>NW_024066226.1:0-600000 GCF_014898535.1 Botrytis deweyae | reverse complement strand
TGCTTCCTGTCGACGGGAACCAAAATGAGACGAAATTTGGATAAGACATGTTGCTTCAGGTAAATCGAGAGAAGTGTCACCAATCTTCGAAAGAAAGAGTGTATTGATATTGGGATTGTGTTGGAAGTTCTCCAGAATTCGAAGACGTTCGGTTTGAACCGTACCACCATAGATGAAAACTTTCCCTAACTTTTGAGCGTAGACGTGCAAGGCGTAAACATTGTCAGAAAACACAATAATCTTATCGCCACGCTTCTCATGATAGTCTATCAAGAACTGACACGCCTGGAACTTCCGGGGATTCATTGTAGATATCAAGCCCTGCTTGCGACTAGGTGCTTTCAGATACTCCGAGTGAAACTCAGTAGTCATTGGGCACCAGACTTCGGCACATTGAACTCTAGCAATGTGACCTTGAGCTGCGAGTTCCATCCAGTTGGCTTCATACAATTTGGGACCGATCAAGAAGTTCAAATCTTCAATTTTATCATCCTCACGAAGTAAAGTAGCCGTCAAACCTAGTTTCGAATGAGTTTTGATTGATGATGTGACTTTTCTGAAAATTTGAGCAGGGACAACGTGGACCTCATCTAGAAGCATCAGGCCCCATTCTCTGCTCGTCAAGAAATCCATCATCTTTTGGGCGTCGAAAGCTCGCGCACGTGTCTGCGTGACCATAGAATAAGTTGTGACAATGATACCGGTACTCCTTGTGAATTTCTCTTTGTGGTCCGAAGTAAATACCGCAATATCAGCTGGATTGATGTTGGACCATTTCAAGAATTCCTGTCGCCATTGAACAACTGACATAGAACTTGTGCAGAGGACAATGACACCCTTCTTGATTGTGCAAGCCGCGGTGATGCCAACTAAGGTTTTTCCAGCTCCACAAGGCAACACAATAATACCACTCTTAGCTCGACCGTTACCAAACATTTTACTCAAGCTTTTCTCCTGGTAATGTCGAATTTGGGCACTAGGCCTCAAATCAATCTCGAGATTTGGATTGACTTCGTCATTGCGGAAATCGTATTCTTCGAGTACAGGCAGTGCGAGGTCTAGGCATCGTTTTTGTACCGCTTCTACGCAGTTATCAGCGATCTCAAACGAATGAACTGCCTCTTCTTCGTCATCATCATCGTCCTCTTCATTAAGCTTTGCATAAATATCATCCTGCGTAGGTTCTTGTCCTGCTTGCTGTCTATCTGTTACACTCTGGCGTCTATCTCCAGTTTGCTGAACTCCAGCTGCATTCTTCGTTCCTGGGATAACCAAGGCACCCATACTAGGTGCTATAGTTGTAGTTGTGGACCCTTGAACCCTGAGCGGACCAATTATAGGATCCGACAGAAGACGTTGTAGCAAGTCAGGATCTGAAGTTTCGACATAATGTTTTGTGTTCTTAAGGACCAGCTTGACTTTACCATAACTCTGAGAACAATTGATGATGAACTTTTTAACATTCTCAGGTATAGGTATCTTTGAAAGGCGGTCAAGAACATTGACAATATCCTTTGGATCCAAGCCAACTGATACAGCGGCATATAGACTATGAGGTGTTAAAGCATATTCGTGTAAAAAGCTAGGTCTCGACTTTGGCTCTGCTATTGTGGTCAGGAAATCTTGAGCATGCGCTGCTAGTGGAGAGAAACTTTCTAGGATAATGCGCGCCTTCTCAGGATCTATCCATAAAGGGCGATTTGCGTGATCAGGCTTTAGTGATAGGTATGAAAAATCGTTATTGCCAAAGTGGTGACTAGCAGAGTCCCTAACTAATTTGGAATCCGATCTTGGCCGGTAACTCTCTGCTGAGAATTTATTTATGGTCTTTGCAATACTGGCCTTCTCTTCCTCTGTAGCTTCTAGACCTTGACGTTCAAGTTCGTCTACGGTACCATCTTGATAGTCATCATCACTATCACCACTGCTCATATTACTACGAGGGGTTGCAGGTCCTGGTGTAGAGACAGCAGAGTCTTTGTTCGATTTGGTAGAGCCTCTCACACCTGGGAGTTGTTAGTCATTACAGATTCATATTAAAGCAAGTATACAGCCTCATACTTGATGTGGCTTTCCTTTTTGGAGGCATCTCGAAGTTCCTTCAAATAATTATATCTTGTGGGTTGTTTGATTTATTTGGAGGGACTCGAGAAACAATGATCTAGGTTTCCCTTTTAATGTCGGTGGGAGAACTAAGAGGCGTAAGGCTGAGTTACTGATTAATAAGCTTGGCACGCTAAAATTATTTGGTTCAGCCTGGGATTCACTGTTTTGGAACCATTTTTCTGGATCGCATGTGAAGCCGTAATTGGAGTTGGCCGATAGATATCAACGACGTCCTCCAGCAGAAGATCGTTGACCAAACAATACACTCAAATACGTCAAATCACCATACCCATATCATGTGGTAAGATGTGATTATTCTCAGAATCATTCAGCAATCTAACAAAAATCTAGTAAACATATTCTCAACGCGCAAGTTTCCATTCGGTCGCCATGCTGTAGGAACAACCTTCTAAGATAGTTTTCCCATACTAAACTCCAACCAAAGGTCGAAAATGGTTTGACTGTGCCGAATGTCACCAGGAAACTGAATCACATCCTCTCAAGAAAACCACAGAAATGGTATTACTTGCTCCCACACCCCGCTTTCCTCGACCCGTCATACTAACTGCAGTGTGAAGACTTTCGCATGCAAAAAATGCAAAAAGGCATTCAGAAAGGATTTTGCCGATGAGACAGATGACGGAGATGAATACTGCCCGCACTGCGATAATCATTATGTCATCGATGCAATCGAGCCAAAGCCAATGCTGAAATTCGAAGGCGAGGATGTCAGGAAGGATAGTAGAATGATTAAGGATGATCGACTGCAAGGGAAGCAACAGAGAACGATTTTTGATGTGGAGGAGGCTCCAAACAAGTTGGGATAATACGAGACGTCATGAACATGGAAAGTAAAAAGGGGTCTGAATTTAGCGGCATAGGCATGGGAACTTGGGATGTAGAGCGAATGATTAATAAGAAGCTGATAAGCATATATCACGGAAGTGATACTGTTATGGCACTTGGTACCCAATATGAACTTGAGATGCATCAGAAGCATCAAAGCTGTGTCATTTCGTCGCTCATTGCTATATTACAGAGGCTCTATGAAGTGCAGAAAGTCATAAATATCAATCCACTTATTGGGCAGCAGCATCATCAGGTCCTCTCGCCAAGATTGAAGTGGTGCCTCCCGATCGACCACCCTTCTTCTTAGCAGCTTCCTCGGATTTCTCTTGCTCGATATCCTTCACATATTTCTCAATATCCTCCACTGGCAACATCTCAATGAGCTTGCCTGGTGCCATGATAGCAATCTCAATATTCTTCGCTCCGGTTTGGACAACTTCCAGTAAAGACTTGATTGTCAATTTGATGGTAGCTTCCCTATCCATATCATCCTTGTGGTTTCTCTCTAGGAATTCTCGTACAGTCTTGCTTGATCTACCGATAGCATTGGCTTTCCTAGATGCTTGTTAAAATATGTAAAATCCATAGAATAAAATCAACATACCATGCGGAGTAGATTCCAGATGGCTCTGTTTGGTATAATCTTGGAGTCTGATCATTGGGGTCGAATCCAACAATCAAAGTACTAATACCAAACGGTCTAACACCACCACTTTGTGTATATCTTTGTTGCACACCAGCCACATACTTCGTGATGTACTCTATTGTGACTGGATCCTCCACTGTAAGACGATGCGATTGTGCTTCTAATCTTGCCTTGTCGACCAAGATTCTTGCATCGGCATTGAGACCTGCAAAAGCTAGGCAAACGTGGGTATCGACGAGACCAATTTTTGATGGCGTAATACGGGTATCTTGTAACTTCATTGCGGAACGCTTCTCACATCCTAGAACGACAATATCCTTGCCCTTTACTCCAACGGCGCATGTTCCTAGATTTCCGTATAAGCTGTTGTCCACTGATTGCTTATAGCTATTTTAAGTACCTCTCTTGACGGCTTCGAGAGCATATTCGACTTGGAAGACATGACCATCCGGACTATGACAGCTGTTAGGTTGATTTTTAAATACAAATCGATTCGTAAACTAACCTGAACACTATTATATGTTAGCTACCTTTATTAATATATCTACCCAATGGAAATAGCTTACCAGACAACGCTCTATCATATCCTGAAGCCATAATTTATGATAATCTGAACCGTAAAGTGAAATTAAATGGAGTTATTGGGTATTTTGAAAAGGATCGAAGCTTAATGGGAAATGCGGGAAATATTGATGAAGCTTGATGTTTGAACTGCAGGCAGCTCAGCATACGAAGCTACGCGACAGGAAGGTCTAACGGACATGAGCCTGGCTCCACAATCCTCAGGCATTAACTCAACAAGGCTGTAAATATGCGGGATGTCCGCTAAGGTAGCGCACGAGCTATGTCAGTGCAAGGCAGAATCACAGCCTTTCGAAATTTAGCTGAAACGCCCCGAGCCATTGCGAATCGGATTCTTTTCCAAAATTCCCAAGACAATTTTTTCCAATATCCTGACACTTTCAAGATTCTAAATTTGTCAGAAAAAATATACTTTTCTTGAAAGCCCCAAAGTTGAAGGTTCACTCAGACGTGCAACAAAACTTTTGGAAGAGATAGACTAATAAGCCTGGATAAAGCTCGCCATTGTGACCCCACTCTTAATTTCTTCCCCTCAAGAATTTGGGAAGCCTTCTTCAATTTGGACATCACAAACATGGCAGTTCGATCACGTATTGCTCTCGCGGCCCGCAGAGCTAGGGTATCGCCGGCGTCATCCTCATGCTCGAAAATAAGACCATTACGACCATTGACTCAAACTCGATGGCAAAGTACCGCTAGTACGGAAGACACTGAAGGAATAGCCAAAGGAACAACTGGCACATCGAAGACCATAAAATTCACATCCGAAACATACCCTGATATAAAGCGAGACTCGAGGTTTGCACAAATTACTGAGGAGAATGTGAAATTTTTCAAGGATTTACTGGGGAAGGAATCTGCGATTATTGATGGAGTTACAAAAGATGCAACAGATGATCTTGAACCTTTCAATGGAGATTGGATGCGCAAGTATAGAGGACATACAAGTTTGGTTTTGAAGCCTGGATCCACCGAGGAAGTGAGCAAGATTTTGAAATACTGCAATGATAATATGTTAGCAGTTGTGCCACAGGGTGGAAACACTGGACTTGTCGGTGGTTCCGTTCCTGTATTCGATGAAATTGTTATCAACATGAGTCGAATGAACCAAATTCGATCGTTTGATGAGGTTTCAGGTACCCTTGTTGTGGATGCTGGTGTTGTTTTGGAAGTTGCGGACAATTATTTGGCAGAGCGCAAACATATCTTCCCATTGGATCTCGGCGCAAAAGGATCATGTCATATTGGAGGTAATGTAGCAACAAATGCTGGAGGTTTGAGGCTGTTGCGATATGGAAGTTTACACGGAAATGTTCTCGGAATCGAGGCAGTTCTACCAGATGGAACAATTGTGGATGATCTCTCTAAATTGCGAAAAAACAATACTGGTTATGACTTGAAACAATTGTTCATCGGTGGTGAAGGTACGATCGGTATAATCACTGGAATCTCAATCATTTGTCCTCAGCGATCAAACGCCATCAATGTCGCATTCTTCGGCCTCGAATCTTTCGAAAAGGTCCAAGAAGCTTTCAAAGAAGCAAAAGGTCAACTTTCTGAAATTCTCTCTGCTTTCGAACTTATGGACAGTCATAGCCAAGATTTAGTTCAAAGAGTAACAAAAAATAAGAGACCATTGGAGGGTGAGTATCCTTTCTACTGTCTCATCGAAACCAGCGGTTCCAATTCCGAACACGACCAAGAGAAATTGAACAATTTCCTCGAACATGTCATGGAGAAAGAGATCGTCTCAGATGGTACTTTAGCCGAGAATGCAACACAAATCAAGGATCTCTGGAGCTGGAGAGAAGGTATTCCCGAATGTCTCGGTCACTGGGGTGGTGTCTACAAATACGATCTTTCCATTCCTTTGAAAGAACTCTATCAACTCGTCGAAGATGTACGAGAAAAAATCACTGAAGCTGGTCTCATCGGCGATACTGAAGATCACCCTGTCGTAGGCGTAGTAGGTTATGGTCACATGGGAGATTCGAATTTGCATCTCAATGTAGCTACTCGAAGCTATGATAAAAGAGTTGAGAAAGTATTAGAGCCATTTGTGTATGAATGGATTGCCAAGAGGAATGGAAGTATCAGTGCCGAGCATGGGCTAGGCTTGGCGAAGAAGAATTATATTGGATATAGTAGGAGTGAGACGATGATTGGGTTGATGAAGGGGATTAAGAACCTCTATGATCCTGTAAGTTTTATGACTAGGTTTATACGATTAGATTTGTGGATATGTACTGACTTTGCATAGAATGGAATCATGAATCCATATAAATACATCTGAGTGGATATGAGGAAGCTTGCGGCTGTAGTTTAGGATGACGTCACATGTCTATATGGGAGAGTTGGACGTTATATTTGTTAAGCGGGCAAGAGAAAACTCAAGTGAATGAAGGATTGTATATACTCATATTATATACCCAAACTCTCGAAGTATATAACACTCATCATCTAAGCAACAGCGAGACGTGTCACTAACACCTCCAACTTATCCTGTAACTTCCGTTTTTTTATTTATTTATATCTCACTCTAACCTCATCTCTACAAGGCGATGTCTTCCCACAAGTTACATAAACTGAGTCCTCAAGCTATCAAACCGCATTCAAAACATCAGCCCTGCACTAGTCATATCGTCCGAAAGCTTCATACAGCTCTTCAACTCGAAAAATTTCTGCCATTGGTTCTTGTATATCATCATGAAATCTTGATTACGGATGTAACTTTCTCGACTGTTGTGATAACCCTTAACCAGTGTAAAAGAGACGTGACAGCGTGGTAGTAGTCCATGTCTTCATTATCTGAGCAATTTTCTACCCCGCTGCAAAGTTGCATCTCTTATCAAAGCCTGTGCTGAACCCTGCATCAACAACGCACGTCATTTTCTCCACCTGCCTTTCCGAGCGACGGAGCCGAGGAATATGTCATTGGTCACTGGACCTATCTATATACTTCGTAAAGAAGCATTAAACTCTCCCTCCTCTCCTCTCTCATCCTTTCATCTTCTCATCCTAAAGATCTACACCACAAACCCCGCCATGTCCAACCCCTCCCCCCTCGTCCATTTCTACGACCTCTCCGGTCCGCAACCCTGGTCCCCCGCCTGCTGGCTCACCCGCTACGCCCTCAACTACAAAAACATCCCCTACGACGTCGAGAAAATCTCCTACCCCGCCATCAAACCACTGTGCGAGAAACTTTTCCCCGACATGACGAATCTCAGCGCCACCGTTCCCATTATCGAGATTCTCGCAGCGCCCCGTGTCGCGCTGAATGATTCGACGCCGATTGCTCAGCTCTTGAATGAGAGGTTTACAGAGGAAAATGGGTATAGGGATTTGAAAGGCGTGGAGGATTTAGAGGGGTATGAAGCGACTAGCGCGCAGTTTTTGGGGAGATCGATCTTAAGGTGGATTATGAATGATGTGTATGAGAATGCGCTGGATAAGGATGATGGGTCGCGGGAGTATTTTAAGAGGACGAGAGAGGAATTTTTGGGGTGCGAGTTGAAGGATGTTATGGAGGTGAGGGGGGGTGGGGAAGCGGCTGTGTTGGAGGATTTGAAAGGAAGTTGGGAGGGGTTGAGGGAGAGGATGGTGGGGGATGATGGGGAGAGTGAACGTAAGTTTCTCATTTGATGATTTGAGTTTTGGGTTTTGAAGAGAGAATGCTGATTAGTGATAGCGACATATGTTGATTTCTTTGATGCTGCTAATGTTAAGTGGATAGCAGCGGTTTCTGAGGAGAAATTGGAAAAGTTGATGGATTTGTATGGAGATGATACTTTTGTTAAGCTGATGAAAAAGGTTGAACCTTGGTCTCGATGATGATTAAGCGAGTGGGAAGCAGATATATCAGTGGGAGGAAGTTACTCAAAGCAAGGCGCAAATCCCTAACATCTGGTTACTTAAGGTTTCTAAGACTTATTTAACAAGCAACTTAACTATTGTGGTGTTTCTGGTTACAATTTGACTTATGCCGCTTATACTATACCTTTATGATAAAGAAAACCCTGTGCCTACAAACCCCTATGCTGAGCCTCTGAGGTCCTCATATCCTAGAATAAGTCTTTAACACGAACTTCCATGTTGCGGTAACTTCAGCTTATCGCTCAGTGTCAAGAATAGTTTAGTCGGAACTATTGTCTATAACCCCAAGGAGAGGAAGGAGAATAATGACGCGGAGCATAATCCGGAGACTACTGTAGTCTCGTAAATATCCTAATTTCAAAACAGGACATTATACGTTGTGCAGAAATTTTTTAGTACTTGCACGGTCTAGAAAGTTGCATACATTACCTACCTAGGTAGTTAAAGCTGTGCCAAAAACTCATATGTAGCATTTCCATTGATTCAGAATCTTTGATCTCGCAGTTCGAATCGGAGTTGTCCTCAAAGCTGAAGGTGAAGCCGAGGTAGCATAGTACTATTCGATACATCTATTGATCCTGAAGGATCCAAATCTTAATATCAAAGGGCCATCAGAGAAGATACTAGACTCCGGGCTTCAAATATTTTTCGAATTTGTTCGGTCCATCATAAATCTACAGATCTTCGAAGCGAAGTAGCTTGACATGCCAAGATTTGTAAACATAACATGAAATATGGACATCTAAGCTCACATGAATTTCATCATTGTATGCTGAACTCAAATAAATTCAATAGGAAGAGAACTCCTGACTAAAATAACAAACATCCAATCGTCCTTTTCGAACATATGAAATCGAAATGCAAAGAGACCGCAGAAATGTCTTCTCCAACCGATACGCAAGATAAAGATCAAATCAAGTATCGTGATTAATCAACCCATTCCCCGGGTATAGATATGTTTGCAAGAGCAGCTTGAAGTGGATTCTCAATGAGTTTCCAAAAATCCCCCGCATATTCATCCCTCCATTCGATTGCCCATAAATCCCAATCCTCAATACGAGGTCCATGCTTGGATCCTAAGATGTTTTCCAGCAGCCAATCCTCATCCGAGTCTTGGGCCATTCTTTTCTTTTTATAAATTGCAGATTCTACTTCGCCGTATGTGTTGAGATCGACACCTAAATTGACCACAAATCCAAGCCACGTCTCGAAGCCCCAAATTTCTCCTTCTTGGACGTCAACTCTTCTATAGCAAAGCTGAATCTTCCTTTGCAGCACCGTTTCGTGATTATCGTCCAAGGTATGGATTGAAATACCGGTCGACATCATTTTCTTGACAAGGTCCACCATCCCTTCATCTTTAAAATTATCTTGCGAAAATTCTCTGCAGGCTCTTATAAAGAATTCTTTCACGGCAATGTTATCACGATGCAGTGCAACGTTTGCCTGGAAATTAGGATCTTCAAGATATGATAAAATCACATTTTGAGATTGTACACCATGCTCGACAAGAAAACGTGAAGCAATATACACTTTATCAATGAAACTTATCTCGCCAGAACTCATCAATGTGCGCTGTTGAAGATAGTGAAACATTTCTGTAGGACAACCAGTACTGCTAGCTAGTATGTGCATCTGATCAATAAGCTCCGAATCTGCCCCTGCTTCGATGAGGGTTCGTAAAATAACAAGTGCGTGAGTATGATCTAATGCTTGAAAGCGATGTCTTCGATCCCAGGAGACACTGAAAATAAACACTCCTAAAGGTGTTTTGCTAACGATAATTAGCTATGTAGACCAATTTAAAATAAAATACGCAAGACTGATTAGCATACCCACGAGCTGCGTCGCTTGAGATATCCGCCCCGTTCTCCAGGAGAAGCTTACATAAATCAAGATGATTATTTGAGGCAGCTATCTAAATTAAGATTAGTTGTCGATAATTGAATAAGTCCGTATTGAATCCGTGCAAAGCTTACGTGTAGTGGCGTACCCTCATCCCAAAAACTTACATGCCGGAGGCCTCCCACAAACCGATCGTTCACAAAAGCCGTTCGATTTGCCAACATCTCCTGTACACCAACAACATCCCCATCTCTCAGGACCTTGAAGAAATCCGATTCGACGTCCAAAGTACGATAAGTCTGAATGTTGAAGTTCCATCTTAAAGTTGATAGATCTCTGGTGTACATACATTGCCACGCTCTATTTGACAGCCATGCTGGAGGTTTGTATTTCGCCTCAGTTTCTTCAAACCGATTTCTATTCCGTTGTTGTTGTGTCTTTCGAACATCAACGGAGCCCATCAAATAGACGGACCACCTTGACGAGTAATCTTGACTATAAATCTGTGCGGAGGTACAATCTTTGGGTACAAAACGTGGGGTTGAATTGCTGTGACATTCGGAGTTCTGTGGCTGTGAAGTTGTTGTAATGTCTCTATTCATCGAGGACATTTGGGTGGTTGGACTCGGCAATGGTGGTACTGGAATAAGCTTCTGATGGTTTATCAAAAACTGATCGAGAGAAGCCTGCATTTTTAACTCGAAGACTGGAAATTGTTGTTGAAGAGTGGCACTGCTACCTGTGAGTAACCCGCGGTCTCGCAAAAAAACACTGGCAGAACTCACTTTGTCTGCCATGTGATCGCGAGATTCATCACTTTTGAAGCATTTTTCATCCTCTTCTTTAATCTCTTAAGTTGATCCTTTTTCAGTACCACCTTCGTGGCACCTAGTTTGCTTCTCCATTTATTGCCTGAGTTCATCTCCTTCCCAAGAGCCTTTACAAGCTCGTTTAATTCATTTGAGGAATCTTCACATAACTTTAGACTATGCTCAAGGAACATGTCCGAAGCCCTGCCGGAAGAAGTTATTCTGGCTTGGCTCTCAAGAATGCTTCGAAGTATCAAATGATGGGAATCAATCTCTCGCGCCAAAAAGCTAATATCATCCGGCGCATCTTTAATTTCATCCCAATAACCCTTCAGCTTGATAATACTAGAAGCAAGACTGCCCGCCAGCTGAGCAACACCGATGCCACTAGCAACTGTGCCAAGAACCTCTGCCATGTTTTTCAATTGTTGAAAGAAAGATAAGTTGGATAGAATTGTGAGGTTATCTGGTTTGTCAAGTGGTCGAGAAGATACAGCCTCAAACCGGCTGTGCTGACTCCAGCTCATGTATGCAAATCAGCATCCAATCAACCCTGGTGTTCTCCACTCTCCAGAAACTATTTGTTGATCCAATAACATTGAAGTGAGATTTGGAATAAGAACATTCTTGATATAGCAAAAGTAGGTATCTTGTATTAACCCAAAGGCTATTAGAATGGAAAAGAAGCATTTGATGGATGAGAATGAGAGTTTATTATGTTAATTATTTGGGCCAAATTGTCGAGTTCTTCGAAGCAGATGTCAAGGCAGTGAGAGTGTCCGAAAGACGCCTATATCTTGAGATGGAAGAATTAGTTTTAATCCACCATATCATAACATATGAAATCAGATTAAAAATCTGTTAAAAGATCAAACAGAGTAAAAAATAAAAGAACCCCTCCTTACCGAATACCTTCTACTACCAGCATGCTTGACACGACCTATAGGACAGGAGAAGAGATATAAAACAATTGCAGTTTTGTATTTCCTATTTTTCAGATCCAATTTAGCAACAGCGCAATCGTGCAAGTATCAGGTAAAGGTGTATATTCGATCAATGACAAGTTTTTCCAATTACCTTTCTGTGAAGTCCGTGAAGTCACTCACCTACCTAGGTACCATTATATCATAATCATCATGTATTCATACCACTTTTCCATCATGTTGAAACATCTCGATATCCCCTCCGAATTCCACTTCGAAGTTTGTCTTATTCGATGGGAACCACTTCAAAATATACGACGATGAGAATTATGTGTAGTTGAGAAGATCTAGTTTTGAGGGGAATGATCTACGAGTACTTCTAGAAAGAACGATCTTTAACTGAGCCACAACCTAACTTCACACTAACAATCCTCTAGTTCGACCCAACCTACCAACCATTCTACAGAGTGTTTTACATCTATCAACCGCGTGGAGAATGGATTCAGAAGGACTATCGATCAATTACCTTACATCACAACTTATATATAATCCAGAAGAAAAACACATCCCCACACATTTCCAAGTCTCCTAGCACTCATCGATTCACACAATTGATACCCACGCACCAACTCATTCCCATTACTCCCCAAGCCAAGAACCCAAAAGTATCACGAGCACCCACCCCACCACACTACCAAGCCAAGACCCCCGGCTCCACAAACCCACCACAAACCACAACAACTTCATCCCGCTACCCGCTACCCGCTACCGCTATCCACCCGGCCCGGCTCCTACCCGTTCCTAGTATATTCTACTTCAGTAGTTGCGAAGCTTAAATGAATGAAACAATTACAGCCATAACCACGACCACGCGGAGATATAGTTGGTGAGCTAGTGAGTTGGTATACTTATGCAGCGGAATTATCTCTTCGTCATCGTGCATCTCTCTATTATTCATCTATGATCTACGATATGATCTCTCATATATGATATAGGTACGAGTACTTATTTGTAGATTAGTGATATATTCGCTGTCTACCAACCACATACAGAAACCACCATCTCCTAACCCACTTGATCATTTTAGACGAATAGGGGATCGACATATCTAGTCCTCAAGTCTCTAGATATGCGAGGAATGCAGCTAGATGAATAGATAGATGGACCGAGATGAGATGGATAAGATTTGAGAATCTTAAGATGATACTTTGTAATGTGGGATGGATATATATACGAGGATTTGGGTGTTGATGTGACGGTCAGATATGTTTACATATTTGGACTGATATAATGATAAATATCAAGTGCTTTACTTTACTATTCATATCATACTACATACCATACTATTTACCACTCCACTCTACCATACCACACTACATCATCTCCCCTCTACCCAACTCACCAAGCCCATCCCCAAAAGACACAAACACACAAACACAACAAACTTCCAAAGAACATATTAAAACCCCCGCAAAACCCATTCCAGAACAATTCAAATACCCATCCACCCATCCACCCATCCAACCCACAACAAAATCCCCCCCCCCCCACCCCCAAAAAACTATTACCACTATCTCAAAACCCCTATCCTAACGAGATAAATCCAGAAAAAGAAAACTATGATTCGCGAGGACCCTCTTCACTTCCCTATATTTATAAGTTTATCATCATAGCACGACCTCATCAGAGACTTCTCTCACTCTTCCCGATTTCTGCACATCTACAATAGATGTAATCTTATTATACTATATTACGAGCGAGTAGCGAATATGAAATATCATTAACATCTTATACCCACCCAGCTGCCAGAGATAACGCTGTATGTAGTTTACTAAATAAAAACAAGACGGCGACTGTGAAAAAAAAATAAAAAATAAAAAGAATCGAGGTACGAACAGTAATAATAATACTCTCATACATCCCAGGTATATTTTTTGTACTCTCTACACACCAACAATATGCTATGTACGCCCCAAGAAAATGCAATCTCAACCACGAACACCGAATCCAACCCCCAACCCTTACTCCGTACAACAATATAAAATTGCAAATCGCAAATCTTAAATCCCAAATCCCGATTCCTAAATCCTAAACCCTAAATCCTATACATACATAAGTATCCAACTCCCCCTCAAACACCCCATCACAAATACCAATACCCCACATCCGGGGCATCCCATTTCGCTTCGAGATTACACGAATTATCCGCCTTATAACAAACCTTCTGCATCGCACAATTGGGACATTTGACTTTCCATTTCCAGGCGGCCGAATCATACATCGCGTGTATATCGTTGAGATGTGTAAACGTGTGGCCTTTGGGACATGATTTTTTATTTTGCGTGTGCATCTTGCCTGGAGAGGCAACTGCAGTAGGTTGCGAAGTAATAGTTGTTAAAAGATCATAAGCGATTGCTGGATTATTTTTGCATAGGCTTGAAAACTCTCCTCTGTCGTTTAGCTCTCTTAAATGCTTTCCTGCAGTTGCGAGGGCGACGGATGTCAGAGAGGTATCGCTTTCTGGGAGTTCCTCGTATATAAGTTCCAGGCTAGCTGAGAAAGAAGGCGTGTTCCAATCAGTCACTATTGCTGCTTCGTACTTTTTCTTTGCGAGGGCTTTGAGAGCTTGAATATCGTATTTGTCGCCGATAATGTAGACCATAGTATTGATTAACAAACGTCCATAACCCTCCTCTTCAGCTTCTTCACTCGGCTCAGAAGTATCGTCATAGTCTTGAAGGTACAAGAAGTTGATCATTCTCGCGACAGTCTCAGGATCATCATCCTCTAAGTCGAGAACGCCAGTAACAGACTCCTGTATCAGTCTCAGTAATAATTCGGGGACATATACATTCCACAACGCTTAGTTGAGGTTTCAAATGGACTGAAGAGACAGGACTGACCATGAATCCTCCATTTGCTGCAGCTTGTATTGGTTTTGATTGTGTGCAAACGACGATTCGATGAACAGGGAATATTCGGGAGTGACATTTAATAACGAAATCACTATATTCGTTTGCACCCATCATTCTAATTCTAGATCAGCAAATACATCCTGCAACAACAGAATTCCAATCGCACTTAGCCCACAGGACTTTAGTCGTATCGACTGATTCATGATCACAGAATCTTACGGGAGACATCTGCGTGACAGGGATGAGAGCTAATATTTGATTTTTTTTCCTTTTCCGATATATGAAATGGCTATTCCAACAAACTTTTGATGCAGACAGGCGTATTTGAGAAGAGAGAGCCATGGAAGTAAGAAGTTGTTTGTTGTAGGAAAAATAAGGTGATTATGAATAACTTGTAGATCATTGAATGCAAGACAGGGGCAGTGCTCCCCATGGAGAAGTACAATAGCGTCATGCGCCCTAAATCCACCGCTCCAATGATTATTCCCCATTCCGTAATGAAAATCAAATAAGCAACACAAATTTAGTCAACATTTGTCTCCTTGAGCTTGGTATTTATAAAAGAAATTCGCGAATGTAGCAGGCTATATTGTAAAACGAGATATTTGCATTCTTAACCAATCAATAAACTCCAGTTGCCCTACCTATGATATACAAACCTAACGCATAACACCTAGTTGTCCATCAGTGGGTGCACGGACTTGTGAGAGCTGCCCCCAAAGTAATAACAAATCATGATTTATCCAAATTCCATCCGACTCCCGTAAAAAACAAACATACAGTCTGATTGCTTGATCTGTAACGGGTATTTTTTGCAGCTCCTAGAATCCCTGAGATAGTAGTTTACAACTATCATCGAATTAAAGTTTCTCGTAATCTCACGAGTCCATGAACCCACTCCACTGCTGGTCCAATCATTCAATTCCAAAACCATCCAGACTTGGAATTCTTTTTGGCTCGCGACTTAATTTCCTGATCATCAGTCTCCACTCTCTGCTGAGATTGAGAACCCTCAAAGTCAAAGTCAGACCTATTGATATCAGATTGCCGGGTCCCTGCTTTATCAACTGTATGACTAGACGTTGTTTCTGTTTCACTCCCGTCGTCAAATCTCTTCCATACACGGATCGTCGTTTCTACACTTCCATCTTCATTGGTAAAATGCTCAACGGTTGAGCTTGAAGACACTTCTCGTTTTGATCCGTTGGGCTCCGAGAGTGATTTGCCACTCATGCTGTTGGCTTCTTGCAAACCCGAGGAACTTGACCGACGAGATTCTTCGAAAGGTACACTTTTACCCTTCATCATTTTTTCTACTGCTGTAAGGGTTGACTCAAGCGTGGTGAAAAATTGATCAGGCGTAGTAGATGCATCTCGAAGAAAACTCTCATACATTTGTTCCTCGGTCTCGGCATTATTCTTGAACCCTTTATTCTGAGAGACAAATGAAGCTGCACCTCGACTGCTGGCGTCAAGTGCTTC
This sequence comes from Botrytis deweyae, assembly GCF_014898535.1. NCBI lineage: Eukaryota > Fungi > Ascomycota > Leotiomycetes > Helotiales > Sclerotiniaceae > Botrytis > Botrytis deweyae. Next base: position 583,967 of record NW_024066226.1, on the reverse strand, counting down.
AGATGAGGGAGAGTCTTTTGAAACATTGGTCGACTCTGGGCTAGGCAGGTTAAGTATGCCTAGTCTTTGAAGTCGCTCAATCCAATCCAATCCATTCTCCACTGTCGAAGTGATACTTTCGGGTCTTTCGGTGGTTGATCTCTCAATGCGGTCGACTGGAACCTCTGTATCGCGACTCTTCCCCTGGCTGATAAGAAGAAGGTCTTCAAATGCTTCGCAATAAGGAAAGTTGTCTCGGGGAGTGGCTCCACGAGGCCTATCATATGTTTTCGTACCTCTGATTTGCGCGTCGTAGAACTGGTGATGCGCATAGACAGATTGATTGAAAGATAAAAACAGCGGCGAATACGGCGACCCAAAAAGATAGGGCACTAGTGAGTGATCATCAGGATCGGCTTTGTATAACATCATCGCAGCAAAAGAACTCATGGTATGCCTAAGGTTGCCGGAGAAAGGGTTGGCTAAGGGAGACTGCAAAGGTGAATATAGCGGAATATCGGCAGTTCCGAAAACATTTAGCCACTGGTCATGTAAGAAGTGAACAAAATCTACGTCGCCGTGTGTAGTTTGTGACTTCTTTACAGGCATTTGGACTTCTTCGCCCTCCGACATTGTTGTATTCTCACTTCTTGCTTCTTCGGCTTCCTTCAATTCCCTCCGCCTCGCGTGTAGTGCGATTCCTCTTTTCAAATCCTCATCGGATGCGGACCATTGTGAAACATTCTGTGACTTTGAAAATGCCGATGGCAGACCAACGAATCCTTGTAGAACTGCACCTATTTGTTCATCGGCGAAGTGTCTGAAACGAATGAACGGGTTATTGGAATCCGATTGATTGTCTTTGGAGTTTTTGTCAATATCGCCTGGGTTTGATGATTTTGACATTGTGCTTTTGACGACGGTGATATTATTGATGTAGGTGATGTAGGTGATGTAGGTGATGTAGGTGATGTAGCGCAACAGCTATTGTAAGATGTATTGATGGTATCGTCGATTTTAGAGTTGTTGAGAGTTGATGGCTTGTTGATAAGATAGTAGTGGGGAGATACGGTAATGTACTGATTGTGAAGATATCATGGCACCTGCAATTTGTTGACCATTTTTGCGGGGTCTAGGAATTATTAATAAAGTTAGTGCCTGAGAGAGGAAGGCACGGCTCGTGTATGGGCACGTGTACAGACACGCTCGAGGCACGGCACGTACGTAGAGGCATGATTATTTGCGAATGGTTCATCCTTAGCTGGCCGTAGACCAAGGCATTCAACCAATGAATTCTTTTCATTTCTTCGTTTTATTATCGTAGACTTCACTCTGGACAGACAATGATAGCATTCACTGTCAACTAGGTACCGTACCAGTAGATTTTATTTCATTCTTCACTCACTGAGCGATATCATTCTATACCTCGGCTTACCACTTCTTACTATATAAATATAAATTAATATCAACCAATCATTTCATCCTATTATCTTCTTCTTACGATATTCTATATAAATTAACATCAACCAATCATTTCATTCCATTATCTCTTCTTTTTCTCTCCTCTCCTATCCTCTTCTAACCTTCACCGCAAACCAGCACCTCCAACCACAACCACTCAACTACCACAACCACTCCCTGCTACTACACCACTTGCCTTCCTGCGTACACTACCACACTTATCTAACAACCATCGACCAATAAATGCATTTGCCCTTCCTTCTCTATCAATTCCTTCACCGCACATAAGCCACTTTGAGCTCCAAACCCCTTGGGGACGCAGTTTGACTGGTTCTGATAAAAAAGAACCATAGGGAGCTCGCCACGAAAACTCCATAAAGTCGAGAAAAGTATTGACAACACAACATTTCAATCTCTGTCATCACCATCTCACATATTCATACGAGTAAAAAAGCCCATGTAATGCAGCAATTGCTTCTTTCTACTTACCTCTCCCAAGACTGGTAATACTTGCGATTTGAAATTAAGAACAACAATGTCTTGTCTTTTCCTTTTCCAATCCTGAGTGAGAGATTGAGATTGAGATAGAAAAGTATCCACCCACCCACCACCCATACACAAACCATGACAACCACTGGAACACCGTTAATTGTGCGAGATGCATCAACCCCTCACATGCGACCTCACACCACTTCAAAATCCTCCTCAAATCCCCACAACTCAAACTCAAACTCGAGCTTCAACCAAAATGTTTCTCTAAATCCAAATTCGAATTCGAATCCCGATAAAAATAACAATAGACGTCATTCGCTCCCACTTCATTTCCTTCCGCCAAGTTTATGGACATCTAATACTTCAACTGCCAGTCTTGTGGAATCCGAAGAAGCTGCCCGTGGGGAACATATCCTAGACGAGGCTAAGGTTGCAAATCGTCTTGCAGCTCTTCGTTCTCTCAACGGCGCGAATCGAGCCGATCATCGTTATGCGAAATCCACTGGAGAAACATTTAATCAACCGGTGATTGTGCGGACCTACTCAGGAGCTATTCGACCTCGCTCTCAACAACGAGATCCTATTGCAGCCAAGAAACAGAATGGAACAGCGGGCATAGCAGCAAATAAAATGGATATGAAACTTCCGCCAGTGGAGGCTTTCAGCTTCAAGGGGATTATGGATGAAATAAAACATGGTGTTAATGATGATTTAGAGAGGATCGCGGAGATATGTGCAAGGAGCAAGTATAGTTTGGCAAATCAGCATGAATTCCATCACCCCCCTCATGGATCGGGAGATCGCATACCACAAATTGGTATTGTCTCCGCGACAGATCTAGGTGTACCGACATTACAGGCCGTTGAACCGGATGAAGTTTCTCCAAGACAATTAGCCAGAAGCTCAAGGGGAAGTCGAAGGGGGAAATCTGCCGCTTACGGTACACTAGAGACCATCATATCATCATCAAGATCTTCTGACGAGGACAAATCCAGAAAAAAGCCTGCCGCTGTTTTGGAAGATGAGGTTCGTGGAAGAGCAACAAGTAAGGAGATTAAAGTATCACCTCCAAATCCCGATGTGGTAATAGACGCTGCAGTCCCAGAAGCTGTCCCTGAAAGGAGCCCTCCTTCCAAGCACTCCAGGCCAAGATCTTCCACATTCGCATCCATGATTATAGACAATGCCCAAAGCTTCAGACAGGAACACAAACCCCAAGTTTCATCTCCCACCTTCCTTCTAAGCGAACCCGCTCGACCTCAAACCTCTGGTGCGGACCTTGAACATATTCCTGCCCTTGATGAACTTACTCCTGATCGGCCTTCCACTTTCCATGAGTTGACATTACCAAAGCCTACTCTAATACGCAATGAGTCGATAGCTTCCACCCTGAGGCCTGAGACCTCGCCGAGATCGTCTATACTTGGTAGTTTGAGTTCATGGCTACCTTGGAGTAAACCACCTAGTCCAGTGCGAACTTTTCAAAGCAGGGCGAGAAGTGGATCGCATGCAGAAGGAAGTTTGAGAAACTTGTTGAGGTCTACAGAAATCGCTAGAAGGGCCAAAAATGTTGATAGCATTCCTTGAATGTGACCATGCCATATTGAAAGGATCCTAGCGATTTGTTTGTCTTTCAGTGTGGTATATAATTAGCCAAAGAAAAGGGAATGGACCAAAGACGTAGGAAAATTCTAGCCTATCTATATGCGTCGAATGTACTCAGAGCTTCGTGTATAATCTACTAGCACTGGTATAACATGTCTTAATATCCCCATGAATTTCGGTTTAAGGCTGTCTTCGTGTCGCAATACATGCCAAGAAAATTCCGATCTCCAACTACAAGCCAGATTCATCTATTCAATTCTGGACAATGGTTAACAACGTGGACCAGCTAGGGGAATTGTAAGTAAAGATGATTGACAGATATTGTACGTTACATAACCGGATTAAATTGACAAACACCGCAGGATTCTTAAGGAAGGGGACAAGTACTCAGATCTTATCATAAGATTTCAAGGAGAAGCATTTCCCGTACACAGAAACGTCATTTGCGTACAGTCCAAATTCTTCACTGCTATGGTGGATCGCGATTGGAAAGTAGGCTATCACTTCTCTACCTTGAAATGCAGCTCATAGAGTACACCCTAATTGTGGCTAGGATGGTACCACCTGTGAGATACTGCTCGACTTCGATGAGGCTGATCTCGACATTTTTGAAACTATGGTCCGATTTTTCTATCACCGCTCTCTTGGTGATGAACATGACTCCGTCACTCTTACTAGACTTTACATCATGGGGGGGAAATGGGGCATTCCGTTCCTGAAGAAGAGCGCTGCCTCCAAGATTGAAAATATTCTAGACGCATATTCAAGGCAGGCCTCTTCACCTACGGATGCAGTCTTTGAAATGCTGAGACTCGCTTATTCATGTCTTCCGCAGTGGGATATGGATCTCAAACTGATCATCTTGCATCACGTTCTCAAGCATGAAAGCTTGGAGCCCTTGATGAAAGAACGTGGCTTCGAAGCTTTCCTTGTAGGAAATGGAAGAATAGCGATGGACCTCTTGCAAGCCCATTTGAATGCTCCCAGCACGGCTCTCGAAATTGAGCAGAGGTACAAAGATCAATAAATAAGCTCAAGAGCCAACGCGTCCTTGGCTTCACATTTATGAACTGCCATATTATACTCTATCTAATACAATCCTTCAACACTATATGCTCTTGGTGTGTTGTTATACCTGCGCACAGTAACTTCCACCTCACTATTTTCTGTACGTTGATTGCCCTTATTCACGAAGTCCAGTGAAGCTATAATTTGCATGTACAATCACAGTTTCCCATTCTCGGTCGCTCATATATACGAATAACTATCTCGATGTATAGATTTCCATATCACATTCAAATTAACGAAAGTGCCTATTTACTGCAAAGTCAAAACATATTCACACCCTTTGACCTTCTTTACAAGTGTTTCTTATTAACTCTTTTCGATAAGCCTCTCTATAAAAGGGCACTCTCCATCTCAAATCTTGACCATTCCAAAGTACTCAACCGTGAGAAAAATTACCTCTACACTCATCACACTATCAGAAATGGCATCAAAAACACCGCGCACCCTGGAAGATATGTAAGTCCTCCTTCAGAAATACCCCTAATTCAGCCGAGTCAAATCATTGCGAGATATATCTTTAAGAGAAATAAGAAAGAGTTTCCTAACTAATTCTCAGGGCATATAAACCAAGCGATAAATGTGGACCCCCAGATTTCACTATTAAGTGTAAAGGCCATTCATTTCTCGTCCACAGGGACATCGTTGCTCCGCAGTCTAAACCATTGGGTGCTGCGATGGACACTGAGAAATTCTTGGTAAGCTTCACTCTGCTAGTTCCAGTCTTCTTTTACCATTGCTAAGATATTTAAATGATGTAATTTCACCTCAAATTTGCTGATCTATCTTGGAATATAGGAAGGAACAAGAAGAGAAATGATACTGAGCGACGAAAACGATGACCCAGAAATCGTGGGATTAATGGTCGAATTTCTTTACACCGGGGAGTATACTATTTCCTTTCCCTCTAATACTTCCTCCTCGGCACGCTACTCATCAGACGAAGCGATTAGATGTATCCGCCACGTAGCACTGCACATCTTCTCTGATCTCTGGGACATTCCCTCTTTACAAGTCCTCACTCTCTCGAATCTTCAAACTACCCTTTCACATCTTCCTTTATCATATTTCACATCGGTGTTGCGATATATCTATGAAGAAACCCCGGGATCGTATACGCGCGTTAGACAGATAGCTGTAAAGGCTTTGATGGAAAGATTTACAGTTGGGGAAATCATGAAGGATAAGGAGTTGAGAGAGCTGTTGAGTGCGGATGGAGAGTGTGCTGTGGATTTGTTGGTTTGGGGGGAGGAGAGGAGAGTCCAGAGAGAGAGGAGAGTGGGGAGAGATTGGGAACAGAGTGCAGTGAGGGGAAGAAGAGTGTGTGAGGAGAGTATGGGGAGAAAGGGGGACATTTTTGGGGATCGAACAGGATGGGCTGATCATACTGGTGCGAGGTTTTGAGAGGGATTTGTGAATGGTGGTTTGTCGGATGATTGATAGGGAGGGAAGTGAGGGGTTGTTTTGGATGGGTCTAGATTGGAGGGGGCGAGATGTAAACGATGACGAATAACGATGATGTTGAGCAACTATAAACCATATGAGATCTTGCCCGACAAATGTGAGCCCAAAAAAATCAAGACTTGAGAAATAGTATACTTTCAAACCAATATTTGATAGCCCCTCGTAGCAAATGCAGTCGCCATCCTTCAATTGCCACTTCCTACATCAGTAATCTCAAGAGCCTCAACCCACCCCCAAACCGGCCACATACATACTCACAACCGGCCCGCATGACTCACGTGCATGATCTCATCCGCAGCCGCCGAAAAATCTCCACTCTCACCCCAAGGCAGAATCCTTCTCCCCACATCTCACTCCTCACAGCATTCTTCACAGCATTCTTCACAGCATCTTCTCCGGTTTCTCGCATCGCTCCATCCTCTGCACCCAGATATATCCCACGATTCGCCATTTCCGCGCAGAAATTCATATGCAGCTGCAGCGAAAAAGCTGCGAAAGGAAGGACGAAAATGAGGCTGAGATGGTTTACCGGTCACCCACTACTCCGTATACGTTTGAGGCAGGCAAGTGGAGCGCTTGTGAAATCCTTGTTCTGCTATCCCCGCGTCGCTTCACCGAGTTTGCTGTGTTAACCTTATTGTTAAGTAACTTCACGCTTGTCTTGTCGCTTGCATTTGATTATCATCTGAGGGCCCCCGCAGGCCTCTATTACGGTATGAGGGTATCAATCTTATCGGGATTCTTATCGCTGCATTGATCCTGTGAAAGGAGCTGGTGCTGGGTACCTAGGTGGGTAGCGTAGCTCATTAATAAATGCTTGGAAATCCGGAGTAAAGTAGACAAACAGACGAATAAACGAATCGACAAAAATGGGTCCATTAGGCAAAACCGATCAAAAGTGGCGTATCATACGTAGATATGATAATCCGCATCCAGTAATCAATCCACAACATATCATTTTCTACCATTCACTAGAGACCGCTGGCGACCGCTCAGCCTTGACTCATTGACACGATACAGGGTCATCAGCAGCGAATTTTCATTCGTGATGATAGGAGGAGCGCATTCCTTGAGGAGTGGACTTGCAGCAGCGGTGCAACACTGTTAGCCTCGTTATGCATCTTGCACTCGCTTGATTGGATTGTCTGCCTATCTGACCTGCATTTTGGTGCTCTGGGGCTAACGCTATGCGACCTGTGGTAGGCGGATCTAGAGGTAAGTACTGGGTGAGGAAATGGATATAAGTCGTGGAAGCCATTTTCTGGTGAATAAATTGATTTGATTATTCTTCGTTTCTTTGGATTTATTATATATTTGCGTTGGAATTAACTGGGTGGATTATAAATCAGGTGAAACGTGGAATTGAATTGAGCATATGTTGAATTTGCATTTCAATTGAATACTCATTATCGCAAGGTTTATATATATTGAATCGTGGGATACAGCCGGTCTGCTTTTGCATTACCAACTGACTACCTTACGTATAAGTGAAAACCGCTCACTCGTACCATCATATCTCATTACTCGACTGCTTTTCTACAAGTCGAAAAACAGAGGAACCTCATATTCATACATCCGAAAATGCCGCCAGAATCAAAAAGTAATCTTACATGCATCGCTTGCATCAATACAACAAAAGATTGCCAAAATGTATTAATGCAGGTCATACTGGCTCTGGAGAATGCATCGGAGGTCTATCGGAAATTGGTACCTTTTGTGAGGAAATCCCATGCGAGAAATACGTTGGGACATGATGTGTATGTGGTGGAGGGACAGTTGAGGAGGGCGTTACAGAGACTTTATGAGGTTGATGTTGTGGAGGAGGAGGGGAGAGAAACATTGAGTAAGTTGGTGGGGGAAGTTAAGAGTGAGGGGTTGGGAAATCAGCCTCTTTTTAGGGTGGTTAATGATGAGAAGACGAAGAAGAGTGGTGAGATGGAGGGAAGTGGGAAGGGAGAGAGCGGAATCAATTTTCCAATTTTGAAACTCGATGCTGGATTTTCTGATGTCAAGGTTCCGTTTATGGATTCCGCGGTGGAGGCTAGGAGCCCGGGGTTCTTTGAGGAAGTTCTCTTGGATGATGATGTCATGGCTATTGTGGAGGAGGACTGCGAGCAAAAGGAGATTGATTTGGAAAGGTGCATGGAATTAACACCTATGCCGACTCATCTCACTCCTGACATTCCTTACCTGCTAAAAGCTATTCGTCTATGGTTAGAGGAATTTTTTGAATCAAAAGATGATTCTATAGGGATTCCACCATCGATGGTATGCCAGCTTTCTGAGTTCGAGACAGCCTTTGGACTGGAGAGATTACCAACAACGAGTTGTATCTGGAATCCCGATTATCAAAGACAACGGAAAGAGGTATGGACGATCACATCATTTTGGGGACCCAATCAACGATCGAAATGTATATGTATACCTGAGGAGCCCGATGAGAATACTTTGACACATTCGAATGATAGTTGGTGTCCGAAAAATATGCCTGTGGATTTGGATTGGCCATCAAGTCATTATGAATGGGATGACAGGACCCATCGATGGATTACTCGTCGGGGGCCTGGCTGCAAAAAAGGTGGGCCAGCACCACCTCCTGAATACTCTAAGCAAGACGATAGTGCATCTGATGACGGATTCGATTCAGACTCGGATTCGGACAATCAAATTGCCGAGAGGATTGAACGAAGTAAAAGGGAAAGAGCGCAAGAAGGAGAGAAAGCCTGGGAAGAAATCATGGGTATGACTGGTTTGAAGAACGTAAAAGAACACGTGAGGAAACTCAAAGCCAAAGTTGAGAGTTCGATTCGGCAGAATATCGATCTGGGGGAAGAGAGATTTGGCGCAGTTTTTATGGGTAATTCAGGGACTGGAAAAACGACCATGGCTAGAATTTATACTAAATATCTGTATTCGATGGGAATCATCAAGAGAGATGATATTCTCATGACAACAGGTACATATCTTTCAGATGGGGGTATTGAAAGGACAAAACGATACGTTGATAAAATAGCCGATGGCGGTGTGATGTTCATCGACGATGCCATGACTTTAGACGATTATAGCAACGGAGGCAAGATTCTCGATTTTCTCTACCAGGAAATCGATCAGAAGAAAGGATCTGCAGTTTTCATTCTTGCGGGACACGAAAAAGGAATGCGCAAATTGTTAGGACATGGCACAAAGAGTGTTGCCAGTCTGCTTCCCAACGTTCTCACATTCGACGATTTCACAGAGCCTGAATTACTTGAAATTCTCAATTCGTGTATCAAGAAGAGATTTGAAGGGAAGATGGAGGTTGAGGGTGGTCATGATGGACTTTATATGCGGATTGCGGCGAGGAGAGTTAGTAGAACGAGAGGAGGCTCTCAGTTTGGTAATGCTAGAGCTGTGGAAAATCTGGTCGCGCAGATCTGGGAGAGACAGTCTGCTAGGTTGTCTAAGATTCGACAAGAGAGAGCTGCTAAGGCTGCGGAAGAAGAGGCTGCGAAGGAGAAAGAAGGCGAGGAGAAGACGGGTGAAGAGAAGGCAGGTGAAGAGAAGACGATCGAGGAGAGTACTACTGGCGAACAGACCGCCGGGGACAAGCCGCAAGTTGAGCCTTTGGTAGAAACAAATTCCGAGACAGAACATAAATCTGACACGGGAGAGAATGCATGTCAAGAAACAAGTCAGGGAGACAAGTTAGAAGCAGATACTGATCCAAACGTCGTTGTTGCAAAGGAACTCGCCGATGTACGCAAAGACGACAAAATTACCAAGAGCGAGGAGACCAAGGAAGAAACCGGGAAATCGCTGCGCGAGAGATACACTAAAGCGGAGATATTGAAAGTTCCAGCCAGCAACAATCTTGGGAGCGAGACAAAATCAAAAGAAGAGCCTGTTGTCGTGGTGGTTCCGGAACCAGCGGAAGTGTCAACGCCCATAGACGCAAGTTTCATAGAAGAGGTCAAATCAGAAGAACCAAAATCAGATGAAGAGACACCCTCGTCTACAAAAGACGAGGTAGTGGTAGATGAGCAGGCATCCTTGAAAGAGACAGTCCCAACGGAAGTAGAAATCGATAAAGAACTAGAAACAAAAGATGAAGACCCCTCGAAAGTCGAAAATAGTAATGAAAACAAAGTTGAGGAGGACAGCCCCTCCAAAGATGGCAAATTGGCCGATGAAGCACAAGATTCGACCGACAAAGATCCAGATTCAGGATCAGAAACTGAGGAAACTCCAGCAATCGATCCAGAGGACCTCTTGTTTACAAAAGAAGATATACTCGGTCCAGATCCTTCCGCTGTTATTCTCAACAGTGAGGCTTGGCAGGAACTTCAAAAGCTTATTGGTCTGGAGAAGGTTAAGACTTCTTTGCTTACACTCCTTGAGCTCGTCAAGTCAAATTATCAGCGAGAGCTGGAAGAAAAACCTCTGCATCAATTCACCCTGAATCGCTTATTCTTGGGTCCAGCTGGAACTGGCAAAACAGTGGTTGCGAAGTTGTATGCTAAAATCCTTGGTGAGATCGGTGTTCTCTCGAAGGGTGAAGTGATATTTCGTAACCCTAGTGATTTGATTGGACAATATATTGGAGATTCTGAAGCGAATACGAAAGCTGCGCTTAACGCCGCAAGGGGCAATGTGTTAGTCATTGATGAAGCATATATGATGTACAGTGGGAACTCGGACGGCACTGGAAATGAAAGCGACTCGTACAGACAAGGAGTTATCGATACGCTAGTTGCAGAAGTGCAAGGAAATCCTGGCGATGATCTATGCGTTCTCTTACTGGGATATAAGGAGCCGATGCTGGAAATGCTTAATCACTCGAATCCTGGACTCAGTCGACGATTCCCTATCGAAAGTGCATTCTGCTTCGAGAACTTTTCGGCTGATGAACTCGAGAAAATCCTCCGCTCGAAATTAGAATTCCATGTTCTTGAAGCTACAGAAGAAGCCATCAAGGTTGCAATGGATGTACTCCAGAAAGCCCGGACCAGACTAAACTTTGGTAATGGTGGAGAAGTAGAGAATTTAATTGCGACTGCGAGAACCAATTACCAATTGAGAACGTCGAAAATTCCAGTGGAAGAAAGATCTAGTAAATGGGTATTCCAACCGGAGGATTTCGATCCTGAATATGATAGAGGCAGATCGGCGAATGAGAACCTTCAAAGACTTTTTGCCGATGTCATTGGGTGTGAGAATATAGTTAAACAGTTGGGACAATACCAAAATGTTTGTAAAGCCATGAAATCAAGGAATATCGATCCAAGACAGTACATCCCGACGAATTTTGTCTTCAAGGGACCACCAGGTAAGATCTATACGTCTCGCCTTCTCACAGAATAACGGGTATTAACAACTATGTTCTAGGAACTGGCAAGACAACCACAGCACGAAAGTTCGCAAAAGTTTATTATGACATGGGATTTCTCTCCGACGAAACAGTCATCGAGTGCTCAGCCAGCGACCTTATCGGCAAATACGTTGGTCATTCAGGGCCCAAAACCGCGAAGGTTCTAGAAAAGGCTCTAGGAAAAGTTTTATTTGTCGACGAAGCATATCGTTTAGCACCCCATACCGAAAGCCACAGTTTCACATCTGAAGTAGTCTCAGAACTCGTTGATCTGCTCACAAAACCCAAGTTTCACGGAAATTTGATTGTGATCCTCGCTGGTTACGAGGACGAAATTAACTCCTTGTTATCAGCGAATCCAGGACTCGCATCACGATTCCCAGATGAAATGAACTTCCCAGCTTTGACGCCCCTGCATTGTTTGCAGATTTTGGAAATCAAATTACGGCTTGCGGGGATTACTATTCCGATACTGAAGCAAACCGAACAGAGAGAATTCGAACAATTGTTGCGAGTAATGACGTTCTTAACAGCAACGCATAGCTGGGGTAATGCTAGAGATGTGGAGACATTAGCGAAGGCGATTTGCAGAACTGTGTTTTTGGAAATGGCGGTAGAAGGAGAGTTGGTTTGTACAGCAGAGAATGCGACGATGGCGATAGAAGTTATGTTGCATGAGAGAAGACAAAGGGCGTTTACGGCATTGCCGCCACCTAGATACGAATAGAAATGGGAATTGGAAATGGGGGAGTAGGGGAACAGGAAAATCGAATCTTGGGGGGGATGAATCGATGGATTCAATCTTTGCTAATGGTGATAAATAGATCACTGATGATTTTAATGAATATGATTTTAACTATATGTATTTTGAACGATGTATTCAAGGCATGTCTTTATTGCTTTATTTGGAAATTCACGGATCCGAAAAATTCGAGTAACCCTTTGATTAGTTGATAGAACTCGAATGGCGAAATGAACTGTTAGTAATTGAAAAATCATGCAATAGGGTTGGTAAGTGAGATTGCTTCGGGGTCTGATTTGTTGTAACTGACTGTAAGTTGGTACCAACATGACTGCATTTTATATTGGCAACAGTTGGATGTGGAGGGGTTTGCTTTTTACACCGTCTAGAAAAAGGAGACTTGCCCTCTCCTCAAACCTTAGCTCAAATAGTATCTCCATCGACGTCTGAATGCCTCAACATCTCTAGCAACTTTTTGGTTATTCATTTTTGAGAATATTCGTGAACAATTATTCGACATGGGGGTCACAGCTCTCATAGCAACTATCCTTGAAGAAAACAAGATTGCAGTAGCATTCCTTGCTCTACTCGCGGTACCACTCCCCGAATATTTGACGGACTACAACAGAGCTAATATATAAAAGTATCCTATATCAAATGCTATCTACAATATCTATTTCCACCCTCTCGCGAAATTCCCAGGTCCTAAACTTTGGACCGCTTCGCGACTCCCCTTCATATACTACCTTCTCACAGGACAGCTCGTGAAGAAAGTAAAAGAATTCCACGACATCTATGGAGAATTCTACCGTCTCGCACCAGATGAAGTATCATTTGCCAGCGAGCAAGCTTGGAACGATATATACACTTTTCGTCGCGGACACAAGCGTGCTTTGAGAGACAAGGTTTGGTATATTGGTTAGTAAATGTGTTGGAGAAGTATATATGAAATTGATCGCTGATCATTTCAGCACCAAACAATCAAGCCGATAACCTCATTACAAAGACCGACTTCAAGTTCCACGCTCGTGTCCGAGGACTGATGAGTAATTCTTTCACCGATGAAGCGCTCCGCACACAGCATCCATTAATCGAATCTCATGCTGACATGCTGATTTCCAAGATCAGAGAAGCTGCCGAGAAGCCCGAGAACTCGACTAGAGGTGCTCGGATCAATATTACAGACTGGTTGAACTTTTTCACCATGGACATCATCGGAGATTTGGCTTTTGGAGCACCGTTTGGCTGCCTCGAGAAAGGAGAATATCATCATTGGGTCCGTACGCTGTTCAGCTATCTCAAGGGGATGTCCATCGCTGCAGCTCCTCGGTTCTACCCTACGATGGAATTTCTGTTTCAGAAATTAATTCCGAAAAGAATCGTGGAGGAACAGAGGCAGCATAGTGCGTATGCGGAAAAGATGATTAATCGTCGCTTAGATACAAAAGGTGATCGTCCGGATTTCATGACTCCTTTCATGAGAAACAATGTCAACTTTGAAAATATGTCCCGCGAGGAGATCGTATCCACGTTTAATTTCATCATCGTGGGTGGTTCTGAAACTTCGGCAACAGTGATGACTGGTATATTTAACCACCTCACCAGAAAGAAGAACAAGGGAATCCTTGACCGACTTTGTAACGACATTAGAACAAAGTTCAGGGAGGAGAAGGAAATCACTTTGGATGCGATCCAAAGCACTTCTATCCCTTATCTGGAAGCTGTAATTAACGAGGGCTTGAGAATATGCAATCCAATTCCTAGTGGACTGCCGCGTGTAGTCCCTGAAGGCGGGGACGAATATTGTGGTATATTCCTCCCGGGAGGTGTGAGTACTCAAGACCCATAAATACAGTGATTCATTAAATTAACATTCCAGCAGACACGTCTAGCAGTTCGGACATATGCGACAAATTGATCCAAAAATATATTTGCAGATCCAGACGAATTTGTCCCTGAACGCTGGCTACCGAAAGACCAACAACCGAAAAAATTTGCAAATGATCAGCTCTCGGCTAGCAAACCTTTTAGTGTGGGATTCCATAGCTGTCTGGGAAGACCGCTTGCATGGGCAGAGATCCGTCTTGCAGTCACTAGACTCTTGTGGACATTTGATTTTTCAGTTGATGCGGAGGACGAAGTAGATTTTGATGAGTTTCCGGTGATAATGATCATTCAAAAAGCCCCTATGAACTTGAGAGCCAAGATCAGGCCTGGAATCTAGCAGCGGTTTCATAGAAAGTGATGAGTGAAAATGTAGGCAATAGGATTGGCCAACGAGGTCGCGACAGGGGTTTCAGGCGTCAGCGCGTTGATCACTGCACGTGCATGGCAGAGGCACAGCTCAGCTGTATCGTGGGAATACTCCTATCTAAGAATAATCAAACCGATAGAACTCCCAGTGAATAAACATTATACCTATGAGCATTTTCTAGACCTGTGTCAAAGAATCTTTCCAGACTGATTGTGCGTCTGTATCAATCTGTGCAACTTGAGCCAATGATGCCACGAGGCACGAGCAAGAGTAGTGGAATGACAACTATCCCGTTGAAACGAAAGGACAAACGAACGCGAGCATATTTTCCCAAGGTAAATTACCATGAATTCCTCAACATAACTTTACATTGACGATATAACAATTTTAGACAAGAACTGGTTGTTGGACTTGCAGGTTCGTACTAAATTTCCGAAACCTTATTTTCACCACCAAGGTCACGTGAGTTGCCAAGATTGACCACAATCTCAGAAAACGACGAGTCAAATGTGACGAAAAAAAGCCAGATTGTGCTAGATGTGAGGCTTCGGGTTTCAAATGCGATGGGTACTCTGTAGACGCATTTTCACATGCTCACAGGCGCGCAATTGTTGTTCAGAAACCGCAGCCAAAGAGAAAATCTAGTGCAACTCATCGTGCTATACTACCCTCGAAAGGTCTGATACTTCTAATAAGCGATTACTAGCTATTGCTTATTGTAAAGTCATTCAATTAGTAGCTGACGCGAAAGCAGCCCCTAAAACAGCTCGTATAAACATACGAGTTCTGCGACCAAGGAGTCCCATCGTCGAAACCGAACAAGAATACCGGTACTTTTGTTTCTTCACGGAAAGTACTACACAACGGCTATGCGGATTCTTCGAATCAAAACTATGGAGTCATCTAATGTTGCAAGCTGGCGAACAGGAACGGCCAATTCGGCATGCTATGAGCGCTATAGGGGCTCTTGATTTGATATTGCATACGAAAGAGCAAAATCCACGATCACCCGTTGCAAGGTCAACTATAGAGGACCATCATATGTTCGCTATCAAACAGTATGATAAAGCAGTGAAATTGATGAAGGAAGATATCGCTGAAAGAGGCCATTCATTAAGAACAGCCTTACTCTTTTGCTTGCTCATTGTATGCTTTGAGAATCTTTATGGGACACAACAATCCGCTACTGTACACATCATAGCTGGAATCCGTCTAATAGAAGCATATCATCATGAACATACATCTAGAAGCGACGCACCTCATCTGCAAAAGTCTGAGGAGTCCGATGCTTCGACCGATTCGGTTACTTTTGGCATAGCTTCTCCGGTGCCAAGTGACGTAGAAGATGAAATCTACCAGGCCTTCGGCTTACTAGAAATCGCTTCGTTGAGCTTCAATGTTGACGGTCGAGGCATGGCCTACCATATGTTAGCTAAGGATTCTGGATCCTCGTGTGTAAAGAACATGCCTTCTCGATTTGCATCTCTCCCGGAAGCCAAGGCCTATTGGGATCTCATCATGCGTCGTCTTTTGCATCTTTTGCCCACGTTGAATACCGCACAAGCAACAATGCGCGGCTACGAGGATGATAATGAGACAGCTATCATGAAGAAACCTTCTTCAGCTGTGATTGAAGAACAAGAGAGATATCTTGCCGAATTAGTTTCTTGGCACGAGGCTTTTACACCAATCTTGGAAAAATGCCGTCTCTTCCCGAGAAAGAGAGATTTTGCAGGTGCCACAATCCTAAAATTGCGCTGGATTCTCTGTCGCATTGCCATTAACTCCGCATTGATCCCATCGCAAGTCGCTCTTGATCAGTACTTGGAAGATTTCCGCGAAGTCCTTAATTCAGCAAAAAGCTTAATGTCTCATCCAGCATGGACAGGCAAGTTCACATTTGATTCTGGAATCATCAGTCAGATATATGTTGTTGCACTCAAATGTCGAAATTTTCCAATTCGATCGGAAGCTATCTCATTGTTATTGTCGAAGTCATGGCGCGAGGGGGTGTGGGATAGTGCTGTGGCTGGCAATATTGCTAGAGCAGTTGTGGGCTTGGAAGAGGAAGGTAGAGAAGCTGGCTTCATACCTGAGAGTAAGAGAGTGTATCAGACCTCTATGCGATTCGATTTACAAAAGCGGATTGGAACAGTGAAATGCTTTAGAAATATTAGTAACCCATCCGAAAGAGAGCACCCGATTACGAAGAGCATAAAGTGGTAAAGCCATGATAATTGGCGATCATCTCTACAAAGCACATGTTTGCTTGAGGCTTACATTGAAAGGAGGATGGAAGGGGTACCTACAAATAACATGGTGGATACTCAATCTGAAGTTGAGTTGGACCTTGTAACTTTAACGATGCGCCAATAAAACCGAGAACATATCAAAAATAAAGCATGTGATCGGCGTGAGGGCGTTGATGATGGAAAGCGGTCCGAGCCGGCTTCAAAGATTAGCCGACCCCATACATATAACCAAATATGGCGACAAACATTTAAGCACCCCCACGTCTCGTATGGCGCAGCGGTAGAGTTCATCATTCCCGAGTAATGTTGTCCGCCTCTCTACTTGCATTGGCAGGGCTTCGTCAGTGACAACGTATATAAGACCTGTCTGAACGCAAGTTCAGTCAGGGTAAAAACGATTTGGTTCATTGGGATTCTAGGCGTCCGGGCCTAGAGTTTTGCCATTTTGGAATCCATTTTTGTGGGGCCTAGTAATAATGGTTGGTCAGCAGTAGCAAGTGAATACTACTAGGTAGGTATATTATTGTTGTTTCAAGGAAGGCTGAAAAGTTTCATTGGAGTACGGGTTTATTGGCGGTCAAGTGTTGAAAGTTCACTTCAATTTTTGGATCATTTTTTGTGGATACTATATTTTGTATTAATAGTCGGCTCTTCAAGCGGCCGGCTATTACCTTCTCACTCAAAAATAATATGGTCTATTTATCTGCTGTCTAGAATCTAGTGCCTAGGCTAAGAATCAATAATTGGGGAAGTCTGCATTCCAAGGTTGTATATGTTATTTTCATGTGGCTATGTTGAAGTTTGGCAATAGGTACTAGGTAGGTGCCCAGATGCCATGCACGTTGAAGAAAAGAACAACCTTCCAACGTTATTAGTGATATATTTTGGTTCTATGATTTGTTTCCATATATTCATTGTGTTCATTGCAATCTGAAATAAAACCTGATAGTGTGGCAAGTGAATCAATGAGGTGAATTCAGGAAAATCACGTGTAGGGACTATGTTCTCAGTATCTTTCTGCTCGAGCTCACAACAAACTGAAGAAACTCTGTTCATACAGGAAACCACAACCACAATTACAACCTCAAAGAGAAGGTTCAAAAAAACACCCTTCCAAGTAAGACAAATTAAGTTCTAATGTTTACTAGATTCTATAGTCAAAAGCAAATACAAAAAACATATCAAGTTTCTATAAACCATCATGGACCCTCCCAACACAACAAGTCAACCCTCGGTCGAGAATCAATCGAATCAATCCTCCTCCGAGTCACTATTCCTGAATAACTTATTCAAGCAACCTCACCCGTTGTTTATCTCTCAGTAAGTTTGATGTATCATCTCATTTGACATAACAATATTGATCATTGACAGGTTATACACGACGGGAAAATACACAGACCTTATCATCAAGTGCCAAGGAAAAGAGTTCAAAGTCCATCGAGCAATTATTTGTTCTCAATCAAAGCCTCTTGCTGCGGCTATAGATCACGGATTTAAGGTAATCAAACTGCAAGGTGATGATGAGTGGCTTGTTCTTGCTGATACCGAGGTTTAGGAAGCTACTGATGGTGTCTTCGATTTCGACGAGGAGGAACCAGAGATTGTGGAGTACATGATCCGATTTCTTTATGATGGTCTCTACTCTGTATCCAAACAACAGAAGCATCCTGATACTGCGACGTGGGGAGGAAACGCAACTTCTGCCATGCCAGATGGAACATTTCTTACTGGAGATTCATCGGACCCGCCATTTTACTTTACTAAGCAATCCTTCCGCGCTACAGCAAACAGTGATACAGGTGGACCTGAGAAAGTCTTTGGATCAACTCTCCCGGCTGGGCAAAAGTTATTTCCAAGCTTAAACGGCGCCTCCATTTTCGGACCTCCACAAGCACCAAGAGATAGTGGACGCAACTTGTTCAGCTATGTACCCCAAACTCGTGAAAACTCGTCGTTATTCAGCCTTTACCGCGACGTTGCTCCTCGTACTGCACCTGCACCCGCAACTGGAAACAATTTTCGCTCTGTTTCTCCAACTACTACTCAAGCAACTACCTCTCGGTCGACATCAAACGTATTTGAGCCCATTGTTTTTACCAATGCCTCGACAACTGGAAACTCGTTTGCTCCCAATGCTCCTGTTGCTCCTGTCGATGCCCCTACAACTGCGACCGCGTCCTCAATACGGAACTTGCTTGGTGCACCCACAGAGAATACTTCGCGCAATAATATCGAGGCAGCAAAGACTCCAATCCAATTATCAAAAGGCAAATTTAATTGGTCAGGTCGTGGTAGTCTTTTTGGCAAGAGCGCAACTTATGGTCTGTCGTCCGAAAACATCGAGCTTCAAGCGGAGGATTTGATCAAGCATGCAAAGGTCTATATCATGGCAGAAAAATACGATATCCAGACATTGAAGAGACTTGCTCGTCAAGGATACTCCTCTGTCGCAGATAATTACTGGAACTCTTGTTGCTTTGTTCAAAGTATTGAACTTATTTTCGATGGCACACCTGATATTTCCGAAGGTGATGATCTTCGAAAGGCTGCTCTGGAAGTTGCTAGTAGATATATGAAACAACTTCTAGTGAGGGAAGATTTCGCTCAAATGTGCCAGGAGAGAGGTGATATCAGTTTCGCAATTCTTCAGTGGTCTTCGTGGTCGATGTAATGATTCTTAGGGAGGCAATATGGAATGATTTCTTGATACTGTAGGCTGGTGGAGTTTTGAGTGGGAGAATGTTCTGGCAGTTATTAAGGATACGAATTTGTCTTCTGTTTTCTAATGATAGGATGATACAAGCAAATGAATACGATTTTGTTTTTCAGAGAAAGACAATTGCTTCCTTTGAAAGCTATACGATTCAGGGAATTTAAAACAGTCTACGGGTTTCCAATGTACAATAAGGGGTGATTATCTAGGTAGACTCACGAGAATACTTCAAAAGTTGAATACAGCAAAATCTTTTCAATGCCAACTCGTTCATCTCAAAAATTGATCAAATAATTCTTTGCAGACAAGACAACGAGACTGTACGTCGTGAGTTCTAGAATTAGATCATTGTCAACTTTGCTTATGTGCACTCACTATGGATATCTATCAAATGCTGAATCCAACACAAAGTTAATATTTGCTTGAGGCTTCCAGCCAGCTTTGATGGAACATATAAAGAACAAGCTCTGGAAAGATCGAATCAATTATTGCTGTGAATATAAACATGACTTCGTATCAACTCCATCAAATGTACTCCATCAGAAATTGGTGCGACATTTCTTCTGTACAAGCAGTCATGAATCAACACCAGAAAGCAAATGCTGAAGCCCGTCATGGGTAAGTCAAGCCGTCTGATTTTGCCTACCTCAACTAACCTGTAAGAATCTACCAATCGAAGGACTACCATGATATCGAGTTGAAGTGCAAGGACGGCGTTATCTTCGCACATAGTGCAATACTGCTACCTCGCTCCGCGGTCCTCGCAAATAGGGAAGATGAGAGATGGAGCGTCATTGAACCAAATCTACGACACTTTGATATGTCAGATCAGCATTCACTCATCGTCAACGCAGCGCTTTCGTACATCTATACTTCCGAATACAATGATGACCCTTCTGGCACCTATTCACATTTGAATGTGCTTCCTCGCATCCTCCCTCTGCCTCATCAACCCCAGCATTCCTTTCCACCTGCTCAAAACCTTGACGACTCACGATTGGTTTTCAACACGGAAATGTACATCTTCGCCCGCAAATACAAGATCGAAACGCTGGAATACCTAGCCGTTGAGAAATTCAATGGTGTCGCGCATCTTCCTTCACCTCCCTTACTTACCCCCAACACAGAAGTACTAGAGAGAAGACCTGCTTTTGTCGCAGCCGGATCTCTCCTCTGCGACAACATGCCAGATCTTGTTGACAGGGAGAGCGATGAGTTATGGAGGACTATTAAAGTGATATCGTTCATGAATTACATGATTTTGAAGGACGCGAGATGGATGGCTCGGCAAGAGACGAGAATTTTTTGGGAAAGGGAAGATTTTGTGACCGAGCTGTTAGAAACGGGATGGCATCTGCATCGCGACGTTTCAATGCGTCTGAGAAACATGGGGTAATTTGCCAGAAGTGATGGTTGGAGAAATTAATCTTCATTGATAGAGAGCCAAAGTCACTTTTCAATACAGGTCGTTATGACCATGTCGATCAAATTGGGATTTATGAATTGCAGCAAAAATGTAGAGAGTTCGCTTAATCTCATCGTTCAATCATTGTAGTCTTTACGACTTTCGTCTCAAGCTCGTCAATGAAACAAGCGCTTGCTGTAAATTCCTGCTCAATTTACCCATCTATTGAAGTGTAATGCCGATCAGCCAAGAACGTGCCATTTGTCTTTGATATTCAGACGGATTACCGTCCTTCATTCGGATTTCGGAGAAATCAAATCAAAGGGAAGCGATAGAAACTTTCTGTGTTCTTATAATATGACAATAATTTACAAGCGCTATCTTGTTTCATGAAGTCAATGCATGGTATTTCACCACTCTCGCGCCGTTTATTTCTTTCCCTTTGTCTTCTTCTTACTAGTTTGCCTCCTCTCACCATCAGGTCTTCCCAATACACCTCTCGTTCTTTGGTATTGCAAGACGATATTCTGCACACTACCCATATCATGCTTGGGCTTCCTCATGTATGTCAACCTGGCTCTTCTGGCTCTCTTGGCCTTTCTCTGTACCACCTCGATACCTTCCACGTTGGGGCTGTATATCTTATACCACATCTCGACACCCACTCTCGTCAACTCATTTCTCAATAAGATGCCCGTCTCCACACCACGTCGTCGAATGTTGATGCATACTCCGGCAAATGGATCGCCAGTTTTGAGTCGCACGAGAAGAATATCGCCTACTCTGGCCGCTTCTGGGTTTGTTTTAGAAAATAGATTGGTACGGGCACCAGTGGGATCGAGGACGGCAATTTGCTCTGCGTGAATGTTTTTTATTGGTTCCTTGAAGATCTGAGCTGGCGATGAGGGTGGAGGATAGGTTTTGATTTTTCGGACAGCTATTTAGGGTATCAGTATAAAAAGGAGCTCAATTGTAAGAATGGTGGAGTGCTAACCTTGAGTCTGAAGAGGAGTCTGCGACGCCGGTTTCGAGTGATGATATGTAGTCAGAGACCTAGAAATGGTCTTCTGTTGTCTCGATTGCCTCAAAAGCGATTTCCAACAGCTCAATGGCCGCAATGTGGGTGTCATGGTTGCCATGGTTGTTGTGGTCTAGATTTTGTATTGAAGTGAGGTTGAATGCGACCAATCTGAAAAATTCTGCCGCTCTTGGGGTCACCGCCTAAATATTTAAATCAGAACTCCAAACCCTCTTGATGATAACGATCGACCTCACCCCTCCAATTTGTAACCGTACACTCTTACAAAGCTACCTGAATTTACCCCCCAGGTCATTATGAGTGGTAAAGGTCTTTCCAAGGTCATTCGTGGCAGCGAATGCTTGTTCAAACATGCGCCACTGAAATTGACCAGACAACAACGATCTTTCACAAGTTCTCCAGTATGCCAAAAAGTTGGTATGTGATTGAATCGCTCAAATTGTATCCCATGTGTTGACTTCAGAGTAGGCCAAGTTCCATCTTTCTCTCCAACCTCCTCCGCAGAGCTTGACGCCTTACTTTTGAAATACCGAAAGAATCTTTTCCTACCCGCACAT
This sequence comes from Botrytis deweyae, assembly GCF_014898535.1. Taxonomy (NCBI): domain Eukaryota; kingdom Fungi; phylum Ascomycota; class Leotiomycetes; order Helotiales; family Sclerotiniaceae; genus Botrytis; species Botrytis deweyae. Next base: position 561,592 of record NW_024066226.1, on the reverse strand, counting down.
CTTTCAGAATACGACCAGGAGCTAGTATACGGCAAGAAACATGCAGAATCACTCAAGACTGATCCCGTCAAGGTCCAGATTGGTGAAGAAGAATTCGTCCTGGAGCACATAAACCAGTTGAGAGATCTACCGGGCACCACGAAAGGATTTAGACAAGTTCTTAATCTCATGATGGAAAAGAAGGATTGGGACAATCTACCACAATTTCTCGAGGGGCATCGCGATTGTAGACGACCTTTAGCCCATGCCTTATACTGTCAGACGATTCGACGGGCTGGTTTGGTAGGACGAATGGATGCTGTTATTGAGGCGGCAAGAAGAGTTCGCTACACAGGATTTCGCTTGAACGACGAAGAAGTTGTTTTGCAAATGATGTACTGGATCTACTACAAGGCACAGGTCAGTGGCTTTGAAGAGCACGAAACGAAACAGGCGCTTGCATGGGCAGAAGCCGTGGCAGATTTGCTTGAGGATCCAAGACATGCTGGAGATAAGGGCCCATTACTTGCAGAGGGCGCGAATGACGTACGGGCTCTTCCGGAGGTTATTGGTATATTATTACAGTTGGCTGCAGTTCGCGCCGTAAAACATACGGATGGGAAAGATTTGGATGGAAAGGTCGCAACTTATGCTACAAGGCTACTTGGAACGCCATACGACTTGAGCACTTCTTTACTCAATCTTAAGAGGCCAGAGGTACGGATGTATTCGAAATCCGGCGCCGTCGACTCAGATATAGCCAGTCAAACTAAAATGGATGGCGGAGATTATTCTGCAGAGGAAATACAGAAAAAGACTTTCCGGGCTAAGAACCATTGGCTTGTAGCTGCAGTACCAGTGCTACATGGGATGAAAACAGCATTACATGTTTTCGACCCATCAACGGTAGCTTCATCGAAGTTGAAGGAGAACATACCTCGATTAGAGAAACGTGTTAATAGGTACGCATCCGACTTGAAGGGAATTGCTGCGGGAAACCTGGGTTATAGAACATATACCAATTTATTTGGCTCAGCATGAGTCACATGTTTCTTTTAATGATCGGATGAAAACTTTTGTATTTGTATATACTTGTACAATAATTTAAGGAAGCACAATATACTTCTCTAAATGCTTTGGAATTGCTCCTAGAAGTTTCTTTTCCGACAACCACTTCTTGGAGAATAATCGATCCGCATATCTGTATGCGCCATCGCATAGTATTGTCACAACAGTGTGGCCCTTTCCGAGTTTTTCGGCTAGCTCCTTTGCAGCAGCGACATTCAAACAAGAGCTCGCTCCGAGGTACAACCCTTCCTCATCTAAACAACGGTAGACCATCTCGATACTCTTCTCGTCACTAATGTGCATTGAGCCGTCTAATAAATCAATGTCTGGTTTTAAGTTGTCTGTAACTCTGCCTTGACCGATTCCCTCTGTGATACTGGAGCCAGTTCTATCCACCAGCTTTCCACCTGACTGAATGTATGAATGCAAAACGCTTCCTGGAGGATCCGCAAGGTAACATTTGACCCTTCCGTCGGACTTTGTCTTCAAGTATCGAGTGATTCCGGCCAAAGTACCCGCGGTTCCCGTGGCACAGGTGAAGGCATCCACCTTGCCATTGGTCTGATTCCATATCTCTGGCCCAGTAGTCTCAATGTGGGCTCGTCTATTCGCGATATTATCGAATTGATTTGTCCAAACCGCGTTCTCTAATTTATCCGCATGGCGCTTTGCTTGATGATTGTAATTTTGTGGATTGTCGAAAGCTACTGCTGGTACTGGATACACTTCGGCACCCAATAATCTTAAAAGATCAATCTTTCCTTGAGATTGTGTATTGGGCATGTAGATGACGAGCTTGTAACCTTTAGACCTGCAAACGTGTGCGAGACCAATTCCTGTATTTCCAGCGGTTCCTTCGACAACAGTTCCTCCTAGCTTCAGCAATCCCCTCTCTTCGGCGTCTTTCACAACATATAGAGCTGCTCGGTCCTTGATTGATCCTCCAGGGTTCATAAACTCTGCTTTTCCCAATACTTCACAACCAGTTGAATCAGAGATATGATTTAGTCGAATGAGTGGAGTGTTTCCGATTGCTATGATCCTTTAGTCAATAATTCATAGTGCGCCGTGAACTACCAGGATTCAACGAACCTCCAGTTAAACCCTTTACCACGCCTTGAGCTTTAGAAACTCCAATTCCATATTGATTTGGAGCTTCCATCTGAGCAACATTTTCCGCAGCTCTTACAGCTGTGGTCGCAAAGCGACGAACACCAGATCGAAACATCTTTAAGATCACTTGGGAAAACAATTGAACCAAGCTTTTGCACTTAGCTTTTGCACTTGACTTTGATACTTCCCGAGATTCTTTATCCGATTCTAAATGCCTCGCACTGGCCCGATGTCGCCATCGATACTTTGTCCCGCAGGCGGGTCTTATCCTTATCGCTGACAACGGTTCATGACTAAGCAGGGGTAGGAAAGTAAACAAATCAATGTCAACAAACAGCAAACATCAAATGTGAAATGAAAAAGTTATTGATCATCTAACGCGTCCATGCAGCTTGCGACTATACTGTTCCGACTCTCACTATAGTCTCCCCTACAAATAAAACAGTTGCGTGTTCTACGTGCGACGAATATACGACCACCAAACGAAACAATCTACGTTAAAAACGCAATTTTTCGTTTCACACCCAAACCCAAGGAAACAAGATGCCAGGGAAAGTCTCCAGCAGGAGCTCGAGGACATCTGCCTCTGGATCCCGCAAATCATCTACGGTGGAACCAAATAGTCGCAGATCTGCTACATCCAAATCATCAACGCCATACGTTGAGATTCCAGAAGAGACACCTGACAATGAGTTGCGCACGCAAATTTCATCCATATTCCGAGATTCCCAAAGAAACACCGCATCGCATAGAAAATTAGTCGTCAACTTGCGAAAAATACAGGAGGCCTGCTGTTATGAGCCAACTAGCAAGAAGAATAAAACTGGCGCAGAAGACTTTGAGGAGGAGGAATTTACATACGAGTTCACAAGATGTGTTCTAAGAGTGATGCCGATCAAGAAGAGTGAGAGTGTTGGAGAAAAGGCGATTCGTTTTATTGGGCTGTTCTTGAGACATGCTAATGAGAAGGACAATGAAGTGACCCCAGCAAATGAAGAGGAGGATGGAGTCTTGGTTGAGACGCCGAGTACGAGACTCACAAGTCACCTCATGACGACTATTTTACCTCTTTTGACGGCCAAAGAGAAATTTGTGCGGTTCAGATCCACGCAGCTGATTTCACATATCATTAACTCTCTCGATTCGATTGATGACGATCTATTTCAGCAACTCCGACATGGGCTTCTGCGCAGAATTCACGATAAAGAAGCGATGGTGAGAGTGCAAGCTGTGCTGGGTCTTGGCAGATTGGCTGGAAACGAAGCAGAGGGGGAGGCAGATGAAAGTGATGATGAATCTTCTGGGGGTTTGCTTGTCAAACTATTAGCAGTTTTGCAAAATGATCCCAGTGCCGACGTTCGAAGGTCTCTTTTGATCAATCTACCAATTTTGCCCAATACGCTTCCATACTTGCTAGAAAGGGCTAGAGACCAGGACCCTGCAACTCGTCGGGCACTTTATTCTCGACTTTTACCAGCACTCGGAGATTTCCGACATTTGTCACTCTCGATGCGTGAAAAGCTATTACGATGGGGTCTTCGCGACCGAGATGAAAACGTTCGCAAAGCGGCAGGGAGACTTTTCCGAGAACGTTGGATTGAAGATTGCTTGGCTTCAGCCGCAGCAGAGTCTGCGGAAGGTGAGGCAACCGAAGAGAATAGAGCGCCGAATATGGACGCGCTATTAGAACTTCTTGAAAGAATTGATGTTGTCAATTCTGGGGTTGAAAATGGGGTTGCGCTAGAGGCGATGAAAGGTTTTTGGGAGGGCCGACCCGACTTTCGAGATGCCGTTGAATTCGATGATCGCTTCTGGGACACCTTATCGGCGGAAGCTGTATTCATGGCAAGAAGTTTCAACGATTTCTGTCGGAACGATGGAAATAGCAAGTATGAGGCTTTGATTGAAGAGAAAATGCCTGAAGTTACGAAGCTGGCATTTTACCTCCACAGGTACACTGCTGTTTTGGTAGAGGCTCTCAAGAGGATCGCAACGCAGGAGGAGATCACCGAGGATGTAGCGGAAGAGGAAGATACCGTAGAGCAAGAATTTATTGTCGAACAACTACTCCACATTGCTCGAACTCTGGACTACTCAGATGAAGTTGGACGACGGAAAATGTTCACGCTTCTGAGACAGCACTTGGCGATTCCGGAGCTGCCCGAGGAAGTTACTAAACTAACCGTTGAAGTCCTTAGAGGAATTTGTGCCGCAACTCCTGCTGGTGAAAGGGAATTCTGTAGTGTGGTCTTGGAAGCCGTTGCAGATGTTCATGATACGGTTACTGATGAACAAGATTTCGAGGATGCCGAAGAGAGCTTCCATTCTGCAAGATCTGACGTCAGTGATGATGAGAAGCCCACCAGAGGCAAGAAAAAGCCCCCAATGACGGAAGAAGAAGAGCAAGAGAAAGCGGTCCGTGAAATTATGGTCAATATGAAATGCTTGCATATTGTGCAATGTATGCTTGAAAATGTTGAAGGAAGTCTTAAGGATAATCCGGATCTTGTAGCCATGCTCAACAACCTTGTTGTACCAGCTGTGCGTAGTCACGAAGCACCTGTGCGAGAACGTGGTCTTCTCTGTATTGGCCTGTGTTCTCTTCTTGACAAATCTTTGGCCGAGGAGAATCTGGCTCTTTTCATACATTTCTTTAGCAAAGGCCACTCTGCTCTTCAAATCACTGCTTTGCAGATCTTGACCGACATGCTCAATCAACACGGTGCCCAACTTCTGGAATCGAACCCTACAATTTTGACCAAGGTTTATCTGAAGGCTTTGAAATCCGGTGCCAAAGATCCTGAAGTCCAGGCAGCAGCTACCGTTGCTGTTGCTAAGCTCCTATTGGGACGTGTAATTACGGATGCTTCGTCTGCTATCGATGATCTATTGAAGACATTGGTTGTCCTTTACTTTGATCCAAGCACAGCTCACAACCAAGGTGTTCGGCAAACACTTACCTATTTCCTACCAGTTTATTGTTATAGCAGAGCAGAAAATCAAGATAGGATGCGTGGAGTGGCACTAGATGCCATGCACAAACTTTTTGAAACGCAAGATGACGATGAGGATGCTGAGGCTGAAATGGTTGGTCTTGGGACGATTGGTGCCCATTTGGTAGATTGGACAGACCCTAGAAAATGCTATGTTCCTGGAAATCAACTCACGTTATCCGATGATGCAGCTAAGAAAGCAGTTAATGGAGATGTCCATCTTGATTTTGCTATGGATATTTTGGAAAGGTTAAACTCTTCTATGAGACGTAAGTTGAAATATTCCTAGTGTTGTAAGACCTAAACTGATACTTCAAGCAGTGGAAGAAAAGAAAACTCTCACACCTCTTCTTGCCAAACTTCACATCTCACCAGCTTCATCCGAGGATAAACTCCGTGCCACATATGAGGAGGTGACTGAGGCTGTCGAGAACAAAAAGTTGGGCCTCGATGCTACTAGTAGAAATGCTTTGTTTAAGATACACGTTACTCTTGGTAAGATTGTAAATTCTCTCGCCGAAAAAGATACGAGAGAAGAAAGTGTTTTGAGAGGAGGAAGTGTGGTGAGGGAAAGTGTAAGGGGCGAAAGCGTGCCGCTTGGTGATAGCAACAGAAGTAGGGCCGGAAGTGTGGAATCCAAAAAGAGCAGAGGTCCGGAAGTGATAATGGACAACACAATCAAAATGGAGAGCGTAGAGGAAGACGAAGAGGAAAACGCGGAGGAAGAAGATGTCGATGAAAGCGAAGGAACAGTCGTTGCTGAACAAGAAAAGACCATCGTTCGTCCCGACGAGGAGGAATCATTGTTAGAACAACAATTGCAGGACAGTCTAGTTGAAAGTCTTTTGGATGATGATGGAGATATTGAGATGGGTATGTAGGGCTGAGGTTTATATGAGTAATGGTTTGGGATATTGTCCTTGGAGTTCGGTTTGGTTTAGTGTGTTGGATTAACGAATCTATGAATTGATGCCCTCATCATTGGGATAAGGAACCTGGATTGAATTCAGTGTATTGCAGAATATCTACTAAGCGTGATGGTTTTTTTGTGTTGAGGAAACGCCAAAACCCACTCGTCACTTGGACTTTGCATTCAAGCATCCTAGAAAGTGCTGTTATAGAGTATAGCTTCTAAGGCAGATTGAGATATCGCTCGAGAAAACGCGAACTACATGATCTTGAAATGATCTTCCCTGCGTCATCTATGCACTCTCTTCTTTAAAGCGCTATTGAACAACGAGGCTTCCTCTCTTCGAGGCGATCCAAGAGAGAAGACAGCTCTTTTATACATCTGTCTGAATCATTCGTAGTGCCCTTTGGACAATGCTATGCTACACTATGCGAGGTCTACAAATATCATAATTTCGATTTCCCATCCGAATCCTTACTCCACAAGCCATCCCATTCTACCTTATGCTCTAAATGTTCTTTCCGGGTTGGCACACGCACTTTATGATGTTCACACGTGCAATAAATGATTGATCCATCTTGACTAGTCATGGTACCACGAAGCATCGCCATCGTTTTACCATATTGTACTACTTCGGTATAGATGCGAACAGTTGTACCTGGATTTGTTAATATTGATCATTCTCTGAAAGTAGTATTTCTAGCACATGATTAAATGGAAATCTACTAGGTACGTACCAATAGGAACAGCCCTTAAGTAACTCAAATTGAGTGTCCTCGTTACACCACCCAGAAAACTAATCCCCGTTAGCATTAGCATATATCTCAAACGTGCTCCCAGATTCCAGAAGGAAAGAAAACTCACTCCCAGGATCCAGGTTTAGCAACAGGTCCCAAAGCAAACGTAGTACACATGTCAAATATGACACCACCGGCTCCTCCATGCATCACATTGTTGATATTGCTATATTGTTCGTCTATTAGAAATTCGAAGGTTACGGTTCCTGAGGGGGTGGCATCAATGATTTTGATGTTTTCCATGAGGTGAGAGTCAAAGCCTTTGAAATTTTGGGCTTGGGCGATTAGTCGGTATCTGGAGGTTTGTTAGAGGGGGGTGGTAAAGGGGGAGGTAGGATTTAGGGGGGTAGGAATATGAAGTTAAGAACTGGTGTGAAAAATTGAGACAAGAATGGTCAATAGCTATAGAGAAAAATCAAATTGATACCGAAGGACTTCTTGAAGTTGCGGTGAAGTACTACTAACCACCCAGAAAGAGAGAGTTCTTCATTGCGAGAAGTCGGCAAAAAAATACCACCACTGCACAAGTCCCGTACGATGCTGTACCAAATACTTCCACTTGGAGAATATAGACAGATGAAGTTTTTACACAGATACATGAAGAAACTAGAAAAGAATACCTCTCAAAAATCGCCTCGACACCCTTCATAGCCTCCTCCCGTGACTTCGACATCTTGCACCAGATACCCCTCTTTCTTCTATCCTACTCGAATTACTCTTTTACAAATAAAAAAAAGAAACGTTAATTTGCATGAAATGAATGTGAATTGAGTAAAATCTACAACGTTGAAGCGTCACGACAATCTTGTAGCTATAGCTTGAATGGCAACCAACATCGAGCAGTAGACGCGACGTTCTTGCCGAGGTTCGGATGGCGGATCGGATCGTGAGGTTTGGTGGGGTAAAGTAATCTTGTGAAGGGGTGGGTTGTGAGATTATGTAAGCAGGGAATTGTGGGAAGTGCGGTTTGTTTTTGACGTTGAGGGAAGTTTTTTTTTTATGAGAGAAGGTTTTTTGTTATATCAAGCAACTTGATGAACCCGTCAGGTTAAGCTGGGCTCATACCATTACTAGAAGGAGCGGCTAAATCTAGGTTATCATTAGTAGTGGGCTAGTCTTCTAAATCACTCAAGAAGGCTAATCGGATTCTACTTTTTTCAATCGCGTGTCAGTATTTCAATACATAGCTACTTCTATAAAATAGCATTGAAAGAATGCGCTTCAGCTTACAAATGATTTAGCGAAGGCTCATTTTTTCCTTTTTTTTTCCAAGAAGCAGCTCTCTATTCAAAGTAAATACGAGTTATCCATCTTCCCCAAGAATGATATCAACAATTAGTCTTTCTTTCTGTATCAATGTAACTGTACAGACAGCAAGATTCAATTTTTGATGGCAGTTCATAGTAGTTGTCAAAGGAACATAAATTGGAGATTATCGTCACCGTTTTCATTGTCATTATCATTTATACATTCATCACTTTCGAAAATGGAAGGTGCTGAGATAGTTCCAGCCAGACTCTGTTAATAGATTGGTCTTCCTTCAACACTCTTGAAGGTTTTAGATTGTTACCATAGATTTTATATACAATGCTGGTCAGTTCAGCGGAAACTTCGACATAGTTTGGGTTCTCATACATTCCTATCTCATGTCTACCTCTTCATCAAGCATCCATTGCTTACCCATGACCTCCAGAGTTGTCATAGTCAAATGGTACGATATCAATATGTACGCCATTTATTCACTAAATCGCCTGACACATCACAGAGAGTCTCTTGACTATAAAAACATTGATCAAGGCAGAGAAAGTGATAATCAAGAACAAACGATAGACCTGCAGATGTGGCTGCTAGGTCTTCAAATTGCGTTTTCATGGCTACAAAATTACCTTACCTGTATTCCAAACCCCCACGTTCGGACACTTCTTCAAGCCCGGAACAAGTCAAACTGCTACTCGTTCTTAAGGGATTGTTGTCATTTGTGTTAGACGAGTATTCAAAAGGGATGACTACAAAATGTACCACCGATAACAGCGGAAACTGCGCTTTTCGGGGACTATAGCTCACCAGTATCGATAGCGAGAATTAGAAAACAGATACAGCCAATTTTTTGGATATACATTGAAAGAAATAAAAGGGACAAGAATCTCAGAACTTTCTCGCGCACGTTCAGCAAGAGGATTATCTGTTCGTCCTCTGTTGGCTTGTATCCCTGTGACTTCATATCTACAGGGAATTCAAATGGATCCAAGACAGATTTTTATACCAGTTAGAACCTCATCGCGGCCAATAAAGTGAATCACTTGCTAGCTGGAGATCCTTTGTTGCAAAACAGAGCACCTGATGACTAGTAACCTATTTGCAATAGTATAAATACATGCATGACAACTCCTACACAAGACACAATCACAAGCCCAAAGTAGATTGAAAATAAATAATGTGTCCTGAATCTGGACTCTTTCACAAATGGTCTGAACGAGAACCAAATAAAGCTAGAGGAAGAAGATACTCAGATTGGAAAGCTGGAGACATTTTCCTTGTATTGATACCATATTGGATATTTCGATGAGATCGTATTTGAGTTGACGATGAAAAGTTTGTCGATGATAATGATCACCGCAACCAAAAGCTTCGGCAATGAAGATTTTAAGGATCAGTTGAGGAAGTTGCAGTGCTAATATGTAACATAGTCAAGTACCTAGAGTCGTGGTTTCATGCAACGACTGAAGCTAGAGTTTTGCTTTCTAGCGTATATTAGAGTTTGCAAACCTCATGGAAGGCTTCGTTTAAATACGAAGATATTGCAGCGACCTCATTAGAAAATCTCGAATACGTATGTAAAGATTCACTATACCCCGTCAATTCATCAACATCTATGAATGTACCAATCAACTCTTCCCCAGAAAACCTATCGAACGGCGAAAAATGAGAACATTGAGGTATTTAAAGAACAAGTAAAATAGGGTTCTAAGATCCCAAACCACAAGTCAAAAAGGTCGCTACAAGCCAAGGGTGTACCCGCAGTTCCGTCCATATCTTTCGATTTGACTAGATATCTAGTTACTTAGTTCGTATTTGGTAATTCTACTGGCCGAGGATCTTGCCAATTTTTTGATCAGAAGATTTGGTCTAATCGATAATCAGAAAGCAATAGTGAGTAAATCTCCACGCAACAATAGCGACAATGACAATTTCAATCCGACGATACTCAGCTATCTTGACAATCAAGACAAACTCGCCGTGCGAAAATCGGGAAGAGAAATCTTGTACAGCACGACTAAGTGCAGTACACCTATAGAAAAGCTAACCTAAATAGTATTTAATCTCTCATCTTGGAAAATTGAAAGCTTATCCGTTTATTGCAAGGTGTTGAATGTCTTAAATACCCAGGTCGGTCGGAAGATTGTGAATTATCTTGGTGCATGCTTTGGGGGGGTGGGGTGAATATATTCACTTCTCATATCGAAGTAAGTAGACTGTCTTGTGCAGTGTAGTGTCTGTCATGTGTACTCGCCCATTATCAGAGTCCCATCAAAATGTAGTGAATTCTATGATCTGTAGATCAAAACTTTCCTAAATAAACACCATCGTCTACGCTTTATCTGGGATCATCATCTAACAACGATTATGGGATGGAATGAGATGAGAAGGGATTACCAAGGCAGGAAAGGGGGATTGTAAACTCTCGCTTGCATAGATGAGATTCTATGTAACAGCAATTTCCAATGCAAGGTAATCTCATTTTTTTTAGCACAATCTCAGATTGTAAATTGTGAGAGTCGAAGATTTCGACAAAGAATGCTAGGTGACAACAAAAACTCTATACCTGCCTGATTTCTTACGTTCAGGACGACTATGTAAAACTAACAATCATAACTCGCTCAGTAAAACGAGCCAACAACAACAACAACAACCACAAAAAATATCAAATTTCACAAGCAAAATGTTCTATAACATACTATTATTAGTATCATATTTCTTGACAATCGTAGTATCTTATAATCAGCACCCACCAAAGAATCCACACCAACATCCCACAACTTTTCTCGTGGTCATTCCTCGCACACTTGCAGCTTCTAAAGATTACTTTACTGTCCTATATAGGATGTTTATCATCATGATAATATATCACCTACAAACCTGACTCCGCTTACCAAAAAGGAAATAATGAAGATAACAGCTGCCAGTCCCACTGACAGGCGAAGATTTATCATCTGTAGAAACGAGTACAGAGGGTTAAAGCCCATAGTAGATCCTATTTCCCTAGTAGCAGGTTCGGTGATTCAGTTATGAATGAGTAAGTATACTACCTACTACCTATTATCTGCTACCCCCATACTCCCCATTCCACTCCAGATCCTAAAACACTTCCGAACAAACATTTGCAGCTTCCGATCTTCTGATCTACTTTTTCGGCACTCTATTGACTTGATCAAATCTATACTCACAGACTGCAGAAGCGTACAATGTTTAATCTGCCAGATAAAAGACATTCGTGGTTCCGGAATTCGAATTGAAAAACAATGCCATGATATGTAGCACTGAACTTATGTGCAGTAGCGAGCGCAAATAGATGTGATTGCAATTATTGTTAAGATTCTTGGTAATGTATAGTTACGCTCTGGGGTGGGCATGTCCAGATTAATCTGATTGACGCGTTGGTTAGGAGTGATACCGTAGGAACTTAACTTGACATCATGTGACTGACCTTATTTACCAACCCGCCTGTTCAGTTATTGTTCAGGGGGGTTTCCATGTTGTACTTAGTACTTGTTTGTTGAGTTATAGTTTATAAGTAATTCCTCGGATAAAACAATGTCTTTTTCTGAAATATATAAGTAATAGTTGTTGATCCAGTAATTTAATTCATTATTCTTAGTACTGTTATAGAAGAAGATAATAAACTAGAGATAAATAAACACATTCAATTATCTATCAGAAATCAGTACAATAGAAGTCATGTCTTCCACAGATTTTTCCCGCTTTGTAAATCTTCCCGCAGAAGTCCGACTCCAAGTCTGGAGATGGGCGGCAAGGAACGCCTTGAACCCTCCTCGTGCCATCATCGAATGGCGCGACGGACCGCGTAGAACCATCGCAGTTCTCAACACTAGCCTCGAAGCTCGTGAAGAGGCCGTATCTCAAACAGATTTGAGAAGCGTTCCTCGATACAATTTGCCACAAGACCCAGTACATTTGAATCGACTAGGCCTCAGTCTAGAAGATCGAGAAGAGTATGTTCGGCGCAGCGCCCGGGATTGGTACAGTCTGGAAACAGATGTCTTTGTCCTCGGGGCAGATGACGTCCTCAGGGAAAATGACCGTATCCTACGATCACAATGTTATGATATCACTTTCAGAAATGGAATCAAAACCATCGCAATTCCAGCTTTCGTGTTGGATTGTGATGGCAGAGTGATTATTCGTCAACTTAGATGGGAATCGAGATACATGAATTTTTACCAGGGCTTGAAAACCGTAGTACTTCTTCGAGATGATCCGGCGCAAGAACCAATTTCCCACAGAAATCTCATCCAGAACAGACATCTTTACCCCCGTACTAACGACATCAGAGTCAAGATCGAAGACAACCCACTTTCACAAGTGGAGTTGGACCTATTGGGATTCGATGTCAATTTCTTTAACAACCTCGTCATTTCGATGCGCAGGAACATGACGCCAGACTGGCAGTTACCTGAGATCAAATGGGGATGCTTGGTCCGATACTGAGCTTGAGGTCGCGTGACTCGGTCCGCCAACTCGCCTGTTCAGCTGCTGTACAGCTACTGTTCAAGGGGTCTGTACTGAAACATTTCTCTGTGGAAGTACGGTTAGTGAATTGTTCCTCAAATGCAAACAGCACCTCTTTCTGTAGTATATAAGAGATGGTTATCACTCTCATAATTCAGTTCATTATCCTTAGTTCCATCTCAGAACAAGACATAGACTAGAGATAAATAGACGCAACCAAAAATCTATCAGACATCACTTTATCAACCCACAAATCATGTCTTCTACAGATCTTTCTCGCTTCGCAGATCTTCCCCCGGAAATCAGACTCCGGATCTGGCGTAACATAATAGACGGTGATCTCAGTCCTCCTCGGGCGATCATCGGCGACGTGCTGTGGGAGCCTAGAACCATCGGAGCTCTCGGAGTCAGTCAAGAATCTTGTGTAGAAGCTCTTCGCCATCGTCCAGATTTGGAAACGTTCAAGTATACCCTGGCGAATGCCCCCTGGCATATTGGCACTGGGCGTCGCAAAAAGGTCTGGTTTAGCACTGAAGCTGATGTCTTTGTCATTGACCCTATCAGAAAGTTTACACTAGGTAGGTGGGAGATCCCCACTCTCAAATACGCGATCCGAACCATTGCTATTCCACAATCAAAATTCGGCATAAGCAACCACAGTCTGCACTGTGCACTACACCTTTCCCAGTTGAATGACGCACGCAACTTTAAGAGGTTAAGGACCTTGGTAATCCTTCGGGATGACCCGGCACAAGAAGCAACACCTCATTTAGTCATTCTAGACCCCGCCATCCGCTCAACTTCTGATGACATCAGAGTCTCGATCGACCCAACTCCACTCTCACAGGTGGAAATGGATGCATTTGGATATACTGTCCCTTGGTATAATAGTTTCATCTCTATTATTCGACAAAAGAAAGGTCCGAATTGGGAGTTGCCTGAGATCAAATGGGGATGCTTGGTTCGACACTGAGCTTGGGACCACGAGGACGAGAACACCAACAAACACACACACACCGAAATTGCATAAGTATCAATCATTTGGTATTTCGGAGTTGGTCGAGTGATTTTCATATTCAAAACACCCAAGAATAAAATCAAAAAAAGGTAAAAATTAAAACCCCTACAAAAAATGCTTGATATCCACAATTGGCGTTATTTTCACAAAAGTGAAGTGTGAGTATGACGGCAGGCAGGACCTAGCCTTTGATCAATAAATAAAAATTGTAAGTAACCAAAACCGAATTACAAACTGTATCAAATCCCCAAATGCGATGAGATTAAATGTGTGAATGTTGTGACTAAAAATATCCGTAAATGAAGATGTAGCAAGATTTTCAGGAGAAAATAATTGAACTAAGTCATTGATAAAGTCAAAAATATCTGATGCACGGACATGTCCCGAGACAAGCTTCTTAATTAAGCTTCATAATAGGGCGGGGAAAGTAGTGAAACATAAATTTTACACAATCCATAATTGATGATCCGGCTTGTTGATCTGCTTTGTGGATAAATTCGATTTCTCTTCATCAGGAAACTTCGCCGATATAACGACCGTTGTAACTTGTTTCGCCTTACATCGCTGATAAGAAGCATTTGAACCCCCGAATGTTTCCTTGTAAAGCACCTGATTTCGCTTTGCAATGATCACCATCAGTTCAATGAGAGATGTACGTATGGGCGTCTCATGTACGCCATGGTGTCTTGGGTTTCTTTGAATTGGAATTATTCAACAAAGCATGAAGCGTAAAGCAAGTGAATCATGGAAAGTGATCACTGTAACCTCAAATTTGTAGTTTGTTAGACATAACGATCTGGATTTGACTCATATGAGTGAGGGTTTTGGTGAATGTGCCTTGAGAATCACGATAAATTGGTGATGAAAGGCTGTCGGTGAGATATCAAAAGTACCAAGGATTGTGTGATAATTATGACTAAAACAGGCAAATGTACTTCCTGTGCCTCCCGCCAGCACTGAGTGGCAAGGTTTAGCATATTTTCCCTGTGCTTGTTTGCTGGCTTCATGATGAGATTACCAGGTATGATATATCTTGGAGCCAAAATAGATGTGAGAACAAAGAAAGCAACTTCGGTACATCGGATAATTATCAGGAAGCCTTGTTTGAACTCTCGTTTTGTGACCAAAGAGATGTGTGACTTCTACCTAGTAGGAACAAAGGAAATTGATCGAAAATTTAGAAGCGCTTTCGTGATCAACTCCCAATTGATCTGAATATCTGAACCCCGGACTCCATATTATATGAAATAAAGATGTGACTTCACAAGTGGGGGAGAGAACGTTAACAAGGCTGGCTCCTTTCTTGTTGTTGAGATATCGTCCCTTGCAGCAAACAAACAAACAAACAAACAAATCACAGCCACATTGACAAGTCCTACGGATATCCCGAATTAGCAACAGGAGCTTGATTCCGGTATCTGTCAGGGATCAAATGAAGATTTGGGGTCGGAATACAATGCACTTCATCGCTTCCACAAGTTCCATTGAACCCAAAAGGTGGATCTCAAGGAATCAAAGGAAGTTCAGACGGGTTGATCGGTTGGATATGAAACATTCACAGACCCTGTCAAGAGTTAGCAAACAATGTAATTAACAGGATGGAATTCCCATTCACATTTAGCCGTCGTCTTGTGAGTCTTGTGCGAAGGCTCATAGGTGATTGTTAGAGAACAAGCTACCATCCAACGGTTGGAGATGGGTAGATCTTGGTTACATTCGTACCTGTACCTGTACCTGACCTGTACTTGTACCTGTGATGCCAAGGATGTAATGATAGTGAATTCCCCTATTTCTGAGGAGTATGTAATCAAGTGAATATAAGTAAATCATACCTAGGTGGTGGTGGGTTAATAAAACCGATTTTCCTTGTCTGCTGAAGGGTTTCTTTCAAAATCATTTATCAAACTTTCTCTCACACACACACGCACACGCACACCTCTTTTATGTGCCCAGAGTGAGGTTGATTCTCCACCAAATCAATACCAAGGGAGAAGAAGAGCGAGATTGTGTTTGAAGTTATTAATAAGAGGTTCCCTTCCCCACATACTCCGTGCTACTCGTGCTACTACTCTATTCCGTAGATACTAGATTCTGGGTATCAGGTACATCCATACTGGGTAACCGGGAGACAGGTAATACCGTGGTAATCCAGAGGCAATCCATAGACAATCCAGAAGCAATCCAGAGGCAATCCAGAGGTAATTCGCCCCAAACTTCAGTGCACCAACAACCAACGAAATCCCATCAAATCAATCCTCCAGGCTTGGTCGCCCTTTGATTCGCTTCCTCAGGCTTAGCTACATCCCCAAAAGGAATCCACCAATCCACAAGGAATCCCGGTCGATTTGCAACTCCTCCACCAAAAAAGATTAATACCCTCGAAATACCGAGATCGTTCCTTTCCTTTTAATAATCACCTCTTTCCGTAGGGGTGATTTGTTGCTTCAGTTATCAAACTGGCAAAATTCATCATGAAGTGGTTCCGAAGAAAGAAGAAGCCAGGAAAGGAGCTGTCAGATAAACCAACTCTCGTACGCAGTTATACAAATCGAGCAGATCGAAGGCATCATGCAGCATATGCAACCCCGCGTGGATCTATCATAAACAAGCTTCCCGATAAAGTTCTCGAACGCATCTTCACACTTGTATGCCCTCATACGCAAGACGAAACTTATGAGACATGCGAGCAATCTTCTCTGGATGACTGCTGTCCATTATGCGATACAAGAGATTTGGCTCACTGTGCGCGAGTCTCAAGAAAATGGAGGAATGTAGCTATTGGGGTTTTGTTCGTAGCCCAACCATTGGTGCAAAGTGTTCAATTAAGCTGACTCAATTATTGCGCAGGTATCATAGTGTTCGGATTGATGCAGTTCATTTCTGCGAACTCGAAGAAATATTATCAGAGAAGAGGAAACACAAAGGTCGATTCAATCGCAATGCAGAACCAGAAGAAACCCCCAACGTTAGGTTGCAACTACTTTGTAGAACGATTCGCGATAATAGGATGTTGGGAGAATTGGTGGAATTTCTCAAAACACCATATATGACTAGAGGAGCTTGTAAAGCCGATCTTGCACGCAGCGTGGCAGTTTGTCCTAATATGCGATACCTCGATCTTCCCGAGGGGATATTTTCAGATGATCCTTCCTGTCACGCACTCAAACTCGAAATTCAAGCGCGATGTCCAGATCTGCGAAAGATGACATACATGACCGGCTCGGAGAGAAGTCTTGAACAATTGGCAGGCGGCAAGATCTGGAGAAATCTGGAGGTATTGGAATTTACAAGACTCAATATGGACCCCACGATCATTCGACGTGCCTTGGGCTCATTGACTGGGCTTCGAGCTTTGAAAGTGACAGATACAAAGACATTCAACGATGAAGTATTCCAGCACAGCGATTATCTACCGCCGTTTCCAGCTTTTACCGAATTGGTTTTCGAAAATACACCCAACGTTACAGCGATCGGCTTGGAGGCGTATTTATTCCGTTCAGACACGCAAGAGAAACTCACAAGTCTTTCATTGACAGAAACGGGTATCCATCCTTCTACTTTGCACAAAATCACAGACAATGCTCCCAGATTGACCTTTTTGTCGATTGTTGAGTCAGTACATGCGTCCTTTCCAGCTCTTCAAAACATTCCACCACTTTCCTCGACGTCACTACAAACACTGCATTACGAAATTACCTCCGGATCATCTGCAAATACATTCAAGAGCGTTGTACAAAGTCATTACTCATACCTCACCACCTCCTTGATCGCCAATAGACTTCCCGCGCTTCGAGCTCTTTACGTTCGCGATTCCGAGTTCCCCGAATCTTTGATCGGTCTCGCACCTCCTGCTCCCGCATATGCGTCCGATCCAGATAATTTTGTACCACCTAATCCTTTCGATCGTTCGTCGAATGCGCCTTCTGCCATGCCCAACAATCGATTCAGTTCCAACAATCCTTTTGCAGCTCAAGCAAGCCTGTCTCCGGCGATGCCTACTGGAATGGGACTTAAACAAGAATTAGAGGTTTACAGTAAAGGTCTTGATGAGATGGAATGGAATTTCGCCAAAGTCCAACCGCCAACTGCACCCGGCAGGAGAGGTTCGGCAACAACAGCAAGACCGATTAGCAGTTACGGACTAGGTGACAGTATGGGTAAAGCATGGGCTCCGGGTCATGGCGCGAGGAGAAGTGTTATTGTCGGAAATGGATTTGGTGGCTTCCTCGCTGTGCCCGCAGATGATCCTCCCAGACCCAGCAGCTCAGCTGGTGAAAAGAAAAGACATTCCAGGAAAAACAGCAGCCAAGATTTATGGCGATGATTGTACAGAAATATTATTGGGCCCGATCTCACTTTGGATGTTTTGCATTTTGGGTCATTCTATCGACTTTATATTGATTTTCTTAATATATGGAAAAGTCTGGTCCGGTCGCACACTTTTCTTTGGGGGTATTTTTTTCTTCTACGATCATGTGAGACAAATAATCTCACAGAGAGACATATTTAACGCAATGAGGATTTATGGAGTATACCATGGATATTTACGTTGGATCTATTATACAGTCTTTTTTCCTTACCTTGCGTGTGTGGAGCGTTTTATGTTTAATACCCTGAAGGCTCTTATGGTTATGAACGGAGAATGGGGATAGGATATCAGGAGATGATTGATAGTCTATTTTTTTGGGATGGTTAGCGGGTTGAAAGGTTGAGTGTTTGATGGCAGAGTAGATAGCGGAATAAAATGATTTTTAGATACAGCCTGTGGGCAGTGATGACATGATATTGATTTGTTGTGAAATTACTGAACACGCTCTTTTAGAGAGTTTTGGGCTGGAGAGAGTTGACGGAGAAGCTATTGGGGCAATGCTGCAGGAGGTAGTTCTTGGGGAACATACGGCGTGCTGTCGTAGAGTGCCGTCGTAGGACCCTGTCGAGAAGAGGCGTCGGAGAGGATTTCTCAAACAAAAAACAAGTAAGTCACGAAAAATAATTCTCACGTCCAAGAAAGCCCTTACTCGCGTAAAAGGATGCACAGCAAAATTACCAAGATACCACGCCATCTCATTCTGGAAATTCGTGGTGTGAGTTCTCGATCGAGGGGGTCTGGGTGAAACGGGATGGTGATGATTTATTTTTGGCTCATTATTGGATGGGTGGATTGGTAGGTGGACGGATGGATAGGTAGAAGTATATTGAGCACTGGGTATATTTTCTCTGTCTGCTTCCTGTGCATAGCATGTGCGTTTACTAGGCGATATCGAGTAAGTGCACAAGGTGCCAAGTGGCCTGTTGCGTATGAAATTTCTGCTGCGTTGATAGTTATTGCGATGTAAGATTTGATGGATTCGCAATTTTTCCATGGTGGGAGTTTGAGGATTCGATATTCGGATTCGAATGAGAATATTTCAGTCGGATTGTATCTGTGAAGGAATCGGAATGGATGATGGGAGTTTAATTGGGAAGTTTTTGAATTTTGTTGTGCGTATTAGGTATGACGCTATGCTTTCAACTGAGTGGAGTCGATTTTGATAATGGTGTGTGTGTCTGTGTGTCTTTTACCAGTGTATCGCGTTCATGTGCTGTTTCGGAGTCGGAAAAGATCACGGATGATGAATGCTTTATTTTGGGGACTGGAGAATGTTATGCGGTTTATGAGCTCTCACATAGATTTGAATGATTAACTTATCGAGCGTGCGAGTGCGAAATTGTAGCTTTCGTGACGACCATTCCCGCGTGTGTTATCTTTAATCTGCACCTGAGTTGATATTTTGTTTCTCCGTACTCTGTATCCTCATCGTTTTTGTCAGCAGGGTTAGCATTGACATTATCATCATCATTTCTTTCCACCACATAACTCTGCGAACCTTGTGATCGAGATTTAGTATCAAATTCTCGATCGCATGAGCTGGAACCTAGCTCAAAGTCTCCTTGGCCATTTTCATGCTTGACGCCAATGTTCGAACATTTTCCAATACGTGTATATAGTTCCGCTGTCTAAATTTGTATATGTCTTCACTGCAATTGTACTGCGGCTCGCATGCATAGTAACGGTCTTCTCCAAACGTCAGATTCTTCTTCTTGGAGATTTATACTATTCAGTGGGAGAAAATTAGTAGGACTCTTGATGAAGATGAAGTCAATTCTCTTCAGCGAAAAACAGATCTGGATCACGCGGGGAAGTTTAGTTGAGATTGGGTTTCGGGAGAATGAGATGATGATGCCTAGATAATGTTTCAGGAAGTTCTGAGAATATTTTTTGGGGAAATAATAAATGGCACAAAGTACGTTCATCCGAAGTTTATCAATAATCTAGTAATAAACAATGGAAATATATCACAAGTCATCGTAAATTCAATGTTTGCATCTCCTCCCATTTACTGTCTTATTCACCTCGAAATGTTATTTCCCATGTGAATATGTTAAATGCTCAGGCGCTTACGACGATTATCAGATTTCCAATCCAGATAGTGGTTGACCGTAGCTACATTTTGTGAAATTTATGCTGTCCATGCTCTTCGTGCGAAATATAAATACGAAGAATTTCATTCGTGATGCGAGCTTTTCTTCAGTCATCGCTGTACATGTGTAACATTACTGCTTTGAATCTATAGTTTTATTCCTAATGAAGAGAGTCGAAGTGCAATTCGTATACGGCTTCCCTCTTGGAGACCATAGCCCATAGACAAAAAAGGCTTCCCTTGAATGAGCAGATTATCTAAAAGATGTATATTTCTAAAATAATAGAGGACAAATAGAAGAAATGTAGTAGATTTCTATTTCATCTAGAAGCCTGGTTATAGCCAAGGCAACCCTATTCATATATATCAACCAAGTCCGGAAGTTCCGGATAAAGGCTTATCATACTAGTCTTTTCTTCAAAAATTCCCCTATCAACGTCTCAATATCATATAGATAACTCATATCAAACATTTACATAATTACTGTAGTAGTAATATAATTTATCTCGGTAAGATGATCGCTAATGGGATTCTCAGTAACATTATTGCAAAAAAATTCTTCAGGTGACCGCGGGTACGAGTCCTGGATTTGGAAAATTATATTATGCATTTTTTTCTCATTAAACTGATAACAATGTCTATATAAAGAGTAATATGCATTTTTAATTTTGTACCCATTCATCCCCCTACGATTTTTTTCGAAATCGTCAATTACATACGGGAAACCTGAAAATCTTCGCAATAAATAACATAAGAAGTTCAAAAGAAAAAACCCCATATACTACAAACTCCCATAGTGACTCCACCGCTCCCTTCTTTCCCAAATCTCAAGTCTCTCATTGGAGTTTTTCGAGCTCTGATGGTCATGCTACCCCAGATCGCTCGTCTAATGTAGTTAGATTATTTACCCCTGTCGGATTTTTTGCCGAGCCCCTTTTAGCGCTATACTTCTTGGCGTCATCGATTTGATATATAGGTACCTAGTAGGTATTCTGTGGAATGATTTGAATAATCGATGATTCATGAGTTATTTGATTTGGAGTTTGAAAATTGTTGTATGTAACTTGTTTACCCGTGCAAGCCCTTGATATTCCTCAATTGTCCTCAATTATTCTTTATTTTTCTAGGGCGTGAATGTTTGTTGGAAAATAGTGGTGATCATTTGTAATTTTTGATGAGATGGCATTATGGACATCAGGTTAGTAGGTTGGAAATAAACTTTTACGGCCTAGGAGTGGTCCTTCTCGATTGTGTATTTCCGCTTGTCTTACTATATCAAGTATAGATTGTCCTAATAGAAGTTACTTTCCTCTCGAATTTTTGACACCCCACTCAAGAACCAGTCATTCCTTGGTGTTCTTTCCATTTTGTTCGGTTTGTTCATTTTGTTCGTTTTGTTCATTTTGAACAAAATGCAATTTCTGTCCTACCTCGAAGGAAACTTTTTGCAACTCAGTGAACGGAAGATGAATGTTCAGTTCGTGATCTAGGAGAAAATTGTAAGTTCTTTTTGAGCCGTGGTAAATTCATAGGCATTTTTTGTACAGACTTGATTGAGAAATACAACTTAACAAATTCATGCCTTTCATGCTTCTCTTCTATTGTGAACTTGTAGTTAAAAGTTCGATTGTGTATCAGGGGTTTAGAGCCCGGTATTGCGTGAATGTTACTCATCAAATATTTCATATATACAGTATAGTTACAATAAAGTTATTCCAGTACTTTCTCGTAGACATTGTTTGTTCATGATTGATATGTGCCTGCCTGTTACGTGTTCACATGTGTGCCTGCTTGTATTTTACCTCGACATGTACTTTCTCATTCCGTAAATCGTTATGCCATATATCAACTCCATCCGAGATGAAGGTTTCTGTGCCATTTATTTTCAAAACAGTAAAGTGTATTTTATGATTCTGTGCGTCTAATTGTGCATTCTAATCGCATATTTGAAAAATTTAGATGCAGTTATCTAATAAGAGGTAGAAGAAAATGGAGGCAACGAAGTCACGAGCCAGAGCATTGAGAAACGGGTTATATATCTGAATAAAACATCTCCTTCAACAAACAAGAGATAAGGTGGTGGAGTGCTGGTTCAATTGGCTAGCCTGGGCTCTCTTCAAACTCGGAGTTGTTAGACTCTTCTTTTTTTGATAATTTTTTAGCTACCAAGATAGAAAAGCTATATACCTAAGTAGTGTACCTCCTTCAACAAAAAAGAGATATGGTGGTGGAGTGCTGGTCCAATTGGCTAGCCTGGGCTCTCTTCAACTCGGAGTTGTAATGACTCTTCTTTTTTTGGTCTTTTTGAAGGTGCCAAGGAGATCTGCCACTATGTGAGTAGTCTGGTGGATTCATATGTCTTGACAGGCTTTGAAACTGGTTATTTGCAAGCTTTTGGTACTTCATGAGGGAGAGAAATTGAAGGTAATCGTGAAATGGTTAATTCGAAAGTGTTGGCCGTTAAAAGAATGATCGGGAAGATTTGGAGCAACTTAAGTTTCTTCTCTGAATAGCTTTTATATTGATTGATTTTTTACAGAGAGAAGGTACCATCCGGTTCAATCAGCAAGCTGTAATATTCCTTCTCTATTTGTCACCTCCATGTATTCCAAAGTATCTCAATTAGGCACAACATCGCTGTTCATGGTTTTGTTCTCATTGTGTATCCCAATGATAGTTACATATTCATTCTGTTCAAGTCTCGGTAACGAGTTGATGCAAATACATTCATCATTTAACTATTTTAAATTCTACCTGTTCTCTCTTTTCAATATACCTTAACGAATGATATGCTCCATCATTCCAAAGTCCACTCCAGTGATCATTCAGTCTCGTGATGAGGAAGCATTGCCCCTAAGACAATAGCACTAGCACTAGACTTTCAGCCCCCCAGCAGCAGCCGATTCCCTCCGATCAAGTATATATATCTCGATACAACAAACACACACTGTCGGATTAGTGTAGTGGTAACATAACTCGGGTTCATGGAAGGGGTAAAAATACATCCATGGTACGGACGAACGTCTGTATTCAATATATTTCTACTCCTTCCAATCGAGTAGCCCCAGGTTCGAATCCTGGATCCGGTACTTTTTTTACATTTCCTATCTATCTATTTATCTGAAGAAGAGTGGCTTTTTTTTGAGGTAGCTTTTGAGGGGATTGGGGAAGATTGGGGGGTGGATGGAGAATTTCAGTTAGTGTGGTGAAGGGATGGAGTTTTCCCGCGGGGGTGATGTATAAGCAAATTGAATGCTAAGCGAATTTAAGAAGCTTGAGTTTTCTTGGCATTAAAATTGACAGATATTGCTAATGAGAATTTGCATTTCTTTCTAAAAAGAAGAGCTTCTATTTTTCATGAATATCAGCTATGAAAGAGACCAGAATCATGAAACGTTTCCCAGTACACATCAAAAGTAAGACAATCACCTACAGAGATGACATCTAGTATTTCATTTAGCATTTCACTCGGTTAGACCGTTTTCATGGTTATGAATCTTTGCGTTCACCTATTTACACATATTACATATTGGAGCGGATTATAAGTAGAGTCTTGAACGTGAGTCCTTAAATTCTGTATACATACATAGAATGAAAGTAACTCAAAAAAGGGGTCTCGTCAAGCTCACACCATCCTTATTTCTCAAATCTCAATGATCTTCAAGTACCCTGTCTTCTCTGAGGGCCCAGTTTATAGACGCCCAGCTCCAATAAAGTTTTCTTCACGACAGCTTTAACCAATCCATTACAAAAGCACATCCCCAGATATCACAAGATTTCATAAAAAATTAAGAAATTACATCGAAGCCAGACTACAAAGCATTTAATACTACATCATTATACAGATACCAAATCTTAAAAAATAACAATCCTATATTATCATAGAAAAAAAACAGCATTTCCCATGAACGATTCCATCATGTAAATCTTCAAAGTACAATACCAAACAGCATTATTATTCGCTGTTACAAAAATTAATCTAAGAGTCCCGGCCCCTTCACTCGCTTAGCCCCTACCCTGTACATACATACATATCATATTACAGCATCATAAAAAACCCGAATAAAATCTATAGAAAATATAAAATCTATGATTCCATTGTACCGGAATCAAACATCTCGACAAATCTAAAGCACCTTGACCACCTATACCAACTACCAAAACCCAAGTGCAAAACCATTCCCCTATTCAGTATCTATCTATCCCAGTAAACCCCCACGACATGCAATAAATATCTCATCACACATACATGTATACATATAATGCACATCACATCACATCACATCATAAAACCCAACCCAACCCGATCCCCTCCAACCAACTACCACCTTCCCGAATCCATACTTCGGCATCGCATCTGATCCGAGCTACGATACAAAGGCACTTGACCCCAACCCCTGTATATATCTGTCAACTTATTCTCCTTTTAGTTTGCGATTCCAGAAGTGTTGAGGTTCAGAGTATTTTGATTGAAGTGTCTGTATTTCAACTTTATTTGATTAAATCATCCTAGCTGGAAGACTTTCGAATGTGATCTTACTTGTAAGTGCAGTACATATATATATATATTTGACTATTTGAACATTTTCCTCGTATCTATAATTTCTACCAAAATTGAATTCCCGCGGGCAAGAAAATGATATCGCATTTTGTATTATTTGGAACAGAATATAAAAAAATTTAACAATCAACGCAATGACCTCCATATATCCCTTGAAACCTATTATCCCTTTTCGTTCATATCAAATCCATGCCTTTACCTCTCCTCCTCTTCTCCCTCGCTCTCTCCCTCCGCCACAAACTCTACCCATTCCTTCATCCATGTCCCCATCTACTTCCCCTCACAATCTCCACACCACATCTTCGGACTCACATCCCCAACCCGCTCAATCAAATACGCATAGATTCCTCCAAACCTCCCTCATCCAAATTCCCACCTCCCCACCAGCTAGTCAAAACCCCAACCAACTTCACAGCCAGATTGTTCCCCAATGGGTATCACCATCAACCCTATCCTCCTCATTCTTCAATCTCAAACTAGATGTCCATCCAAATTCTCAGCTCTACCATCTCCAGCAATTTTCCCTCGGAAATAGCACATAAAATATGCTCCAAATCACCCAATGCAAGTCCGGAAGATTAAACACCCGCTCATCTTCTTCAATTTCTTCTACTGCTGCGATGGGAGAGATGAATAAAAAGTGTACTGTAAAAGTAATAGAGGCAGCTAGATTTAATAAATTGACAAGTCCTATAAATCGTGGACGGAATGCTAAAGGTGTCAGGTGAAAATTCACAGGGCAGGTAGTATAGATAATAAGATGAATATTTTCACTGAGTAATTCAAGAACTACTTTGATAAAAATGCGCGATTATCTAGCTGAGTCGAAGCAAATCCAGAGGTTGTAGAGATCTTGTATTACTTAGCTTTCCACCATCTTCTCCACAGTTCAAGTAAAAGATATATGTAATCCTATTACAATTAAGTAAGACTTGTAATATAATACAAACCTATAGTATCTATAGACTCAGTGAGAAGGATATGCATTGATAAACTTCGATACTTGACTTGTATATCCGGCTTGCTTGTTAGGTAGATACTAGTATAATTTTAATTCAGTCACAATAAGTAGTGAGTAGAGCATCTAATGGCACCATGAAGTGAGGAAATGTGTTTACAGCGCCAAAAATAACATTAGTAGGGAGTGGGACGAGATGGTATTTGAAGAAATCAAAGTCTGACATTTCAGGTGATCAAACAAGGCATGGTGTGTGCCTGGACGGCTGCGAGGTGAAGTGGAAATAGCAAATGATCATACGAACCGTGTAGCTACTTTGACTAGAGCAGGATCTAGAGCTGAGTAGCTGATGTCGTTTGTATGAATATGAGCCAAAAGCTTAGGATTAGCTTTATATTTACCAAGATTACCGAATTGCTACTAATAGGTAGTTAAGCCAGACCGTCAATTATGCTTGCTAGTTTTGTATAGATAATGACTAAGTCGGATACCCTACTTTCTGGCTATCCCCCTTTTGGGCTACTTTTTATACCAAAAATGGAAATTTTAATTCTCTCATTTATGGATAGAATTTTATGAAAATTTATATATATATAATTTAGATCGATTTAAGTTTATTCTGAAATTTTTAGATTTTTAGGATTTTTTTGTATTGAGATCTAGAGCTTCAAAATATCGATTTTTAAATTTGTATGGGAATCACATACAAATTTGAAACTTTTATAAAATCTTTAATAACTTTCGAATAAAAATTGCTAAAAATATATTGTAAAATTTCACTATCACTTTATAATATATTTCATATAATAGATTCAGAAAAAATAAAAAAATTCTCATAAATAAATATTTAAAGGGGTACCCTCAAAATGACAGGGATTATTTATACTACTCTAAACTCACTATATACTATATTTTTATATCTATTAATTTTTTTGAATTTTTTTTTGAATTTTTATATAGATTCAAGTTCAAATATCTCAAAAATATATATAGTTTTCTTTTAATAATTATTTTTAAAAAGTTATTAAAGGTTTTATAAAAATTCTAAATTTGTATGTGATTCCCATACAAATTTGAAAATCGATATTTTGAAGCTCTAGCTTTCAATACAGAAAAATCCTAAAAATCTAAAAATTTCAGAATAAGCTTAAATCGATTTAAATTATATATATACAAATTTTCATTGAATTGTATTATATATTGATAGAGATATTAATAGGCCTAAAAAGTGATTTTTGGTGTGAAAGGGTGGCCCAAAACCCTGTTGGCCCGAAAGTAGGGTAACCGACTTATTACACCATATTCGTTTATTTACTTTCTAATTGTTATTTAATATTTTGTGTACAAGTCGTTCGATAATATTTGGTGCTAGAGCATTTTGCCATTGTGCGACTTGCTGTGTCCTGACCATGATGCAAACTTGGGCTGAAGATATGTGTTTTGAAAGTCCCAGAGAAGACATCTGAGAAGATATTGAAACCGGAAAAGTATTGCTACCTCTAGGTACGTAAAGTTGCCTTGAAGCAACTGATATTTTAATCCTTTCGCTGTGTGCCTTCAAAATTCAATGTAAGATAATAACCATGATGTCTAAAGTTGCCTGTCTATATCATTTTCAATGTGATCAAAGCATTATATTGATAGCGAGATAAACAAGATATTGACTTTCGGGATGATGGGGGCTGTTTCGAGAATAAACAAGTAAGATATTTTGCTTAAAATCAATGGCTTTAAAAGAGTCCCAACTGTTGGGCTTGATCTACTGAGCCCTGGCAATAAGAAAGATTCGAAAAGCAAGCAGTTTTTGGCCGGGATATCTTTCCCCATCCTCAAGTACTCCAAGAACATGCATATCACGTAAGTCTCTCGGCACTTGTGAGTTGTTGAGATTGCTCTTGTAAAATTGGCGCTTCGATGCTCGAGCTGCTAGGTAGTTAACAGACACAAGCTCAAAGTCAGATTTCAGTAATTGTCCTTTCATTGAGGCTCTTTGAGAAGTAGATGCTTCATCTGAGTAGATTGAATTCTTGACGAGGGAATCAAGCTGAGAAGTTTAATTGGGCAAGGCAATTCAGAGCGATACAAATGATGATGTTTTGTCACTTGATTTGCTTGGCAGAGAGAGAGACTCTACCAGAAAGGGGAATAAAAAAGTCATTGGGAGCTGGTGTATCAAGTCCTCACCGGGAGCAACTGACAATATACAGATGAGGAAGCAGTGGTAGAATGCCCCTCCCACATTGGCCCAACTTGTGTATCTTTACGAGTAAGGCAAGGTCATATTCGCGTGCGCTTAGATTGGTGAAATACTCGCGTAGCTTGCCTTGGCTTGAGTATTCGCCATGATATTCCTTGTTGCATTCTTACACCTTGTCTTGCTTTGCGATATTTTGCTTTCCTTTTCCCATTGGAGTTTTGCGAATCCATTGAATAGATGAATAGATAGCAGTGGATGAAACTTACGATGTACGAACATTTGTTGTATTATGCCCGATGAAAATTGGGGGATAATCAATGGACCATTCTGGCGTTGGGACCCCTTATGTAGGTAGTTTCTACCAACGGAGATAGCGGTCTTAAGGCCAAGTTGTGGACATGGGAAAAAGTTAATATCTTCCGAACCGCGGAATGATGGATGCATGACGTCGTCGTTAATGTTCTTTAGAGTTCAACTGCAAGTAAGTTGACGTACGGAGTATATCGATCGGTATGCGTGGTAAGATTTGATCACATGACATGTATCGTATGTAAGTAGGTACCTAGTAGTCAGCATATTGAAGCAGCAGAAGTGAACCGAAAGGTATGAGTCATCGGCGGTTATTAGTAACCAACCCATGGACTGGCTCGAATCAGTTTCTACTAGGAAGGACATCAGCTCGAAAGATCGGTAAGCAACGCGCACACCAAGTTGGTGCCTTGAAAGCGCGTGGGATGGTAATTTCTTCTATCGTGAATCCTCTACCGACCTACACACCAAGAGTCAAAAGATACCTGGATTACCTAATCAGGTAAAAAGGACCACCAGACTGGTGGACTGCACTGCCAAATATTCATAAAGGATTACGTAACCTGACTGTCACTGTTGATGTGCACTTGCCATGATCGATATCGATATCGATATCTCACCAGTGACGACCTCCTCGATAGAATCACAAAATGGTGTAAAAGCAAGCAAACGCATAAAAGATTGAACATTAATAAAAACATTAAACATCTCTTCGGCACTTACCGTTAGCCCATTTAAGCCCAGACCCTCTTTGGCGGGGGTGGCCAAGTCCCAAATGCCAGCCAGCCCCAGCCTTATTCAGTGAATGATACTTCTTTAGCTTGAGGCTATCATTTATCATTTGACAGTCCACTTATCAACAACCTCAATTCGTATTTCCAATATTTCCTGTCGCAAACATTTTGCAGAGATTTCGATGGGATTCGGTTGATGGAAAGATTACTAAACTTCTTGTTTTAATTGTTGGAAATCAAATCATACGCTTGGTGGCGATCATTTTCAAGCTTCGGTACTGATTTGCGCCTGTATCCAAACATCTGGACCGCAGGCAGAGTTTACCCCCCCTGGTGAGTAGTTTGGCACTTCAACGTTTCCGCATTTGTTTGGGTGCAACGACTGACTATTCTTGCAGAATATGCGATTGCTAAGTTGATATCATATACTGTGTGTGATATGATATATCCCTCCTAAACTCTCCGAATCATTCTCTCCACAAATCACGGTACAATATCTGATCTTTCGGTCGTCGGCCTCCCCCAAAGACGATACTAAATAACTCATATCCCATACCTGCGGGGGGTTCCTTTAAACATATCGGCTATTAGTTTACGCTTCAGTCGTTGGCAAAGCCTAAGGTAGAGGGACAACGTCATTAGAGCTACCTAATCTTTATTATTCGACTTTCGCGCTACCGATCGTTTGTCATCCTCGAGCACATCAGTAATACTCGTTGTTGGATCTGGACTGAAGGTTGCTGTTTATACTTTGAGTGGGTAATCTTTGTTTTCGGGGAAAGTGCGTGAGAACTCAGGGGCGATTGTGAACACTCTATAGGGTCTGGTAGATTATTGGCAGGAAAAGAATATCGGTGGAGACCTGGATTCAAGGAAGATCATACTTTCGCATTTGCCATCTTACACCTTGACAAGTAGGGAAGTTCAAGTCACTTTGCCCTGTCATTGTAAGCAATCAAGCGCCAAAGCTAGACTCTTGGAAAGGGGGCACCAATTTATATGTGAGGTTGTAGTGCAGTCAAACACTGCCGAGTGGACATAAAGCTGTTTGTCACCTGCTTCTATACCTCTATCTCCCCACTCGTCGCCAATAGGGTCCGTTCGTTCTCTTCTCCAACGAGCTAACGGGCTACTTCACCTATCAAATTAGGAGCTGATCGTCTCGACGCAAGACACATCGCCTCCTTGTACTATCTTTTTCATTGGTCCTTTGCATCAAGAAATCCCGGCTTGCACGCACCGACTCTCTGGTGGTGAGATATTGGTAAAAGAAATAAAACTTTATTCGGACAGGGCCCATTCCTGTGAGCTTATGAGTAGAACATAACCTTAGCACGGGCTTGCTTCTTCGATTTCTCCTCACAAATCAATAATAATTTATCATCATGACTCCCACACCCCCTTCTACTACCTCTTCAAGCGCCGGAGCTCACTCTCCAGAAGAGCAATACCGGGTGGTAAGAAAGAGAAATAGAGTTCCTCTGTCATGTGGGCCTTGCCGGCACAGAAAGTGAGTCCACTACGTTCTATTCTATCAAAATCTAGGCCCTCCAGCACACATGTACTAATCCTTCTTACGAAACAGGTTGAAATGTAATAGGTCGCATCCATGTGAGAATTGTACGAGGAGAGGTGACGCCTCCTCGTGCTCATATGCTGCACCAGGAACACGAAAGAAGAATCAAAGTCAAGGCTCAACCAGTCCTGATGATATGCAAAATCGTATTGACCGTTTAGAAGGTTTAGTCTTATCACTGATGACAAATGGTGCTTCATCTGCAGGTCCAGCCGCTGCCGCCGCCGCCATTAACCGTTCTCAGAGCGATAGTGCGGGTTCATCCTTTCCACCCGATTTAGACCAAGACGACGATGATATGATTAAAGAAGAGGGCGATGGGGATAGTGATGTGGATGGTGTTGCTGACTCACTAGGTATTATGAAAGTTGATGCCGATAAAGGAAAAACAACATATATAGGAGAATCACATTGGCATTTAGTCTTAAAAGATGTATGTTGTGGCCTTCATTTTTTTCTTCTCTGCGTGCTTCCATCACGAACTCTCTGGATCAATGTATATCTGCAAATATGCAAGTCGCTAGAGCGACCTCTCCCGGTTGAATACTCGGACAAGATGACTCTAGGCACATGGAAATGTCGAGCAGTTTCTTTAATACTCGTCTTTCGTTCATGTTCTTTGCAGGCCTAGTATGAGTATGGATCAGAATTCGTTACTAATTTGTCAAAAAGATCGCAGAAGTCAAAACCTATTTCAATAATCATAAAAAGGAACTCGAAAATAACTACGAAAAAATTAGATCTCAGAAGTCGTCTGCCAGTGATGGTCCGGCCTTTCTATTCGGTGCCCATACACCGGCTACAGATGAAGACCTTCGAATGGCAGTTCCTACAAAACCGGAAGTTGATAAACTCGTTACCAGGTCTGTTCATAGCCATAACAATAGAAAGAAAGATCAACTAATTGTTTATCAGATATTTTAACACATACGACCCAGCTATACATATCATACACTCCCCGACTTTCCACAAGGAACTGCAAACCCATTGGCAAGATCCCACAAAAACCTCGATAGTATGGCTAGGCCTATTATATTCAATCCTCTGTTTAGCCATGCAGTCATACCAAAGAATTGGGGATGAACCACCGGAATGGAAAGGTAGAGTACCCACATTTGCTTTTCCTTTGATCGGCTTTTCGTTTTGTGTTAACATCAACCTCCTTTCACGATGCTAAATTCTTATTTAGGTTGTACTCTCGACAAAGCTGGTGATTTTAGGCAACGCACGGTCCAGTGTCTTGTCAATTCCGATTATACAAAGTCATCATTCTACACGATTGAAACGCTAATCTTATACGTACACGGCGAGTATGCGAGCCGTTGGGATGCTGAAGTGGGACTTTGGCTCATAATCGGCATGATAACTCGACTATCAATGCGCATGGGCTATCATCGGGATCCAAGCAACTTTCCTGGTATCACCGTCTTCCATGGGGAGATGCGTCGTCGACTATGGGGGTTTGTGCGCGCCATGGATACAATGTTCTCCTTTCAATTGGCACTCCCAAGTATGATACGTGATAGCGACTGTGATACAAAACTTCCTCGCAACATATTTGAGGATGAGTTTGGTCCAGATTCGAAAACATTACCACCCGCTAGACCGAATACTGAGCCTACCCCTGTTTCTTACATGCTCGCCAAGATCAGCATAGCCAATGAATTCAATTGCATACTGGAGGAACTACAAAGTGTCAATCCTAAGAGCATTACATATGATGACATCCTTGCCCGCGATAATAAATTATGGGAATTAAAACGCAATCTTGCTCCCCATCTTCAACTCAGGCCCTTGGAAGAATGTATGCATGATCCTGCGACGCTCTTGATGCATAGGTTCAATGTAGATATTCAATGGCAGAAGACGATGTGTGTTTTACATCGCAAATATCTTGCACGAGCGAGACAAAATTCTCGCTACGATCATTCTCGTCGAGCCTGTGTCAATGCTGCGATGGAAATCCTTCGACATCAACACAAACTTCATCTTGAATCTAAGCCCGGAGGACGATTGCGATCAATGAGATGGGCGATCTCATCTCTAACCAAACACGATTATCTACTGGCCGGCATGATAGTATGCTTGGATCTACATTATGAAACTATTTGTCCGTCGGACAAACATTTCTGGACAACAGAACAGCTTGCCAATATGCTCAAGGCAGTTGAAACTTCCCAAAGTATTTGGAGTGAAACCGTGGAAGAATCGATGGAGTCATTTAAAGCATCTAAAACTCTAAATATTATTCTCGAGAAATTGAAAGCTTCTAGGGACCCGGCCGCCAATACTTCTGCCACACCTATGAATACAGCCGACGCTTTCTCTCAATTCGATGATGAGAACCTCAGGCCTGAACAATCTGCAGCTATGACTCTCGGTATGCTTTCTGGTGGTTTGTCGCCAAATTCGGCAGCGATGCTCAATAGCATGGGCCAATCTTCAGGATACACAAACATGGATTTGAATATGGGTGAATCAGGTGGAAACGGTCTCACCCCTTACACACTCGACAACAATTTGAACCCTTTTGCCACTTTGAACGCTGGTGCATCTCCCTTCTCCATGTTTGGCAATACTGGTAATGCTCCTGGAATGATGGATCTACCAGCAAATCTCGACTGGGTAAGTTCATGTTTTCAAACTCTTTTGTCCAAATCTTAGATTGAATTAAAATGCTGATTGAGAAATAGGAACAATGGGATCATTACATAGGAAATTCAAATACAATCGATCCCGCATTTCAGTTCTATCCAACCAATTTGGAACCTTCACCACCTGGTGGGGATCAAGAACAAGGACAACAAAATGACCCGTTGAATCCATCTGGTGGTCCTTTCATGGGCGCAAATACTCCTGGTAGATGAAGGTTGAACAAAATGATGTTATATGATTGTACAAGACAATGGGTGCGTTAGGGGATAACGGAGCAGTGAATGTTATTGAATGATACCACGCGGATTCGACATTTGGCTTTTTGGGAATTTGGGAGTTGCGATGTAACAAGATAAAAACCCCTCTCGACATTTAAAATTAAAAGTCCACTGATTTATATCTTCAATGCAGTCTGATTACATGGTGGTTGATTTGATGTGCTGGGATTTATGACTAGCGGTTGTGTATTCTATTGCATCTACTCTATGCTATGCTATCATATAACATGATATACTCTGATAGATATATAATCAACGCACACCTGGCTGCTTGGACAGACTTTCAGATGCGTCCTTGAGATGTGCAGAAAAGTGTCTTCCTTTGTCTGTGTGGTTGATAAGTTTCGCGATTTTGCTCGTCTCATTTGGGAAATTGGAAGGTGATCAGGTGTTATGGGATCACTCTCCTTGTGGAACTCGGGAGTTGAAGATTTTGGGAGATTGGAGGTTGGAGGTTGGAGGTTGGAGGTTGTCTTGCTGATGGGCTGGATTGGATTAGATTGGATATATGCGGTAATGGGTGTGAGTGATTGAGTGATTGATTTGAGATGTGGTTAACATGCCTATACTGATCTTGAGATTATCCGAGTATTGGGATTCGGAAAACCTAGGGGCTATATTGATATGTTTAAGTCAATTGATAGTTATTGATCTATTATATCTGTAGAATTCTGAAATATATAGATACCTATATATCTAGGTATATGGCGGTATCATCATCATCATCATCATCATAATAATGATATCTAGCAACAACTAAGCGGTATCCCAAACTCTAAGGATCCTCATATATACACAAAAAAACGGTAACAAACATCGCTAAGAAGAAGGGTGTCATAGTGTAGCTGCTTCAGCCTACTCCTATGGGTTTGGATGTCTCAGTAGTACAGGAAATGGTTGTGGTTTCTGGGGGAGGGCTGGCTTAGCGAGATGTTCGAATGTTTGGGGGGGGGGGGGGGGGGGTGAGAGGAATTTGGGAGAGGTGAGATGGTTGGTGGGGTGAGGCGAGTGAGTGAAGCGAGTGAGGTTTAAGGGGGGTGAATTAGAGTTGGAGAAGTGGGTATGGAGAATGGAAGGCGGATTTGATTTGCTTGGTGGGAAATTCGAACAACACTATCGAGTTTTATTTATTGTTATCCCAAATTCAAGTTCTACTGCTCTTCCACATTTCTTACGAAGGAGACTGTGAGATCTACGGAATGAGAAGGTTTGTACAGCCAGCCAGCGTAGTCTAATCCTCTGGAAATGGTAAATATGTGCTTATGCTATACTGCTGGACAAATAGACTAGATATTCCGTCCTCATATTGCGGGGGTTTGAGATATCCATGCGAGTTCTGTTGTTGTTGAAAGTTTAACTTCACCATCTACAAATTCTTTGATCAGCGAGTATCTTTGATTAAGCTCTAATCTTCAGAATATATTTCTCGGATAATGTTTTCGCTTTATCAACATTTTTGTAAGTGGGGGGATACCTACAACTATAATATAAGCAAAACCTCTAATTTTCAAGCCTTTTTTGTTGACTTGCCAAATCTTCAATATATTCTTGACCATGTTGCCATAAGACTATGAGTCAATCGACACAAGCTCCCTACATTCTTCTACAGCCTTCAGCCTGCTGAACTTGCCAAGTTCGTATAGCTGGATATGTGTGAAAGAGTAGAAAGCTGTCTCATTTATGAGATCAACATCTATATTGTATATAATATCAGATATCGAGTTCCAATATCCATGTATAAAAATTTAGTTATCCCGAGGCTTGCTTTCAGCAGAAGTATCATTCAGAATGTTACTTAAGCAAGCTGTCCAGACAATAGCAAGATATCTTCTGCGAGAAAATCGATAATTATTAGGTATCTAGTAGAAATCTTGGGGGTTTGAATGAGATTCTATTACTCACAGTACTATACCCTTTGATCCTGTGCATTGTCGTCAATTATTCGATTCGAGTCTCGATGTATCAACAAACAAGAGCATTATTAGTGGTGTTTTTACTCTTACTGTCATATCACAACCACTATCCCCAACGAGAAACTTCTCAAAGTGATCAGACAGATGGCTGACCAAGTTTGGATAGGAGGCAGTGGGTGGTAATTACCTACCTAATCCATGAAATTTTTTGAGGGAGAAACGTGTACATCCCAGCGTAATATATACCGAGCTGTCTACTCCATCTTTCTTGTATGCAAGAATTCAAGTATTCAAGTATCTACAATCTTCTAATAAGAGTATCAAAAAAGTCAATCAATGATATGAGTGTTCACCTGCATGCAACAAATCTCCTGTCACTGAGAGCATGAAAGCCCCATCGCTACTAACCCAATCCTCATTCAATTATATTCCCCCGTAGAGTTATTATCACCCCATCGCCCCTCTCCTCTCTCCCCCAAGTTTTAAAGAGTAACACTTCGCACCTTAGTGCTCTATATATACTTCGTTGGAAAATATATGAAACAAGACAAGAAGCTTCAAGTGATACTGATACACATGAATACTACGTACTTCATCATCTACAAGTACCATTCTTTTACTCAGTATTTCTCAGGTTCGAATTTAGACGTGTATGTAGATGAAGCAACGTGAATAAAAGCCATCAATATATGAGTCATTTCGAACACTGAATTACATCGTAGACCCTTTGAACTACGCTATTATATTGAGACGTATTTATCATTATCAGCTTATCAACCAACTAGCCAACGAACCTACGTCAAGTCAACGCCGCGACCGACCGTAAAAAAAGCGCAAACTCCCTTTCGATTCTTTCCTCTACCATTCATTCATACATTTGACAACGCTCGGGTATTTCAATATGTTCTTCCTATCCGGGCTGTCCCATTTCCCATTGCGTCATTCTCCACATTCAAATTTAGTGCTCCAGTTCATCCATGGGAATTTCCTCAATGTCCTTTCCTACAATTCCTTCTGAGACCTTCCATATTTGAATTAGATTGTCTTCTGCTGCGCTACATACTACCCATGGTTCATTTTGGTTCCAGCTAAAGTCAGCAAGATGATTTGTATGACCTCCGTGCATAAATAATCTAAAGCGGATTAGAATCTCTTACTACTCCAAAATACAGGAATGCAGTACTTACAACTCAGGTGGTCCATCATCCTGATCATCTGGTAATTGTTCCATCCCAACTCTGCTAAGATCCCAGAAAATAACTCTGCGATCATAACTGCCACTTCCCAATACAGCCTCTTCAGTTGGGTGCCAAGCAAGCGAAGTAACAGCATCCATGTGGCCTTCCAGTGTGTGAAGCCTCTCTTTGAGATTTCTCAGATCCCAAAGACCAATGGTCTTGTCTGCTGATGCGGTAGCCAGGACAAATTCTGATGCAGGGTTGAAAGCGAGTGCGTTGATGGCATCAGTGTGACCTTTGCCTGTGCTGACTGATTTATCTGTATCTGGTTGTCTGATATCGAGGATTTGTAAAGTCAAATCATCTGAGACTGTTCCAATCAGAGATTTGTGGGAGGGGTGATATTGGACATCATTGACGATGGAAGTGTGGTGGGTGTAAATTTTACTCGACTTCAGTTTGTTGTCGTTCGCCTGTAAAGTATTGAGATCCCTATTGCCAAGTCAGTAGAGCTTTAGGTTTCGAAACCTGTTTGACCTACCATAATCGGACTGTTTTGTCTTCGCTACCAGTCGCAAGTTCACCAGCAACGTGTGGGTTCCAGCCTAGACCAAATCCCTCCTTCTTGTGTCCTATAAGCTCAACTTGTGGGCTGACAACGCCTTTGGGAAGGCTGCTGTGCTTGGTACGATCGAAGATCAAAACTCTGCCATCAACACACATAGTAGCTATAATATTTGGGTTTTGTGGTTGGTATCTGGCTTTGTTTACCTCTCCCGGATGGTCGATCTTTTGTTCGATGGTCATTTTGATCGCTGCCTGTTCCCCAGATGATGATTTTCCATAACCTCCAATCTCCTCTCGATCCTCATCGTAATCAACATGGTTCGGGGTGACGTTTTTTGGCAACTCGACATTGGCAATTTGTAGATAGTTCTGTGCGCCGTTCGAGGTATGAGTACCAATAAGAAGTCTGTGGACGGAATAGTTCTTTCCTGCTGGTCTAGAATTTATTAGTAACGTTCACAACCGAAACAACTCGATTGAACATACTCTTTAACATCAGGAAACCATTGAGTTGTCAAGGTAGGCCATTCAAGCGCAGTGCTAGTAGACTATTAGTTGAGATCTGGCTTGAATAGTCGTATGATAGATCTACCTTAAAATCATATCGTAGAGGAAAGGGCTATTCTTCTTCCATGTTTTGTACTCTGATCGCAAGCTTAGTTATGATCCCTCATTTCTTGGGGCAAGATCAGATTAGTACCCTCATTGATAATCTTTTGTTCCATATCTTCATTATCATCTACTGATTGATTCACTTTCGCATTCATTAGCAAGTCTCTACAAGACTGAGCTTACAGAATAGAATGCGCTGCACCGCAAAAGCAAAACTTACTGTTCACATCAGGATCTTCCGATTGAGGGGCCATGCTGGCGGTTATTTCCTGCTCGAGAACCTTTGGAGTTTGTTGTAAAATTCCACTTCGTGTTGTCAAAAGCGCTCAAAAATATCGAAAAGTTAGAAATGGTAGCTCTGCGAATACCTTCTGGTACCGTATATTGCACTAAATTTACTGGGAAGACGCGCTCCAAAAGCGCGCATTAGGTGGGTCGTTTATAGCTCCGGATCGGCCCAGTCGGCCGCTAGCGTCAATCGTGACGTTAGTGTGAGTAGTGGGAGAGCTTGTTGTTGATGTCCTCGAGCGAAGTTGAATTGATCCTTTTCTTGATTCCTTGAAGAGATTATTTCTCATTATTTTACCACCCTCACCAAGCCATCCGTGGCAGTCGATAGAAAAAGAAGAACCAAACATTCACCCTACAATAGCCCTGTTTGTAGCTATTTGCGCCCCTCGTTTTCACTTTCTGGTTGAAGCAAAGTGCGCCACTTCAACAAATATCAACTTCAAATCGCAAACTATCTACAACATACAATCGTCCCGCGCATTCTGCGTATCGTTTTTAAATCATGGGTGTCCCAAAGTTCTTCAGATGGATGAGCGAGAGGTATCCCTCGATCTCGCAGTTGATTGCGGAGAATAGAATACCAGAATTCGACTGTCTGTATCTGGATATGAATGGTATTATTCATAACTGTACCCACAAAGACTCAGACGATGCGACCTTTCGTATGACAGAGGAGCAAATGTTTATTGCAATTTTCAATTACATCGAGCATCTCTACGGAAAGATCAAGCCAAAGCAGCTGTTCTTCATGGCCGTGGATGGAGTGGCTCCTCGCGCAAAGATGAATCAACAGCGGGCTCGAAGATTTAGAACGGCATTGGATGTCGAGAATGCTAGAGAAAAGGCAATTCGAGAAGGAAAGGAAATGCCAAAAGAGGAGGCGTTTGACAGCAATTCCATTACGCCAGGTAAGCAGCTTGGGAAATATAATGTTACAAAGCTAATTAATTAGGCACGGAGTTTATGCAAAAGTTGACCCTTCAACTGAAATATTTTATCGCAAAGAAGATCTCAGAGGATGTGGATTGGCAAGGAACCGAGATTGTGCTCTCAGGGCATGAGGTTCCAGGAGAGGGAGAGCACAAAATTATGGAGTACATTCGCCTCAAGAAAGCACAACCGGATTACGATCCTAATAGACGCCATTGTCTTTATGGTTTGGATGCGGACTTGATTATGTTGGGATTGTTGAGT
The DNA here is from genome assembly GCF_014898535.1 of Botrytis deweyae. Classification (NCBI taxonomy): domain Eukaryota; kingdom Fungi; phylum Ascomycota; class Leotiomycetes; order Helotiales; family Sclerotiniaceae; genus Botrytis; species Botrytis deweyae. Next base: position 522,482 of record NW_024066226.1, on the reverse strand, counting down.
CATGACCCTCACTTTTGCCTCCTTCGTGAAGAAGTTACTTTTGGTAGGCAGAGTAAAGCTAAGTCAAAGGAGTTGGAGCATCAAAATTTCTATCTGATGCATCTGTGCATTGTTAGAGAGTACTTAGAATTGGAATTTCAGGAGTTAAAGGAAGAGGGAGTTCTAGGGTTTCCATTCGATCTCGAGCGCGTTATTGATGATTTCATTCTCATGGCGTTCTTTGTTGGCAATGATTTCCTACCGAATCTTCCGAATTTGCACATCAACGAAGGAGCATTGGCGTTGATGTTCAAGGTGTACAAGACCGTTCTGCCTAAGGGTGGCGGATATATCAATGAGGGAGGAGTTATTAACATGAGCCGACTGGCAATCTTGCTAGAGGAGCTATCTCATGTTGAGTACAGATTTTTCGAATCTGAGAGTTCGGATTCATCATGGTTCAAGGCGAAACAAATGTCCAAGGAGGACGTCATGGTAAAAGGTAAAAACAAGGGCAAGCTTGTTATGACGACTGCACAGCAACAAATTTGGAAACAGGTCAAATCCTATGTTCAAAAGAGAGGTCCAGAAGCACTGGATTTATCCGACAAGCTTCCCGCAGCAGACAGAAAATTTGCGCAGGACCTAGCAGAGAGTCTGCACCTAGAATGGAAGACGGTACAGAATGATGACGGTGAACGTCACATGCAACTCTCGTTCCCTGCTAAGCTCGGTGCCGACGAAGAAGAAGATGACGATGAAGAAGAGGAAGAATCTCAACTTGCCATTATGCGAATTGTTAAACAATACGACAAAGCAGAAGTTCTCGACGTTTCTAAGGAACAAGCACAAGCTGAGATGGACCGCAAATACGAAGAGAAGTTTCAAGAGTGGAAGGACAAATATTATGAGGGCAAGTTTGAATGGGACCGAAAGAACGAAACCGAGTTGACGAAACTATGCGAGAATTACGTCCAGGGTTTGCAATGGGTTCTTTACTACTACTATCGTGGTGTCGTATCGTGGCCGTGGTATTATCAATATCACTACTCGCCGATGATTTCTGGTAAGTATTCTCTCTGTAATTTTTTATTGCTAAGCTAACAACATCATCAGATGTCATAAAAGGACTCAAAGCCGATGTCAATTTCAAGCTTGGTCAGCCATTTCATCCATTTGAGCAACTCATGGGTGTGCTACCGGATCGTAGTAAGAAGATTGTACCAACAGTGTATCACGATCTCATGACAAATCCCGCTTCTCCTATCATCGACTTCTATCCCCGAGACTTTGAGCTAGATATGAACGGAAAGAAGATGGAGTGGGAAGCTGTGGTCAAGATTCCATTCATCGACGAAAAGCGATTATTGGATGCCATGGCTACGAAGAACAATTTATTGAGTGATGCCGAGAAGTTTAGGAATGAGTTCGGAGTCTCCTTAAAGTTCACTTATGACCCAGATGTCGATTTCACCTATCCATCTTCATTGACAGGTATCTTCCCTGATATTCCCCACTGCCACTGTGTTGAGAATATTTTCGACTTGCCGACTATAGAGGGTTTGGATTTCTACCATGGTCTCATGGATGGAGCCAAGCTTGGGTCAGCATCTCTAGCTGGATTCCCAAGTTTGGGCTACCTTCCATACAATGCAACATTGGGCTTCCATGGGGTCAACGTTTTCCAGTCAGACAGCCGTAATGAAAGTATGGTTGTCACAATCGAAGATTGTGAGATTCGTACCAATGTCAAGACAGCACAACAGAAACTTGGTAAAAGAGTATTTGCTGGCTATCCTTTCTTGCAGGAAGGTAAAGTTGTCAAAGTTTCTGACGAATTGTTTGATTATCTACCTTCCGAAGATACCAGTGGTCAACCTATTACTAGGCCTCACGGACCTCGCGAGATTGATGACTTCCGCAAGAAAGCTGAGAGAATAGAAAGTACCTATAGCAAACGCCTTGGTATAATCATTGGACCAGTAGAGTCTCTAACTCATGTGGAGATGCTGAAAGGCTTGAAAAAGATGGATGACGGTGCGACCATCAAAGAATATGCTGTTATTCCTGGCCAGGACACAGAATATGCTTCGCAAGTTGTAGTGGATGAAGTGATCAGCGAAGATCAGCGATTCTTAGAGAAAGCGGCTTTGCCTGTGGAAGAAGAGTTTCCTGTTGATGACAGAATATTTTTCCTTGGAGACTTCAATTATGGCCGACCAGGACTGGTTGAAGGTCATACAGATCACAAACTGCAAATATCATTGTCAACGATCAAGGGGAAAGAAGTGGAATTCGGCAGAAACATTGTTCACGATTCCAAGAATACTACTCAGTATACGCCATCCTTTGCAGTGGCTAAAATGCTAGGGTTGCACCCTTTGGTACTCAGCAAGATTACTTCATCTTTCCAAGTCTCCGCCGTGGGTCAACTCCGCGTCAATTTAGGATTGAACCTTAAATTTGAGGGCAAGAAACTCAAAGTTCTGGGTTATTCTCGACGAGCTGATAATGGCTGGGAGTTTAGCAATAAAGCTATCGAACTCATCAGCACTTACATGACCAAATTTCCTCAATTCTTTGCTGGTATCCAAAGAAAGCCTCAAGGAAATGATTATGAGGAGTCCGACTTCCCTGGTGCTAGTATCAAGGAGATTGTGGCATGGCTTAAAACCATCGAGTCCAAGAACTTTGAAAAGGTGCCTCTAGATGCTGAGCAGCTTGACTCTGATACCGTAATGGCCATCGAACAAGCGGCCCAACATGCTTTGGTAAACGGCCCTCAACCTCAACGAACAACCTTGAAGGCTGTTCCACGAGGTGCCCTCTTAAAACCATCTGATGCTGAACATCGTTGCGGCAACCAGAAATTTGCTTTGGGTGATCGTGTCGTTTATGTCGCAGATTCAGGTCGCGTTCCAATCGCAACACGTGGTACTGTTGTAGGAATCTCCCGCACTCCACGCACCACTCTACTCGATGTTTTATTCGACGTTACTTTCATGAGTGGCACAACTCTTGGAGAACGATGTTCCCCGTTCCGTGGATCCACCGTGCCAATTGCTAGTGTATTAAATCTTACCAACAAGCAATTGATTGCAGGTTCTAGAGCTGCTGCCGAGAAACGACCCGCTCCAACTAGCACGCCTTTGACAGCCAATGGCGGCTATGGTTATGGAAGAGGTCAACAATACAGAGAGTCTGGACCACCCCCTCCACTGCGAGGCTCTTTCCGTGGTGCTGTCTCAGGCCAACGTGGAAATTTCACACCCCGTGGTGGACGTGGCCGTGGTGGATTTACTAATGGGAGCACCAACGGAAATTCTGGTGATAATGCTACGCCGGCTATTCACAGCAGCATGGTTATTCGAGACACGACACCCGTGAATACTACCGGAAATGCCAACGGCACCCGAGGTCGCGGAAATGCGTTTGCAGCGGCTAGAGGTGGTAGCCCTGCAGCCGGCAACGTAGCATACAACAACGTTCCTCCTCCATCTGCGTTGGATTCACGAGGAAGAGGTAGAGGCCGAGGTGGTAGGGGCCGCGGTGCTTCGAGGGGTCGAGGTGGTAATCCACATCCTCCACAAGCTTAGATTTGCAATATTTTGGTTCTCGACTTTTTCTTCATTGGTATTTCTGGAAAAGCATGGCGATACTGGGATGGCATAGGATTTTCACGATGTTACATGGCATAATATATCGGGGGAAACGGAAACGAGTGGTCTGTTTTTCGGTTGGTATATTTACGAGACTAGATTAACGATTTCACGAGTGGGATGGTTACGTTTTGCTTGTATTATCACTATGCATCATGATTTGATCGGATATATCAGACGTAGAAGATGGTCAATGGACTTTAAATGCAAAGAGCGCGCAGTAACAGCCAATTATTCTTTGGTATGTTTTTGGGGAATATACGAATCGGTGGTATGGAAGGGGGTGAATGATATCAAATCGAGAGAAAAAAGTTAGATATACAGAGAATCAAATCTCTAAACTCTACCATACATTGCAAGCCAGACCGCGTGAATGCTTAAGGTTTTCCTCTCTTCTTGTTCCACGTAGTAAGATATTGTAGTCAATCGTGATACAGTGCTAACATGTTAATGAAGTCGAAATTCGGATTTGAACGAAGACCATCTTAACCACTAGTGAAATTGATCATCGATTATTTAAAGCCACTGTACAATCATACGATCGACTAATCCCTAACAATCGCTAATATACAACACGTCCTCGATCATATCAAGGAGACCGGGATATCTATCTACAATTCCGTTACTCCTTTCTTAATTCGCCCATTTGCTTCATTTCACCACTTTCTTCGTTGAATAAGATAAGGATGGATTACAACGTGGTTATGAAGAACGTTCTCGTTCCAAAAAAAACTAAGGGTTTTGACTTTTAGATATTCCCATTTGCGCTATTGTTCCCGTCCCCATTCCCATTTTCTGCCACTGGTTGCGTTTCTCCGGTCGGAGGAGTGGCCTGGGTGTCAGGAGGTACTATAGTCGCTGGCAAAGGCGGAGTTGGGTTCCTTGGAACATTCTTATCTTGTACGATTTTAATGATATAATCACCTGCATCATTTGCGCCATCAAGACCTCCTATACGCGTTTTAAAGTATTGTGCATCGCGAAGCATTCTATTTAATCGTTAGTCGCTTGAATATCAGAGCAAAAAAAGAAATTGACATACCTGGCCTTGGCATCTTCACTTCCTAGAACCACATCCCCGAAGGCCTTCCCCAATTGCTCTCTAAAACTTTTGAACACCAGTTCCATAATCATATTCACAGTCATATCAGGGAGATGCTTGTTCAAAACTTTATGCAACGTAAGCGTCTCTTTCGTCATCGTTTCCATATATGTATTGATAGGAGCATCTCGAGTCCCGTCATCCCAATTAATCATCTTCATGCTTTTGATATGGGCAGTTGCTCTTCCAGACATGATGTTGAGGAATTTATCGTAGATCAACTGTTGATGTTCAAGATACGCGCGGCGGATCTTGTCAAACTCGCCCATGAGAACAGAAACTGAAGAGCCCGTTCCGGCATTACGTCGAACGTATTCACGAATGTACGGAATGAGAACAGATATAAAAGAAGTGGCCTGAGCGGCGAGAGCGAGATGTTTGGTGGTTATATTCTTAAGACCTGCGGTAGTGGTGGCCCCGGCACCAAGAATCAGTTGCTGTACGCGGGAATTGAATAGAGTTAGGTAGGAAAGTATCGATGTAGCGATTTCGGAGGTCATGGATGGAATGCCAGTATTAAGGTGAAGAAGAGTGGCGAGACCGTGGAGACAAAGAATTGCAGATATGGGGAGGATGTATGATTGATCATCAACGACTGCTGAACGAGTTTGAGCTTTACTAGGTGCAGAGGTAGAATTGGGTGTCGATGTTCCATTTTTTTGGTTACCATTCGATGGGGGCGTGAGGAAAGTTTGAGTCCCGATGGATGAATCAGTACAAGGCTGCCATACTTTGCTACCAGAGCTCCAGGCTTCGACATCTTGCGTGCTAGCGGAAAGTATTCTAGACAAGAGTTCCTTATCTTCATCAGTGAAATCTTTGGCATTCCAAGGATCTGCTTCCATGCCTGTGGCAAGACTTTGCCGCTCTGATTCGCCTAGTTGTTGGACGTAATCTTTGATGTGGCCATTGACCACATTTTTTAGTGAAGTTCCACTTCTACCTGATACAGCTTCGCATTCATTTGCGAAAAGTAAGTTTAGCGTGAAATATCTTAGAAACCTTTCAACCGAGAGATGAGTGCTTTGTTCTGTCCTTACTCTCAGAACCTTGACTATTTTATCTTGAGCAATATCGACGGCTTGTCCGAGAAGATTAGACATATCTAGCGTCTGGTGCATTTCTTCTTGCAGCTCTCTACCAGAATTACCCCTTAGGCTGGGGCTCATCCTAGCATTTATTGACCCGATAACTGGACTTCTTGGTGGCGATTTTACTCCCCCGGGAGTGTCAGGATCCCCAAGAGTACTAGTGACATCTAAAAGTACCTTCACTTGAGTTCCCAGCCTTCTTAAAGTCTCGCCAACTTGGATGTAGGTTTTCTTCAGGAGCTCTTCAGCATCATCTGGATCTAATGAACGTAAATTGCGAGCTAATATCATAGACTTCTCTTGTTGGTTCTTTTGCCTAGCACCTCCAACCGTGGATGCCGACATCATAGAATCGGTATCGTCATCATTAGAACTAGGAAGGAAGCGTCGTATAATATTTCGCACCTCTCGCAACACGGCCTCTCTAAACGCAGAAGTTGCAACCGAAGTACATTTTGCCCTATACAAGCCGCCTAGGTTCGATAACAATTCTGTCCGAAATTGGTCAGGAACCGTAAGATATGTGGGCTGTTGCGACGATGTTTCGCGACTGTGATTGCCTCTTGATCTTAAAGATGCATTGCTCCAACGCTGTAGTGTATCCTCGGCAGACACCGTATCAACATGTCGTCTAAGATCACCAAGTAGCGCTTGAAGAAACCTAGACTCGAAGCTTTTTCCAATTCGGTAGCGCAAAACATCCAAATCGTTGTTCACTCCTTGCAAAGCAATGGCACCTCTCAAGTCTCGGAGTTGTATCTTATGCTGGCCTGGTTTGCTCAGCATCTCCTCACCTGCGATAAGTTTCTCCAGCGCGTCGATAGCATCTAACGCCTGCTCCACATCACCATTCTCCACCATTGATTCACAACTCGCAACGGCATTTACTATTTGTTTCAGTTGCTGAACTGCATCGTTCAATTGCTTCAGATTCTCTCTCCTTCTTTGCAGATTTACAATCTTTAATCCACCCACAGCCATTTCTTCATCTAACTCTTCCAATTCCTTTCTCAGTGTTTTGATCCTCTCTACGGAAACTGCTGCTTCAGAATGAAGTTCTCTCAACGATCCCAATGCCGCGAAAAAAGAAGTTGAGGCTGTAGATATTGAAGATATTAGATGCACCTCAATAGTGTCCATATACCATGATAACTTCTCTTGTAGAATAGCATTCGTAGCTAGTGCCTTTCTGGGGTTAATTATGGAGCCATTGCTTGCTCGACGTTCATCCGGAGAGCCGGTAGTCGGCCGGATAACCTCTGAGCGTTCGCTGACAACGTCAAAAGTTCTAGGGTTTTCTAAATGGAAGTCCTCCTCAAAATACACGCTGGGAACTGTAGAAATGGGAGTCGGCGCATGTAAAGCTCTTCTTCCACTGCTCGACTTTTTCCTAGCCGATCCCGAAGGAGTGTCCAGCGATGCAAGAGAAGCCAGAGAAGACTTCCTAGAAAGTTTCGGTGTCCGCACCTCAAAGTCTAGGATATCCGCAAAATCGTCCGCCTTGTTGCCTTTCCGTAGCAATTGAGTTCCCCCCTCTTCCTCATTCTCTTTCGCTCTTTGTAATGCATCATAAGTTGCCCCTACCTGGGTTAAATACGACTTAAATTCCGAAGGGTCGACATGGGGTATATTTGTGAGAGTTACTGGGGGTATATCTCGAGCCGTCGGAGGTTTATGTGCACTCGATGCGGGGGCAGAAGTGTGGGGAATAAGGCCAGTTCGAACGATCGGTGGTTGGAGTAAAGTAGATATAGCTTGCACTTGTTAGTTTCTTAGTTTCCCCGTCCGTTCTCAAAACATACCGTTCTGCCCAGATTCATTGAACCCGTGCCATTGTGAGACCGAATCCAATGTCCCCCCTATCGAATGTATCGAGCTAGCTGTCGACCCGCGCCTTGGATAAAGTCTGCTATTGGAGGAACCTGGTCTGCCTGTCATCAGCATTTTGATCTCACTTGATTCTGGGTTGCGCAACAAACCTTGGGAAAGGATATTCATTCCGACCTCCAGGAGAAGTAGGGGAAAGATTCTCCACAGAAAACCGCGATGCCGGGGAATGATCCATGGTTCTAATTATGTATTGATCACCATACAACGAGCCTCAACCTCCCCCACAGCCGCGCAATCTCAATCTATAACCGGCAACAGCAGAGAAGCGAATTAAAAAGCAGCCAAGAGAAAGCCTTCCTTCAAACTATTTAATACAGGCCACGGAGGCGCATTCGTAAGCTATTTAGTAGTCAACACGAATTTGTTGACAAACCAATCGTTATGGGGGTATCATTGCTGGTAAAAGGAAAGCTGAGGGAAAGAGTGTATCAAAATTGGCATATCGTAGAAGCGTACAAGTTGCATATTCATTAATTCATTGATTGTTCCATTTGTACGAAGGTTCATTGATGTTTCCGTTCTTTCAGCCTTCCGTTGATACAACGATATTCGTTATCATCATTTGATTGGTCTGTCGGGATGATGAGGCTGAGCGTCGAGGCTAGAGCTGGTGAGGTTTAAACTGTGGCTAGTGAGCAGTTCTATGCAACCACTTTACACGAATCGGTCGCGTTCAAAAAAGGAGAAACGCGTCTTATCAAAAACCTCAGGATCTGCCCACTTAGCAACAGCAGGACAACAGATCAAATATCAACACTGCCAATAGCCCCGCAATTTCATATTCAACACCACAAAAATATACCGACAATAAGATGGATCGTCAATCTGTATTTTCTCTGAGTGTTTTACCTCCTGAGTATGGCGACAATGAAGATACAAGAGGTCAAGTGCAATCTCAACTAGAACAATTTATTCTTCAGTTCCGCATTGACAATGCCTTCATCTACAGGTAGGAAGCAATTCACTGTCTGCGATATCCTGCTAATAAGTCCACACAGAGATCAAATCCGAGAAAATGTTCTGTTAAAACAATACTTTTGCGACGTTGATGTTGGGCATTTGATATCCTTTAATGAAGAGCTTGCACACCGACTTGCGACAGAACCTGCAGAGATTATACCCCTTGTAACAAACCCCTCCAGAGTATCCGCAAGCTACGTCTAACGCATACACAGTTCGAAAGCGCACTGAAGAAATGTACACATCGAATCGTATACCCCTCGGATAGAGATATTGTCCTTCCCGAGCATCAACTCCTCCTTCACTCCACAGCTTCAGAGATTTCAATTCGAGACTTAGACGCCCTCGCCATATCCCGACTTGTACGAGTACCAGGTATCGTTATAGGAGCATCAGTACTGTCCTCGAAAGCAACAGCACTAAATATACAATGTCGGAATTGTCGCTCTACAAAGATATTACCAGTGAATGGCGGGTTTTCTGGTGTTTCATTGCCCAGAATATGCGATAGGCAAAAGATGCCTGGAGATCCACCTTGTCCCATGGATCCGTATGTGGTTGTTCATGAATCTTCCCAATTCGTTGATCAACAAATTATTAAGCTTCAGGAAGCTCCAGATCAGGTCCCTGTGGGAGAACTGCCACGACATGTTCTTATTTCCACCGATAGATATTTGACAAATAGAGTGGTACCTGGTACGAGATGTATGATCACCGGCATTTTTTCTATTTATCAAAACAAGAACACGAAAGGCTCTTCTACCACTTCGGCTGTTGCCATTCGAACTCCATACTTGAGGGCAGTTGGTATACATAGCGATGTTGACCACACTGCAAAAGGAAATGCAGTATTCTCGGAAGAGGAAGAACAAGAATTTCTCGAAATGTCACGCAGACCTGACCTTTACAGTGTTTTTGCTTCCTGTATTGCCCCATCCATTTACGGTAACAACGATATCAAAAAAGCGATAGCATGTCTCCTGTTAGGTGGATCCAAAAAGATTCTTCCTGATGGTATGAAACTCCGTGGTGATATCAACGTTCTTCTTCTCGGTGACCCTGGAACTGCCAAATCTCAACTCTTAAAATTCGTCGAAAAGGTCGCTCCAATCGCCATTTATACTTCTGGAAAAGGTTCTTCAGCCGCTGGTCTTACCGCCTCCGTTCAACGTGATCACTCAACCCGAGAATTCTACCTCGAAGGAGGAGCTATGGTCCTTGCAGATGGAGGTGTAGTATGTATTGATGAGTTCGATAAAATGCGTGACGAAGATCGAGTCGCCATTCACGAAGCTATGGAACAACAAACTATTTCGATAGCTAAAGCGGGTATCACTACAATTCTCAATGCACGAACTTCGGTCCTCGCTGCAGCCAATCCTATTTTTGGACGTTATGATGATCTCAAATCACCAGGCGAGAACATCGATTTCCAAACCACAATTTTGTCGCGTTTCGATATGATTTTCATTGTCAAGGATGAGCACGAGAGAGGCAAAGATGAAAAAATGGCAAGGCACGTTATGAATGTTCACATGGGTGGTAGAGGAAGGGAAGAACAAGCCGAGTCTGAGATTCCAGTTGAAAAGATGAAGAGATACATCAGCTACTGTAAATCGTACGTATTATTCCTAGAAACCGATCTCCTACATTACTAGAGCATACAAAACTAACAGTCCGCAGTCGTTGCGCCCCACGTCTCTCCCCAGAAGCCTCGGAAAAGCTCTCTTCCCACTTCGTCTCCATCCGCAAACAAGTCCACGCCACCGAAATGACAACCAACGAACGCTCATCCATCCCCATCACAGTCCGTCAACTCGAAGCCATCATCCGTATCACCGAATCCCTCGCCAAAATCTCCCTATCCCCCATCGCGCACGAACACCACGTCGACGAAGCCATCCGTCTCTTCCTCGCATCCACCATGGACGCCGTCCAACAAGGTGTCGCGCAACAAGGAAGTCGCGAGCTCCAAGACGAAGTCGCACGATTGGAAGAAGAATTAAAGAAGCGATTGCCCGTCGGCTGGAGCACTTCTCTCGCAACCCTCAAGCGCGAAATGTGCGAGGGCAGAGGCTTTAGCGAGATGAGTCTAGAGAGGGCATTGGTCGTGCTGCAGAGAAGAGATACCATTGCTATTCGAGGACAGGGTAGTCAGGTTTATAGGAGCGGCGCTTAGGGTTAACGTTGCGAGCGTGATATTTGATGTCTACATGAATGAATACCTCTGCGTTTGGCGTTTGGACGAAAGAAAGAAAGAAGGAAAGAATATTTATGTTATTTAACGAACGCATTGGATGCGAACGGACGTTTCTAGTGTCATACCCATCTAGGTAGTCGCTAGTAATTATATCAATGTCAACACCAAGTACCCCCTCATCGGATATTCTTTACTATTCATGAATTTTTACCGCAAGAGCTTTCAACAACAAAACACTATTTATCCACCCATCCACTCCTTTACCCACCCACTTACACCTTCCAACCGAAACAAAAAAATCCCTTCCTCAATACATACAAATTCATTAATAATAGCACCTACTTCCTACTCAGAACTACCTTTGCCACACTACGCTGCTTCATTACATTAATTCACCATCCCATCTCACTATTGTATCATATTTTCTCATCATCGTTTACACTTCGCTTACACATTACTCATCTCTTCTCATGCTAAATGTATACTCGATCGGGCTTCATTCATCACCTTGATTGCCCAACCTGTAAAATTCAAAGTCTATCTTACTTCTCCCATCGTTTGCATGTGGCACGGTTGGTTGTATGTAGGTACCTAGGATAAGAGGCTAGAGAGTGAGATCGAAGTTTATTAAGTGAACTCCCTGATACGGGGATCTCACTAGATACCTACAGTAATGTGACAACGAACTAATCGTCAGCAAATTAATCACCACATTTTATTATGAATGAATCGATTTTTAGTCACAATATCAAGAAGTATGGGAGGTTGGAGGTTCGAAATTTCATTTGTATTATTTTTTGGTATAAAGTAAAGATCCATTGTATCCGAACGACTATAGTATATGTACCTGAGAACTGAATTTTGTATTATCGAGGACGTGACATGAGCAATATGAGCAACTTTGTTTTGAGTTCCAAAAAGATCCGATCCGCCGATAGCTAAAGAAAAGAAAAGAAAAGGGAAATGGGAAGCGTGCTAGCCATACCCGTGAAAATGATTGTGACCTTTACTCCTCCGCCCTCCTTCTAGATACCCTATCTAGATACCAGTGATCTCGTTATCGTTAAAATTTTCCGAGAGATAAGAAATAGTCATGATCATGAAGCCTACAACAAGAAGGCTGCGATACCAGCAACGGCAAGAGCACCGAAACTAGCATCAACCTTCATGGCAGCACCAGTGAATTGAGCTGGACTTGTTGCGGTGGCAGTACCGACGGTAGCAGGTGTGGAGGCCAGGGTAGTAGCTTGAGAAGGAGTTGCAGCTGGAACAGTAGCAATTGGAACGCTAGCAACCGGTGTCTCTTGGACTGGAACACTAGCGACAGGAGTCTCATGAACTGGGATACTGGCAATTGGAGTTTCATGGACTGGGACACTGGCAACTGGTGTCTCATGAACTGGAACGCTAGCGACTGGAGTTTGAGCTGGAACACTGGCAATTGGAGTTTCATGGACTGGAACACTGGCAATTGGTGTCTCATGAACTGGAACGCTGGCGACTGGAGTTTGAGCTGGAACGCTAGCGACTGGAGTTTGAGCTGGAACACTGGCAATTGGAGTTTCATGGACTGGAACACTGGCAATTGGTGTCTCATGAACTGGAACGCTGGCGACTGGAGTTTGAGCTGGAACACTAGCGACTGGAGTTTGAGCTGGAACAGTGGCGACTGGTGTCCCATGAACTGGAACGCTAGCGACTGGAGTTTGAGCTGGAACACTGGCGACTGGTGTCCCATGAACTGGAACGCTAGCGACTGGAGTTTGAGCTGGAACACTGGCAATTGGAGTTTCATGAACTGGGACGCTGGCAACTGGGGTCTCGTGAACTGGGGTGCCAACGGAAACAGTGACAACTGGAATGGTGACAGTTCCCGGAGCAGTGATTGTGTGAGGAATTGAGCTGACAATAATTGTAGTTGGTTCAGGGCAGTAAGTAGTCAAGTAAGATACAGTGATGGTACTTGGAGTTGGCTTGACAGAGGGAACAGGTGTGAAATACACAGGAGTTCCGACTGAAACTGTGACAACTGGGATGGTGACAGTTCCTGGGGCAGTAATTGTGTGAGAAACAGAACTAATAGTGATTGTGGTTGGTGCAGGGCAGTATGTAGTCAAGTAAGACACGGTAATAGTACTTGGAGTTGGCTTGACAGAAGGAGTTGAAACAATTGGGACAGTGACGGTTCCCGGGGCAGTAATTGTGTGAGGAACCGAGCTGATAGTGATTGTGGTTGGTCTTGGGACGTATGTAGTCAAGTAGGATACAGTGGTACTAGTGGTTGGCTTGGCAGTTGGAACACTTGAGGTGTAACTGACTGTGCAAGGGCTATCAAAATAGAGTTAGTAAGGCTCAAATACATCAAATAAGAGAAAAAAGAACGTACCACTTTGTGACAGTCAAGGTTGTGGCTGATGAGATGGTGTAAGTGAAGTTCCCAATGGCAACGGTGGTAGGAGATGGGCAATAAGTGGTGTAGCTGCTGACGACTGTAGTGGTCCAGACGACTGGTGTAGTCTTTGGAGGGATTGAAGAAGTAGAGAATGTGTAGTTTCCATGAGGAGGAACAACAACAGTAGTCTTTGGAGGCGCCGAAGAAGTCTCATTGCCATGAGGAGGAATAACGACGGTAGTCTTTGGTGGCGCTAACGAAGTAGAAGATGTCTCATTGACATGAGGAGGAACAATGACGGTAGTCTTTGGTGTAGCACTGGACTTGACACTGCTCTCGCTTGAAGATGGTTTGGTTGGGACCGAGGTGCTTGATGGATGTGGCTTGCTCACAGTGCAAGGACAGTCGGTAATGGTCAAAGTAGTTGACTTAGTGACAGTGTATGTCTGGGTTCCAAAAGTTAATGTAGTTGGAGTGGGGCAAACGGTTGTAAGAATGTCGGTGGTGTAAGTGGTCCATGTTGTGTGCTCGGTCTCTGTTGGCTTGACGGGCTTTGTGGTTGGTCCAGTGCTAAGAGGAACAGCTGGATGACTGGTGGTGACCGAGGAAGCGCTGCTGGCAACACTCGATGAAACTGGAGCAGATGGAGCAGAGCTACTTGGTTTGTGTGAAGAGGATGCTGGGATAGTTGGAACAGTTTTATCAATGGTGGTAGAGTATGTACAAGGGCTAGATGGTTACGTCAGTATTTTGATCAAGGCTTTCTCGGCTTGATGGGTCAAAAGAACATACCAGTCGGTGATGGTCAAGGTAGTAGGAGCAGTGACGGTATAAGTACTCGTTCCCATGGAGAAAGTAGTGGGATGTGGGCAGACAGTTGTATAGATATCAGTAGTGATAGTCTGGAAGAGAAGCGGTGTCAGCACATGCAATCTGGTGGGGCAGGAAATATCAACTGATATCAATGAAGCATCAGAGAAGACTAACCGTATACGCGATATTGGTACCGTTGGAGTACTTTTGACCGTTGACTACGGCAAGAAGCCCAAAGGCTGTGAGAAGCGATTGGAATGTCTTCATATTTTCTGATTTTCTCTCCAACGACTGTGATTGTATGGTTACAACAACGAAAGTGGGATGGTATTAAGATATTATGTTGATGGAGGGGGAGGTTGAAAGATGAGATTGATGTAACAAAACCTGAACGAGCGTGGTTATTGTTGATGAGTGATTTGAGGGAAGAAAGAAGAAAAGGCAGATGAAGATGGGATGTAGAGTTCATTAAGTAGTTGGCGAACTTCTATGCAAGCAGGCAGGTACGAGTTGCATGCATGCATTAGTGTTCTTTTTTCTTTTTTCTTTTTTCTTCTCTCTTCTCTCTTCTTTCCTTTTCTATCTTCTGTCTCCTTCACTCGGGACAAGATTATGTCAAAGGTGAAGTCTGGTACTAAGTCGGTAGGTACGAAGGTCGGCACCAGCGAAAACTTGCCTACCTGGTATTGGAGGCGTGAAGTAGTGTAGATAGTCGGTACTAGGCAAGCTCTATGCGTGTGCGAATGGGGAAAGAACGACCATCCGCCTCGCCTTGCCTTGCCTTTCTTATCCTACTGCGGCATTCCGTACCTAGTATTTGCACCTCATTCAAGATCTCTGGCAAAGTCCCGCCGCCACCTTTCATGAATGATCCAATCGAAGCATTTGCCGTGTGATACTACATACTACTATGTTGTGCTATCAACGTATCAAGGTCTCAATCTTCAGACCTTTCCCTGCTGCCACTCACTACTCACTACTCACTACTCACCACTCACCACTCACCACTTGGGAATAAGTTTTAAGTTTTAAGTTTGGATCTAATCTTTACGAGCTTCGATCCTCCACAAATGAAGAAGGAACTACTGCACATGCTGCATGTGCCTACTGGCTTGGTATGCATCTACAAGTGGCTGTACTTGGATTATGAATGAGAATGAGAATGATGAGGGTGGAAGTGGTAAGGAAAATCGAGATGAACATCGGAAGACTTTGGATTCTTAGCATAGGAGATGGGTGGAAACTTCGTACGCACGCCCCAATAAGATATCAACGGACGACCAACTACGCAAACTAGATAACGATGTAGCTTTGACTATCATTCATTCGATATCCACGACAAGAAAAGAAAGTACTCCAGGTCCGGAATACGATGCAATGGGTTGATACGATGATAATGATGATGATGATGGGAAAAAAGAAAGACTGAAATCTTTCTTCCGGATTCCGAACCATGTCTCATTCGACTTTTTGCTCGCCCACTACTCTGCATTGGATGTTCTTTCCACTTTTCCCCCGACTTCTAAAGTCTATTTTCCCGCACTTGATGATCCACTTGTACGCTCAGATCTGCGTCATTGGTGAGCTTGATTGATAGGATATCTATTTTGATCCGATGGTTCAGTCCAACACGAGAAACTTTCGACTTCCCAAGCACTTGGAGAAAAGAAATCCATTTACCTACTAGGTAGCTACTTGACACCTTTTACGCCTATGGCTATCTAGTTAGAGGAGGTAACGACTTCCATGTCCTAATTCTTACTTTAGGAGTTATTTCGAAAGTTACACCCTTTTCATTCGTTGACAGCTTTAGCACCTGAACATTTCTCGTACTTTCCATCATCTCTTGGCCAATCGCTGCGATGATACTTACTCAATGGCTTCACATGTACCTGACTACTGGCGACCGTCATCGCTACTAACATGGCGGACAATGTTTTGATGGCAATAGTGTGAGCTTGATGCGGGCCTTTACACGTTGAAAGGTGGTTAAACTTCCTCGCCCATGACCTGATTGGGTTGTTCTTGGGTCGCGCCGTCTTGCCTTCTTCTTAGACTCCAGGTACCAAATTTTGAATTGCCCTAGGTAGGTGATAGCCGTCAATGCGAAGAGACCAAATGTATGTTTAAGCATAAGTTACAAGTACGATAAGTGGGCGATTAGAACTCTAGGATAATCGTGAACTTGAACAATTGGAATGAGAGAAGATGGAAATCTTGTTAGATCGTTATCCACCCCCGGTAACGATTAGCGGAAAAGCTCGTCTCTTTCTGGTGTCGTGGACTCGTGGTGCCCCTCGAGGTGCCCGTCCCATTTGCTGGAATCAGCACTCCGATAAGATACTAGGTATTGTCTCCGGCAGGACGGAAACCCCGGGAAGTCAAAAATAGGCACTCTTTTCAAAATTCGAAAACAATTCAGACAATCATTTATTTGATACAAAAATTTGGGATATGTATGAATTTAAAGCCTTAAGTATACTCAATAATATGTGTTCTTCTAATCTCATGTAAATTGAGATCATAGTGAGGAAACAGAATATTAGTGTTTTCATCATGTGAATCTACCCGAGTGATTAAGTGTAGGGCTTCCTTCATCCATGTGGAGACTAGGTATGTAGTCTCGAGGTAGTGCACACAATCGTCCGTTTGCCAAGCATGTTATCTGCTAAGAAATCGTGGATGTGGGAATACGAGGAGATAGTGAAGTAATATCAATCCTAACGAATAAGGAAATCGCTGAGTTCATTGTGCTATTCTTCTCATGTCAAGTAGTCAAGCTTCATGCAAGAAGAAATGTCAACACAGTATGTCATCATGGTCGTCGGCTTGCTAATGCAATGTTATCGATAGATGCATTCGCCATAAAGATAGAGACATGAGGTGGGTTTGGTGATATGGGGAACGCAAGGTCGAAAGTTCACGTAGGGCTGGGGGAGCCTGGAGAGCAAAACTTGCTCTCGAACATTTAGCAAAGCGTTTATTTAGAGTATTGAAGGGATTTCAACGACACTTCCCACTGCTTCTAGACCACAAATTCGGCTTGTACAGAGTAGAAAGAGTGAAGATCTTTCGAAATACCCGAACCTAGATCACACTCTTTACATGGATTGGAACCGCAACATCGCAAGATTCTGATGCTGACGTCAAGTGTGTATTTTTTGGTGGACACTTCCATTCTGATTGATTTCGGTCCGACATAACACGAAGATCAGGACGAATGACAACAGCGAGTGCAAAAAGCCCAGAGTGCTCTCGGACGACGTTCAAAAATTGGTCCAGGAATATTCCGCCATCGGGATTGATTGCCAACTTCCCAGTCGATTCGCTCCTAGGAAAGCAACAAACTATCGTTTTTCGTCGGGGACGGCCCACAACACGGCGCGGACATCTATTTTTGTAATATCTTGGCTTGATAATCAGCCTGCTGTAGGTGTTGGTAAGTAGAAATACGACACGATCAAGCCATACAAAAATATGTGTGGCAAGCCATTAACGGACAGCGGATATAATCATCTTCTGTGGTCCCATCTTTTGAAAACGAAAAAACCATCAGTCCAATGGTTGTCTCGTCGATCCAAAAAAGACTAACTATGTCTTCACATGTCATCGAATGTCTTCAAGTACGAGGTATGAGGTTGAATAGGCAATACCTTCGCTGCCCGCTCCGGTATACGAACTGTCATCTAATGCCCATGATCCAATCTCGACATGTCGAGAATTTCGAGCCGTAAGAATGGTTCTGTATCACACATTTCCGCCGATATCTGAAGCTTTCTCTTTCAAGGACTTCGAGCCCTTCTTATGTACTCAGTACAACGCTGTTGACCCTACATCACGCGTTCACACGAGGATGACATTCGTCCACGTTCTAAACTTCACATGCAGCCACGCAACCTATGTTATTGTCTAATACTATCACAGATTTGAGCTTTACCACCATACAATCCCTCACACACCCATATGATTTAGCACAGTATGGAGAAAGCATCACCTCTACCTACTCTTTACGCTGCACACAAACTTCCTGACAAAACCTCGACACAATGATTTTCTCGCAGGCCCTGAAACATATCAATCTCTCAAAACACAGCATTACTTCTTCTTCTACTCTTTCCAGGCCTATATGATGACAATTCTGATTACATTCCCAATGCTACAAGCCTACAACTACCGGTATTGTATGGAATTCTCAACAATCCTGAGTCCAGAGTCCAGACTCTCTGTAGGCGCAGCAATGAACTCTCAGCACGGCCTGCAAATTCAAGAACGGTGTTTGTAATTGTCGATCCCGATTTGCATTACTTGATTTATGCACCTCGTCGGCTTAACACAAATTATCAGCACAATTGTCTCCACCTTTATTAACCCTCCTCGCCTCGTCGGGGATAAAGGAGAGACCTTGAAAAGATTTCTACTCAGAGTTTTCCTTTCAACCTTCTCAATTCGTGGTAGTCCCATTGTCATGGAGACTCACTCGGAATCTTCCATCTGTTTAATAAGCTCGTCAACAAGCTTTTAGGTCAAACATAAATCCGTCTCACACTTTTCTCGTTGTGGGATTTTTTCTTCACGCAGGTCCGCATTATGTGACGTATACTGGGGCGTGAGGACGAGAAGATCTTTGCAAATCTTTTCATCTAGATTCTATGGTAGTCGAGGAAGGATAAATGAATCCAGAATATCTATGTATACGAGACTCCGATAGGTCTGGGATAGAGTCTTCACCGAGTTCCCAAATCAGTTCCTCAGTCCGTATTAGACTATCGTATATTCACATGAACGAAATGAAGCATGTCTACATCCACGTCCCTCCACGTTTCCGTGATTTAGCCACCTAAGGTTAGGTACACTGGTAAGCAAATCATATCCGGCCATTACCCATATGCTTCAATCTGTCACCAACCAAAGTCACCAACCCTATCTCCTTCACATGCCAGTTTGCAAAAAGAAACCACGGATGCCCAAAAGCGGTGTATCCCTTCACATTTAACCCAAGCGTACGGGAAGAACCTCCGTTCAAGAACACGTCCAGACTCCAGCAGGGCAGCATAGTAAAATCTAGATCATGAATCGCTACTCTCCCCGGGGATCCTACAGTAACTCAATCCGAGTGGTTGTTTCTACAGAAAACCTTACTCAGCAATCGGAAATTACGATAGGCAGTCGAGGCAGCTCGTGGTTTCATCGCGTAATTTACCACATGTCGAGCCCCGCTATTACGCCGGTGCTCTGGTTTGAGACTTTGAGAATAGTTTAGTTGTTGATCTCTTCATGGTTGTTTATTACGTCGGAATCCTGAGGTTGCAACTTGCCATACGGACTGTTTCTGAGAGATTGAACATTAATTGGGGATTCTTCTTTACTCGAACCTGCCTACTCAATCAATACTGTACGCTTATGAGAGATATGTGGGGTTGGCACTGTATCAAATGGAGTCAGGGAATCAGGTAAGTGAAGAGGTGCGTATGTTGTGATCGACGTAATGATCGAGTGATGCGTGGAATTCAAATCGAGAAACGTGGGAATTATTGAATAATCCTCATGCCTTACGGATAATATAGAATTGAGTTTACGGAGTAACAGGTTACACGATAGATTCGTGGCAGTCGGTAACTCGTAAAGATGAATTGTCAATTAGACAAAAGAGATTTCTCGAATTTTTAGAATTTTCTCTCAGCCCCTGGTGCAGGCCCTAAATGCAGGCTTAAATGCAAGGCCTAAATGCATGGGCGTCCGATTCCTTGCGGGTTCCTGGGACTACTGCAAGGGCAAGCGAACCCTTATGGATACTCACATGTGTGTTTCTGCCATAGGGATTGCTGTCCTATGGCGTAATTAATGTGTAAAGAGTTTTTGCGGCATTGGTGTGATTATTCGATGCAATTAATAATTGGGAGACGGGGAGTACAGGATGTCAGGAACTCGCAACTCACATGAAGTGGACTAAATTTCTGAATATTACACGACATGTGCAGGTACTGCAGTACTGATGAGGACACATGCGTATGTTGCAGCAGCTCTTCTCGTCAGCCAATCTGCTCAAAGTCATCCATAATAATTGAAACAGTGAACAGACTTTTCGATACGGCTCATCCTTGCTAACCGCACGCTTCCGCTGCCATCCTAGATAATATCAGGCGAATATCGTCCCCGCTATCGAATGGCCCCCCCTTTTGCAAGATATAGGTAGACCTTGTAATGATGTTGTCCAGAAAGACTTCCAAAGTTCCAAAGTGACCAGGTTGCAAAGGTCGAGAACAATTGGGACAATAGTTTATTCTTCGTGTGACAGTGTTTACCCACTCCAAATCTCCAACGACTCCGAGGTGTTGGGACAATATCGATTCCGTGATTTACCCAGTGCCATTGCCATTGCCATTGTGTTACGACATCTCCTTGGTCAAATGCGTCGATATGCTGGGTTTTCTGATTGCGAGGTAACGACTCCAAGAAGTAATATATCGATACTTACATCAATCAGCCGTTCATATCATGACCGGTCACTGCAGGAAAACACTCTCACAAAATCAATTTTCCAAGCACAAACACGGATAATTTGACAAATGACTCAAGTTCCAAGCAATTGGGGTCTAGAATACCTTACTTATCCTATCACTGGCATCAAGAGTTGCTATTACAGATATGAATCATGGAAACAGATATCGTAAAGTTCATTGGCTACTTGGATTACAAAGACATTCTCCACACAGAGACGACTACCAAATAAACTTTCGAGTTTCCGCTACGCATGCCCTACGCATCGGCTGCCGTTAAGATTCAGGAACAAATCACCAATGATCCAATCAAAGCGTAGTCGCATCAATCCATTGACTCCATTCTTCCCACCAAAGGAAAATTCTCAATCTCGCCAAGGCTAGTTCTCCCGAGTCTCAGATGCCAGTAGCTTCCTCATGCGGTTTGGTGGCGTGTTTTCGAATTTTGTCTGGCGTGGCCGCCTCCAATAGCGGAACGTGGAAAGTGTACGGAGTATGCACCCTGAGCAGAAGCAAACGTTCTGGATGCATTTTGTTTATTCGGTTCCGATTGAACTACTTCTGGCTGACATGACTCCACAATTGCCGTAGCTTGGGCTGAGCAAGCCTGAGCTAAAGCGTAAATGTCCGCGCTGGCGTTTTTCCTGATTGAATCATGGTACTCTAGTCGTGTCCCCTGAATTCACACTCGGTCGTCTGTCTATATAATCCGCTGTGCCTCCATTTGTGTTTCTTTCTTTTCCTCATCCACGACGTTGTCAACAAGAGTTCACTCATTCCTTTAAGTTACTCAAACATTTCGATCTGAGATCGCACTTGACATTTCCAGTCACTTCACAGCTTCTACAGTCAGCTCAACAGCAAAACTTGTCTCTACGACACCAGAACTTTTCAGTCTTGACGACTTTGACAACATCAGACCACATATTCGATCCAAAACGCTCATTGCCAAAAGAAGCAACCAGTTTAAATTGACCAACTTAAAGTAAAGCCCAGTCTTACTTTACCCCAACCAATCCTTACCAAGTTAAAAGTTTACACAAACACATCACTCAAAATGCAATTCGCTACTTCCATCCTTGCTGTTTCCGCAGCTCTCGCTACCATCGTTTCCGCCGGTAGCGTGCACTTTGTCAACCAAGACAGCACCACCCGTACCTTGGTCTTCACTCCTACCTCTGGCTGTGCTGAAATCGCTTCCCTTACCGTCTCAGGCGATTCTACCGCCAACCAAACCTTCCCTACCGGCTGGATTGGCAACTGGTACTCTGTCTCTGATGGCGCCGACAACACTTCCGGTATGCTTGGTGAAGTCTGCTTCGATTCCTGGGGAGGCATGACCTACTTTGATGTTTCCGCTATCGTCAACCCAGATGATGTCAATGGTGTTAAGGAGATGTTCCCATTGAACACCGGTACTCCTCTCTCTGGCTGCCAATCCTTCCCTTGCGACAACGCCTACAACCTTCCCGACGACGTCCAAACCCAAGCCACCGATTCCGACGAACTCGTCTGCCTCCTCGGTAACCTCGCCACCTCCAAGCGTGAGACCAGAGCCAAGGTCGGCAAAGAGTTCGTCACCGGTGGAGGATCTGCTTAGATTCCTCACTCTCTGAAGTTTCATTCGTTGTCTTGGTAGTCGAGAAGGTGCAAGAAGATGTACATACCGACCGGTCTCACACACCAACACATACATTACATAGATACATACGAAAAGAAAAGAAACAATGTACGTCAGCGCCGCAAAGCGTGCTGCGATGTGGCATACGAAATTTATGATGGTTCTATCACGCGGATATATAAAAGGATACACGGACGGACGGATGGACAGGACGGAACGGACCTCCTGATTGGATCGGTGGGACGGACGGCTTTCGGAATTGGGTTGTGGTGTATTGGCGTGGGATTACCCTTTTTTTTAACATTTTGGGAACCCTTTTTTTTTTCCTTCTCCTTTTTGGGAAGCAGCTCGTGTTTCGATTCGATTCGATTCACTCGCTTTTTTATATAGACTTTTTCTTTAAATAAAAATCACTCACGACTTCAAAAGTTATGTTTTTTTCAGATGGTGGATGAGGGGATGAGGGGATGTTTTTTACTTCTCACTTCTTTCTTTCTTTCTTTCTCTCCATCCACTTCTTGCATCTGGATACAATTAAATATTCATTCATTCATTCTTTTGATCACATGATTTTTCTGTGTATGTGTATGTGCTCTCTGTGTCTGTATAATGTGAAATTCAAATCAAGATAAATCAAAATAAATAAATCAATAAAAATTTGAAAAAAATGAAAACAAAACAAAATAAAATAAGATAAAACAACAATGCGCAGAAAGTTGAAACTTGAAACTCGACCAAATTAACCTGCAGTTCGTAATTACCCCACCAGTTCTGAATTTTTAAGCAGAAAAGTGGGATGAGTGAGGAATGAGATGAAAAATTGTGCAGGGAAGATGCTTTGATGCTTTGATGTTTTGATGATGAATTGTTCTTGGGTGTTGGTTCTTGGTTCTTGGTTCTTGGTTTGGATGTTGGAATTGGGATGTTGGAATTGGGATGTTTGGAGGATTCCCATATTTTATTGTTTTCTATGGTTGTTTTTTTTGGGGGGGGGGGAAAGGGGAGGGGGGGTGTTAGGTAATGACGATTTTTTTTGGGGGGGGGGGGGGAGGGGAGGGGGGGTGTTAGGTAATCAATCGTCTACGAGAGGTAGGGTAGGTAATTACACTCGTAGGTACGTACGTACGCCAGTACCTAGTAGGTGATGGATTGTCTAGGGAACTGGGTTAGTTAGTTAGTACGAGAGATACGAGATAGGTACGAGGGAGAGGCTAGAGGGGAAGGCTAGAGGGGGAGGCTAGAGGGAGAGGATAGAGGGAGAGGATAGAGGATAGAGGATAGAGGATAGGTATGATTTTATTGGGTGATTGATCTATGTATTGATGTTTATTCACTTGTTGTGTAGGTATTCATTTGGTTGAGAACTTGAGATATTAATATATGATAAGAGGGCATTAGGTATTAGGTAGATGGTAGGTAGATAATAAATGGTAGGTAAATGGTAGGTAAATGGTAGGTGGTACGATGTGAGTATGGTAGGTCGATTTGGTGAAGGGAGATGGGATGAGAGACGGGAATTGAGAGATGTTATTGCTGGATAAGGAATATCGTAGAGATAGAAATGATTTAGGGTCTAGATCTACCTAGTAGGTAGATGGATGTTTGATGGGGGAGTGGAATTTTGTACCGAGGGGTGTCCGAGGGTGCGGGAGGGAAATGCGGGAGGGAATTGTGGGAGTCTAAAGGGGAGGGGGATGGTTGTGGGTTAGTTTTGCTTGGGCCTTTGCTTGGGTTTTGGATGGATGAATGAATGAATGAATGAATGAATGTTTTTAAAGAGATAAAAACAATGGAATGGTAGAATGGGCTTGATTGGATTTGGATTTGGATGAGTATGAGTATCGGGGTTTTGGATATGATATTTGGTTTGGTATTTTATATCTGATCTCTGATTCTCTTTGGTATGGCATGTATGTCAGTGAGATGTCAGTGAGTGTACGTAGTACGTACTAGGGTTGAGATTTTTGATGATATATAATATCGCATATTCGTCAGTTGAATATAATACGTAATATTAGTCAAATCGCATTATATGTATGACTAATCATAAAATCCTATAAAATCCTATAAAATCCTATAAAAGGCTATTTTAAAGCTATTTTAAAGCTATTTTAGAGCTAGTTTGAAAAGAAAATAATTAGTATATAAATTACATGATTAGTGCATAATTAGCACCTGACTTTTGGGTCTAATTATACACTAAATTAAAAATTACAACCTACTAAAAACTTTTTCTAAAAACGACCCACTTTCATTCATCCTGATGATTTTATTAGTCCAAAAAACACGTGTATAAGCTTGGCATGATATTTTATATGCCTCAAAAAGTGTGATAATATGAAATTATATAATCAACCCTAAGAATATGTAATTTGTCCATCCCTAGTACGTACGGATGGACTGATGGGATATGGCAAAAATGGATTTATAATTAGCAAATTGCAATATCTCCAGAAATGATGGTTTAGCGGTAGGATTGTGGGTGTGGTTTGTTCTAAATGGGGTAATGAATGGTATATTTTGATGTTGAAAAATTGAAGGATGAAGTTGTTATAAATTTTGGAAACTGGGTGAGCGGTGTTCTGTCAGTTCATGTGCCTACTCACTGGTGGTTGTGTCATTGAGGTTCTTCATGATGGGACATGTAAAGGAATGTAGTAGCTTCGAAGCACTTACTTGTCATTGTGCTATTGAACTTCCTTTTGGTCTTGTGATTTTTCTGTAAAGTCATCGACTGAGGGGAATTGCATGGGAGTGAGAGGTTGGTAAAAATGAAAAAAAAACTCACACAGTTTTGATAAAGTCTCGACTTGGAGTCACATCTGGGCATGTTAGATGATGATTGTTAGAATGTCTGAAGGAAGATGGACCTCTTATTTATCAAATCACTTTGCTTTCTGGTTACTGTTATTTGGATGTGATAACTGTGAAAAGGAATTTTGTGTGCTTATAGAAAAGCGAGGATTATGTTGATATAGTGGATGTAGTAGAGGAAATACGAGGAGAGGGAGAAAGGAGGAAGGAGAACGAACAGAAAAAGATGAATTAAGTGAAATTTCACTATACAGGTCGACGGATAGCAAAACGGTCGAGAGGTGTTTCATAGAGGATAGACCCCATTTGCACATTTCAAGAACTCAATCTGCCCAAACTCCACACTCAATCTTGTACATCTCAGTGTTTGATGAAAACCGACACAGTATCCAAGCTAAACAGCTCTTCATTCAGCAAGATGAAACCATTAAATAGATCAGAGAAACATTGAATCCTCCACCTCTGTTTCGCGTTCTTTTGCCGCTTGGCGGAGTGGACCGTAGTATAAGTTATAGCGAGCGTCAAGCTGCTCATTCTCAGTAGCATGAGACATTCCAAGCTCACCACACCCTGAACAAATGCGCCCGTCAATACTCTGGAACTTAACAAGATCTTCCTCTCGTTCCCGCAGTATGTCTTCGAGGCCGCTGGATAAGTCGCTTCTAGGTTTCAGTTTTTCCAATAGAATCTCCCAAGAAAATTCTCTGCCGTAGTTGTAACAAAAGAGTTGACAATCGGGCAGACACGTGAAATACGGCAAGGCGTCCCCAGGTATATAATCCAAATTGAAGGCAGCGAGAAGGTTCTGGGTGGTCCAGCCGGCGGCGGCGGCGGGACCCTGCTGTATCTCATCGCATACAAATTTAGCTATGTCTATGCCCAAATTTTGCAAGGTGGTCTTGAACCGGAAGAATGCTGCTGATGACTGTAAGAGACATCCCGTTATCGTGCCCTGGTACTCTACTTCAGGGAACTTCAGTGAGGTAAAAGATAGCATTGCTGATGAGTTATGAAGATCCATGCCGTAACTTATCATGCAACGAATAAGATGTGTTTGATCAGATGATCTGAGTTTCTTCGCGAGACAACGCCATATAGATGGCGCGTTCCAAGCTTCCGTTATATCATGAGGATGAGAACGGAAGAGATGATGAATCATATTTGTATCTTCGAGCTTCATTGCAGAAATCAAGGTAGATAGAAAATAGTCCCTTAAATTGGAAGTGAGAATCAACTGATCTTGAAGCATTGAAGCAGCCCAAAAGAGAAGTTTTCGGTCGGCTACCAATCGAGGGGTGTGTGCGAGCCGATACAATCCGACTACTCCAGAAGAATTCGGGTCCTCGCTGACTTCGAACTGTTCGAGAAACATTCTGAGTACTTCGATACGAATATCGCAAGGCACCCGGACCTGGTTTTCATTGTGTGAAAGGCCGAATGGAACACCTCCCTTTCCAAGATCGTAAGACCACGTTCCACATGCATATGACCCGAGATCACTATCAATACACGTCAGAAGTACGATCGACCCAAACTTTCAATGCCAACACCAGGAGAGATATTCAATTTACTTGTTTTGTATATCCCGAACTTCCAAATCAGCTCCCTCATTGACGAGAAATTTACATGTTGATAATTGCCCAGTAGATGCTGCTATCTAGAGATTGCATTAGCATGAGATACGATAAGCCGCCCGAAGCTGTTTCATAGATGATCCAGGAGGGAGTGGCGCCGTTAATTAAGTCTATGTAGATGGTCGACCAGCTCTAATCGTCCATGGAAAAAATTTGTTCAAGCATGGAGGTAAGAAAGACGTACCATTAAAGGTGTTCTACCATATGAATCAGTATCACGCGGAGAAGCAAGACCTTCATCGAAGAGACATCGAATGGCATCTATGCGTCCATCTCTACAGAGTCTGAAGATTGTCGAATCGTCCGGAACAGCTCTGTATGCTTTTAATTCGGGTTTGAAGGTCCCACACGACTTCGAAAGAGCAATTCTGACCCCGAGGCTGACACCGCATAGTTGTAGCAAACGAGAGGGGTGCATGATCAAATTGGTGCGCGACTTATAAGTGCCGTCTGCAAACGATAAAGTGGTGATGTAGATATTAATTGTTCCAAAAGGCGTGTTAGTGATAGAGATGCTGTGCTTTCCACTGTGCAGAGAAACAGACTTTCTCCGTAGGCTTCTCTCAGCGGGGTTTGACAATGTAGAAAAAGCTAAATCCATAGCTCTGTCAAAGCCAAGTCTCATGGCAGGATTTTTGATATTGCATGCAAGAGCTCGAGCTTCCACTTTTAGTGCATCGAAGTGTGCGTTACTGTCTGGTAGATCTCTCGATGTGATTACAACGGGTTTCGACGCCAGTTCCTGTAGATCGAGCTTAATTCCATCCACCATATTCACGAGCTGCTGTTGAGATTTATGAGTTTGCATGGACAGAAGTCTAGATATGTCAGGAGCGTCCAAACACGCAATCGAGGAGTACTGACTGAGAAGAGTTCTGACGAGCCAGGACCAAGGTCGGTTTCGCGCTGTTCAATCTCGACTGTAACCCTTGTAGCTTCTCATCTTTATGACTCCCTTCATAGCGCGCCATCTCTTGATCAACAAGGTAGTATCGGTTTTTGGGAATACGATCTTTTGACTTAAGTGATTGAGAGATTCGAGAACTTCAGAGCAAAGCCCTAGAGCCTCAGTTATCGAGTTAGAGTGATGCACGAACTGGTTCTCCTCTATCTTTATATCGTCAAGAATGTTTGATATAGCGCGTAAATCTTTGCATATCATTTGAACCTCATGAGGGGCTTCTTGGAGAGATTCCCAGAGTGCACAAGCTTTCTTGATACCATCTGCAAGCTGGATGGCAAAACCAAGAACCGAGAGCACGCTCGATACTCCAGCAAGTACCTCCATAATGTATAGTGAGTCTCGGGGTGATGCAAATATAGATAGAAAAATTGTACCCGCTCTGAGAACCGAAGGAATCCGTGTCAAATTTCATAGTAAATCAAGTGAGCTGAAACTGCGACCGTGGATAGTAATAGAAAATGGGGAGATAGACCTTGGTGTAACGATCTAACAAACAGTGCAGTTTCTGCATAGCCGCCTCCGATATGTGACTAGCCACTCATTTACCGGTGAAAGTTGTACAGGAGAAGGCTCAAGCAGGTAAAGCCTACTTCTAGGTTGTTGCAGCTCACTCGAGCCTACTTTGAAAGCAGTCAGGTTTCTGTTGCAGATAGCAAGGTTGAATCGACTTTGTCTATCTTACTGATTCCGTTCATTTTCAGCAGTTTAATGCTTGAAAACAAGACAGAGATTGAAATTCTGATCTAGGTATGTAGATGGCATCTCACACTCGCATTCACATATGGTCTGCTTCCGTCCTTGCCAGAGTAAGACTAGAACTTTTCGTTACATATTTACAAACCAACTTCATCAATTAATACAATCAGCCTTGATTGTTCAACAATAGAAGATCAGAAGTTGCGGCCAGAAGTTGCAGATGGAGTTGCTGGAACATAGGCATTGCATTTCTGTCGAATACGTTAGCACGACAGCGAATATTTGAGCATCAATCAGATTATGTAATCAAGAGCCAAACGAGTAGAAGCCTTGCTCTCAAACGAGTGAACTTTGAACAATCAACATACTACCTATCGTTACCATTTTACAAAAAAGTCTACAAGCTCCATACAAATATGATTATTCGCGATAACATGCCGCAAGACGACGGGTTTCAGGAGAAATGAGAAAATAATCAAGGTTATGCAAGGTAACGGTACAGTCTTTCTTCAAGATTTCGCCGCTTCTCAACAATCGCACATGCCACCGTATCGACATCGCAATAGGCATATTTCGAGACGACTGTCCCCCTAGATCCTTCGATATATTTCTGTTCACCTCAACCGACTGAACTTCAAATGCAACTTATGCCATTGACAATATTACTAGGTAGTCACAGCACACACACTATCTTGGAATCGACAATAAGCAACATCTATGGTGGTATGATGGTGGTATGTGATTTTGTATACCGCGGCATCCAGTATCTATCATCTACCTACATGCCCCTGCGTATGCCGATACTTCTTTCAAAATTGCGACGATAGTTTTCTATGCGACGGCTTCAGTTATTGTTCATGCGGTTAGCTTGGAAGGCTGAAGGTTGCTTTCACCCCTCACTAATAGTTGAACCTGCGGATTGATGGAAGTGGCTGATATTTGTCGGCATGGGCAGACCACAGGATTATTTGTGAATATGCCATACCTAATGAGTCCTTGATATACTTGAACGAATTCTCTACACGCAGATCCCGATACCAGCACTATTGACATCTGCAAGATGTCAAATAGTGGTTGTTATTTTAACAAGGCTGAAGTTGGCACATGTCGTACGTTAAATGCCTCCCTGGCTTATGATTAGGTCTTCTTATGGTCCTATGCCGGTTGGATCTTTTGATTCAAAACAAGAACTGGTCTACACATATTGGACATTTGACATGGCGGTTGTTCTGGATGAATTGAAGCACTCGTTATTCTTGCCCAAAAACTGAGTCTCCTCACAAAGCTCTAACCTTTGACTGCTGCCCCAACAGCGACCTCAATCCATGATTCTATGAAGATGCTTGGGGTCCCAGTCACTTCTGATAGATGTTATCATCATTCACAATCAATACTAGAACGATCCTGCAGAATAATACCAGAATCCAACAACTCCACAACCAAACAACAGCGAAGCGCTCCCAGATTACCGTCTACCATTCGACTACTGGGCTGTCGATCTTCGCAGAAGGTTTCGAGGGAGTTAGCTCCTAATTCCACTGAGGACGTGGTCTGCACACATTGCTGGGAATATTCGAGGGTTAGGCTCCCTTGAGCCGCCTTGTGCAGCTCTTGCAGAGGCAGACTCTATATTGGCAAAGCCATATTGACGATAATTTCCTTTACTTTCCCTTGTTATATTTGCGTATCACACGCATTGTAGATAGAACTTTGCATACATTACGTGACTTCGAAATTGTAAACGCGGTTTGGATACCGATGCATGGAACTCGGAAGGAAGGACACAAGGCTCGGTAATCTGCTCTGCTCACTCGGTGTCGGAATCGGACGATTCTTTCAAATCTTTCAACTCTACAGAACAACGAGTGTGCAGTGTTCTTGCTACGACAGTTGTTATTCTGCACCTCTACGGATTATGGAGTTCCGTTGATACGGTGTGGGTTAGGAACACCATTACCAGACTCGACTCAATTCTGCACTTAGCAATCCACCACCACCACTACCACCACAACCACCACCACCACAACAAATAGGCATGTCATACAATCAGATACCTAGGTAATGTAACACCAAAATCCCTCCCAATTTTTTATTTTCTCGTCGTCTTATACTTTTCAATTGTCTCAAGATTCTCATCATTATTTTCATTTAAAATCATCTCATTATTCAATTCAACTCAACTTTTCTCTCTGAAAGTCTTTTTGTGTCGCATTGTATGGTTTAATGCCAATCCATCGACTCAATTCTCGCTAAGCCTAAAGAAGCGCGCCACTTTAGCAAAATCATCGACATTCCCTCAATTATGCCTTCAACTCCACAACCAAAAGAACACCCGCCTGCTCGAGATGCGATCGCGCTCGAGATGAAAGACAGCTGGAGCCCCGGTGACGATCGCAGAGATAGAGGTAGAGTCGACCGGAGAGTTATTGAAAGACGGTCGAGAAGATCAAGGTCTCCCACGTCACGTCGACTGGACGCCGACAGGACACCCAATACCAGAGATCGCAGTACTGATAGATCCAGGCCAACACAAGAAACTGAAAAGCCAGATCGTAGTCCAGACCGCAGAAGGCCATCGTCTCCCCGGCCATCAAAAGATACACAAGAAGACGTAGTGAAGCGCAATCAAGGCAGGGAACTACTATTGGAATCGCGAGGCACAGAAATAGTAAAAGGAAATACAGCCCATTCCCCTCAACAATTAAAACGAAGAAAGAGTCGCAGCCCATCGCCGAGTCGCAACCAACAAAAGAAAATTCGAAGGAATTCTCGCAGTCCAGTACGGCACAACGGAGCTACGAAAGGGTCCCGGCGAGATAGGAAGCGACGAAACCGGTCTACATCACAACATCGACATCGGCAATCAGAACCAAACAGGAATAATCAACGCGAGGAAGGAAATTCAAGAAATCGTAGAGATTTTGGAAAAAACGATAAGCGTGGGCGATCTCCTGGCCAAAACCGTGATAAATTTGAAAAGTCTCGTCCTTCATCAGCCTTGGACTACGACGATCCACCAACGAACCGTAATCCATCTCCCAACAAAATTTTCGAGCAAGAACAAAAGGACGGAGGAAATCCAGCACCAAATATATCTGAAAATAAGGAAAGGAAGCGAGACCCTTCCCCATACTCGAGCCGTCGATCGCCAGAGGCAGATACATACGAACATAAAAATCGCGGTCGTCGACAATCTCCTCGTGCACCGAAAGGGCCAAAGGGAAATCGGAGACGGTCCCCAAAGCGAGAAAAGGGCCGGCCCTCACGAGACGAATATCGCCCTAATAATAAATCTCGAGGTCGACCTACATCGGCAGCTTCAGGAGCGAATAGCATTGAGGTCAAATCGGATAAGATGGCTAATAGAGGATTCTATGGTAATCAGCAAGGGTACAATCCAAACCAACAAATGCAGGCTGCATTTCCTTTGAAACCACAATTCAACCAAGTTCCTCAAGGGCCTCAAGCAGACCCACGACAATTTTCACAATCTCCACAACATCAAATGACCCCAAATTCATATCATGGTTCACCTCAGGCACAATCACCTTATTCTTCTGGGCGGGGAAACTGGAATGGCTCACAGCAACAACAGTTTTCGCCCTCTTCGTAAGTTTCATTATGCTAGGACTAATAATTTTTCAAATCTGACGAGACTTGCAGGCAATTTCAACAGAATTACCAGCAACAACCGGGATATGCTACTCCTACTGGCCCACAAAACCAAATGTATGGCAACCAAGCCCAATCTCCTTCTCATCAAGGCCCTCCTACGGGGCCAATGAACAACAATAACTTCAGAGGCAACCAACGGAATTTTAGAGCGAACAATTTCAACCCCCGAGGTAGTCGTGGAAACCAGTTCAATTCTCAATGGAATCCTCCTTCTGGTCCCTCCGGCGCCAATCGCGCCCAGTTCACCAATTCTGGTAATGTTACACCTCAGCAAATGTCACCGCAACAACAGTTCCCACAGCAGAATTCGTTTGATTCGGGTGCAATACCTATGCAGAATCAGGTGGACGAAAGTGAAGACTTATTTAGACCCTCAAAAGACCTTCAGGCTGAGGATACTAGCAAAAAGAATGATGAACAAATGCCCCCTCCTAGTCGACCACCACCAACAGGGCCTCAAAGTCAACAGAACTCCTCAAAGTTTAGTTTTGCTTTCAAAGGTCCAGCTAAAGCGGCAACTACTCCGAAGCCAGAAATCTCTCAAAAGCTAAACGCTGTACCAACCAAGCGAGAGATGCAAAATAGCCCTCGTGGCCCTGCAGCGACACGGAACATTCCTACAGAGCCAGCATCTGCAAGAGCACAACACGCATTCCGCGAACCACCGCCTCCTGTTACGCGTAAGGTCAAAAAGATTATGCAACGTTTGAAGCCAAAGCCACAGTTATTACCCGAATATAAGGCATCGGATTCCGTGTACTATCGAAAACCTGGTAATGAATCTGTGGTAGGATCTGGAACTTATGGTAAAGTGTTCAAAGCTATCCACGTCTACACCAAGAAGTTGGTCGCTCTGAAGAAGATACGCATGGAAGGAGAACGCGACGGATTTCCTGTGACTGCTGTTCGAGAAATAAAATTGCTACAATCCTTGAACCACCCAAACATCGTCACCTTACAAGAGGTAATGGTGGAGAAGAACGATTGCTTTATGGTTTTCGAGTATCTATCACACGATCTTACGGGCTTGCTCAACCACCCATCCTTCAAGTTAGACGCAGCTCACAAAAAGCACCTTGCTAAGCAGCTTTTCGAGGGTCTTGATTACCTCCATCGACGAGGTGTTTTACACCGGGATATAAAAGCAGCAAATATCCTTGTTAGTGATGAAGGTCAACTGAAATTGGCAGATTTTGGACTGGCTCGATTTTACGCAAAGCGAAGACAGCTGGACTATACCAATCGTGTTATCACCATCTGGTATCGTTCACCAGAACTTCTCCTTGGAGAGACACAATATGGTCCTGCAGTGGATATTTGGAGCGCAGCCTGTGTCTTGGTTGAAATTTTCACTCGCCACGCAATTTTTCCTGGAGACGGTGGTGAAATCAGTCAACTGGAGAAAATTTATGCTGTGCTCGGAACGCCGAATCGAAATGATTGGCCTGGCTTAGTAGACATGGCATGGTTCGAACTTCTTAGACCTTCTGCTAAACGATCCAATGTCTTTGCAGAAAAATACAAGGAACGCGTTACACCAGCCGCGTTTGAACTCCTAGATGCCATGTTTCAGTATGACCCTGCTAAGCGACCCTCTGCTTCTGATGTTCTTGAGCATCCATATTTCACGACGGAAGAGCCAACTGCAAGGCAGGCTATCGAGTATGTTATATCCTTACTTACAACCTCCTTTTACAGGTGATCATTAGCTAACACCATGAAATAGACTCAAAGAACTCAAAGGCGATTGGCATGAATTCGAATCCAAGGCGTTACGTAAAGAAAATGAACGCAAGGATAAAGAGGCACGAAGGGCGGCCCAAAAGGAAAAAGAGAAGAAAAGAACTGCAGAAAGTGAAGCCTGTTCTGAAAGAGACCCAAAGCGAGTAATGATGGCACCCCCAGATATACCACCGCCATCTGCCATACCTAAAACCCAGGAAGTTGCCGCTTCGAGCAACTAGACCGCTTCCACTACGCCTCCCACATAGTAGGGATGAGAAAGTTCACAAAAAGTCGCTTGCAGGATTGTACATTTGGAAGGAGCGCTTTTGGCATTCAGGAACCAGGTGGGATAAAGCTTTTGTAAGATTATTTATATTCATAACGTAATGGGACGCGAAATGCTCTTCATGGGATGGGTTTCTGATGAGAAACTAGGGGAGGAAGGTGGAGTAGGAGCGGGCGTTCGGTGATGAGGAACGGGTAGGAGAAATCCATAATTATCTTCATAACATTGCGCTATGCATTAGGAAAGCGAATTGAATGTCTCTTTCCAGTTTTGTTACTTTCTTTGGGAAGGGGAAGAGTTGTGGATGAAGATGGAGATTTCTTGTAGTATAGGTGCGAATGCGACTATATTCAGATATTCAGTCCTGCAGTGCTTCATGTTTGATGTGAGTGACATGTGAGATGACATGATGTCGCTTTAAACCCTTCATCTGTTTTATCACAAATAATCATATCAGGTTAAATTCGGTTTGAGTGAATCAGTACATTTAGCACTTTTCGGATTTAGATACACAACATCTTTCCATCTTTCCATCTTGTCTTTCTCATCTTTTGCTAACCACAATCGTATCAACTCTATTCCATCCTGTTTTTGTTGATCTCACCCTTTTTCTGCTCATTCTTTTTTTGTTACTTCTCTTTTCTCATTCTTTTCCATCTAGCCTTAAGCTTCCTAGGATCTTGCTATTACACAGGTTCTCCTAATAGTCGGCTTTTATAAATGGCCGACTAATTCTTAATCGGGGAAAGCAAATGTTCCCGGAAAGCAAATTGTCCTTGTAAGATTTTGGATATAAAATACACTAAAATTATTCAATTTTATTAAAAATCTAGTTTATTTTTAATATACAATCTTCAATTTTTGAATGATTTTTGAACTTTTTATATAATTATATTCAATAAGATTATAGTTTTTTAATGATATTAGATTTTTTTAAATTATTTCAAAATTCATAATATTATTTATAAAATTCAGATATTTTTCAATAAAAATCACAAAATCTATATCAAAATCTTACGGGGACAATTTGCTTTCCGGGGACATTTGCTTTCCCCGACTAGGAACTAATCGGTCGCTTGAAGAACCGACTATTAGTTGTATTATCCTTCCTTCTCTTACCTATTACCATTTCTCTTCATTTTGCCTTGTTTCTGTTCTATACTATGGGGTGTGAATAAAGATGTTCTTATAGTTCCACATAGTTTAACGAGGATAGAGGAGTATTCATTTCAATTAAGTTCCTTCTATTTACCATTATCGTGTAGTAGAGGGGCGACAGTCACTAGGTGACTGATGGAAGTGAGGAGAACAGGGGAGATTCTGGAAGAGTGAACTAAAAAGATGGTGATTTTAAGAAAGAAAGTTTGAGAAACAAATCAATAGCGTAAACAGTTAAGAAGCGAAACTAGGCCGTGAAATAATGGTATGTCATTTACGAGTATGTTCTCTTATATATTGACATATCAATTGAAACATTCGAGAAAGTACGATCTGAGAGATCGAAAGGTAGTAAATGAACTCAGATTTGAAACATGGGAGATTGAAAGAAGCAATAAAATCAAGCAAACAAAGTCGTTTGGCCTCAGTAGTCGCCTAGGCGATGGCGGATGAAACCAGAATATAGAACTTTCGAGTTGTACAAACAACATGTACAAACAACATGTACAAACAACATGTACATAAAATTACTCGTACCGGCCGGGTATCTGGTCCTAGATCGCAAAGACAAGCACGATTCCTCGAGTTATCAATCCTCGAACATTTCTCCAAGGCTGTATTGTATCTACACAAAAATCGCATTGCAGGATCAAAAACTCAACATGTCGCATCGACGCACCAACAAATCGACGACAGCCGAGATCGTCACATCTTCAATATTTGCATCTGGGACATTCAAAAACGTTTGGGTACGTAATCATTATCCTGCTACTTTCCTTTCAAATCTCAATGCTAACCTCCTACCAGGCAGGTCACTACACCTCAGGCGAGCGCAACGGGCAAGCCTGCGTATCCAAAGAATTCAAAAGCGGCTCGGTATACGAAGACCACTATTTCGCCGAAGAGCTGGAGATCATGCGCCGCACGCAGCAAATCGTCGATAATTTCCAGACGGTAGGGTTTCTTCCCGGACGAGAAATCTTCGTCAATAGGCCTGCGATCTGGAGGTTTGAGGGTGGTCCGGGGCGGAGAGCGGGACAACTAAGTTTGGTGGAGCCCATGATTGAAAATTTTGAAAAGTTTAATAGTAACACCGGATGGACGGGAAGGAATAATGTGTGGAATGAGGCGATGCAGGCGTTGAGTCACTTTTCCTATCATGATTCCGGGAGAAGGTTTTTGTTGTGTGATTTGCAGGGGGGTTCGTATAGTAATGGGTAGTAAGTGCTGTTTCCTCCATACTATGATGTTTTTCCCCTTGCTCGGCTGCCTCGGTGAAAACTATATCAATGGTTATGAAAATCTCCTAACACTCCAATTAGCATTCTCTCAGACCCAGTCATCATGTCCCAAGCACACGATTGCGGACCCGCGGATTTGGGATACGATGGAATCAAATCTTTCTTTGAGAGGCATCGCTGTGGACAATTCTGCGATCGGGATTGGGTGAAGCCTGCGCTCACGGGGAGAGCTCCTATCCCGATGCGTCGAGGAACAACGATGGAGCGACCCCCGACTCGTCATGATCGTAATCCTCTGTCTAGATTGAGAGAATATTAGTGAGGATGTTGATGATTGGTGTTGTGATGGGAATGGAATAACAACTTCATTTATTTAATTATACTTGTGGTGCGAGGAACTGCTCGGCACTATGGGAGTCATGAAAGATGTGAGATTGCAAAGTAATGCTGGGGGGGGGGGGGCATGATTAGCCGAAGAAGTTGAGACTTAGAAAACATACCTTTACTATTGTGTGACTTCAGTAATGGATGGCAAAAATATCGAGTTGCCCCCAAATTAGTAATAGGTTTAGTACTCTATTTCAGGATAATCCGAGACGAGTCACAAGAATTTCTTTTGTGGCTCAAACCCGTGTTCTTGAAAACAGGGTTTTCTGTATTGATCAGACGATAGATGAGCGCCAATCTTGTTTAGCAAGATTACAAGGAAGGTAGTCGGGCACTCTCCAAGAGAGCCTAACCTACCGA
The DNA here is from genome assembly GCF_014898535.1 of Botrytis deweyae. Classification (NCBI taxonomy): domain Eukaryota; kingdom Fungi; phylum Ascomycota; class Leotiomycetes; order Helotiales; family Sclerotiniaceae; genus Botrytis; species Botrytis deweyae. The sequence continues at coordinate 485,338 of NW_024066226.1, read as the reverse complement.
GCCTACCATCTCGCATGAGGTCATGACTACCTACTTCTCGTCTTGAATTTAAAACGTCAATGTGTATGTTGTGGTTAATATCGATCACCCTTCATATCTTACTAGCGCCGAACTTTGAGACTCGCACAGTATCGGACGGTCAATAGGAGCACGGCGAAGAGCCATTGAGAGAAGAGCACAGCCTTCCTTCCCGCGCTCCTTCCTGTGATTCTTCCGATTCTTTTGCCATTTCTCCCGTAAAATATATGACACCCACGTGTAAGCCTGTTTACCCAGCAGTTTCCAATCACTTACACACCACCAACAATCACCAACGAAAACAAGACTTAACATTGGTCTCTTAGTATTTACCAGCTGCTAAGCACTATGTACCCTTGTCATGAAGATCTCAAGCCTCGGAACGAATCTTCTCTTGTATTATTCAAGCATGTGAAGAATTATACTATCATTTCAATTGTACATTGCACACCGTGAAAAAAACTGGGGGCTGAAGAGATTAATATAGACACAGCCATTCCTGATGCTGGAGATCAAATACGGATCCAACGTGCGGAGAGTGGATCGAGGAGCGGACAGAGGCTCCATCTGGACGAAATGTCCGCCACGCCAAACTCGCCAAATTCAAATTCTTTTCAAAAGTCAATATTGTCTCGAAATTGCATAACAACAACATACGATATGTCAAACGTTAATAAAAGTATAAAAATTGTGAGTCGTAAGCTCTTCGACAGTTTGTTGAATCGGAATTTTGAAGGTTTGCTTTGCTAAAGAATTGTGAGAAGGGACTATGTTGTTGGTGGTGTCAGCTTATCATCCAGATAGAGTGGACAACCATCGTTTACAGAAAATTCAAGGAGAGCCGTAAGCGATGTTTCACATTGAAGAAATTCCCGAAATTCACTGGTTATGTGTGGTACACGTTGGTCTAGTATGCTTTTGCAGAGCTGGAACTGCGTTTTCTCATGATCTTCACCTTGAACAGAAGGGGGCAGTCACAAAAATGTGGAATTAGATCTATATAACAAAATTCATTGACACGTCAAATTATAATAAATAAACTAATGTCTGCTGCTCCCTGACTACCTCAACGTGGCTAGTGATTATAGAATCCCGCTCCAAACTAAAAACCACTTTATAATTACAAGAGAGAACAACAGACACGCAAAGAATCTGTAAATACATGATGAGAAACTAGAGCACAGATTGTGGCTAGTATGATCCTCATAACTGGGTATCGGAACGGCGAGTGAGGCGCCGAGAGAAATGGTCTGGTTGATGGTGGGCGTCATAGGGCAATAGTGTATTAAATCTCATATCTCATATCTCGTAGATTCTGTTTCCTGGTTTCTGGATTTCTGAATGTGCTTCCACCAGAGGGTGCCATTGCTGAGACCCTGAGGTCATTGCAGTGGTCGTGGAAGGGGCGAAACTTGAATGGCCCACGGCCGCACTCTCTGGATGGATGTGTGGAGTTTTTGGCTGGCGAAGGAAGTGCCCTAAAGCAAAAGCTGCTCCGACAATGGAAAAAAATGCAACTACAGAACCAATACCAATTCCTGCCTTGGCACCTACACTTAGCTCGCTCGAAGATTGTGTGCTGACCGGTGCAGAAGAGATTGTTGGCATTACGGAACTTGAAGAACTTGTCGAGGTGCTTGAGGGCTGTTCTGTCGTACTACTCAGGGCAGCGCTTGAGGCATTGGTGGAAGTCGTGGGATCAGTACTGGCTGCACTACTCACTGAGGTCGTAGCCACAGCAGATGAAGAAGCGATTGATACGATGTTATTCTTTCCGGTAATGTTGACAAACTGACTTTCGAAAAGGTCGGTTGTGCCACTGTTAAAGATGCCGAAAAAGAAGGCATTCCCCGCGTTTAGGTCGAATTTGGGATTGCCATTGGCGCCACTCAGATCAACTTTCCATATGAATTGGGTAAACCCTATCATGTCTCCTAATGATCGTGAGCATATTTAACTAGAGTTATCATAGCCAGAGGACATACTCGAGTTTGGAAGATACTGGAACTGTGGCGTCCCGCTTTGCCAAAGAACCAAAGTTGTATTCTTCCATACGGACTCCCACTGAACAGTGAGCTCGGTACCAATTTCAAAAGACCCCTCGTATTTAGGAGGATTGGTCTGATTGTTTGGAAAAATAAAGTCATTGACGGTGGCAGCATCGCTTGTAAACGAGCAGGCAAAGAAAATGAAGAGCGATAACCAAATCATAGGAATTCTCAGCACAATTTGACCCAAAAAGTGTGAAGATTACTGTAGTTTGCGAGATAGATTTTTGACTTGAGAGACAAGGAAAAGAAGAGAAGATGGAAATAGCCTCTGGCGTAGCAGTAGGAGAAGACAAAATGGACGCTTAGAAATTGCTGCAGTACAGAAGAAAACACTTCACAGGGAAGAAAATTTGTGTGGCACACCTTGCATAAATGCTCGCGCGGAGCACCCTCGACAATCATACTGTGCTGACAATACGAATAGCAGTTGAGTTAAAGATAGGAATCAATGCAGTGTAAGCGCCCATCCGAGATTTGGGGGTAGTCAATGCATGATTTTCAAAACACTTAGCCAACAATCAGCCTATTCATCGGATGTCATTGGTCCCAAAATCTCGGTACCAGAGTGTCGGGACAAACTAATGGGTGAAATTTGGATGATTGGCTAAGCGGAACCAAGCGATAAGCCAGCATCTTCGGCCCGGACTGCCCCTTTAGGAAGGTTATTTCCCTACGCCCTGGCAGCCGCAGTCGCCCTGCTTCAAACAGTACAGAAAAGTGAGAATAGTATTACAGGTCAGGGGGCAGGCTCCAAGTTGATAAGTCTGCCCGTAGAACCCCAAATATGTTTGTGCTTTCCTCACTTGAATTTTTCACACAGAAATCGCTTAGCCCAATTCATATTGAATCCCGGAACATGTTTCGCCAAAAGTCTTTTAGGTCTCATAACTCTGTTTTCTTTGTAGTAGTTATCTTTCTCTTTCTCTTAATCTCATTCAAACATGACTATTTCGTCAACATTGGCTTTAGTGCCCCTTCCGGTCATTCCGAAAGCTGCAACGCAGTGCCGATACCTGCCGAGTCGTCCAGCTCCCAAGTAATTACCTCCGCACCCATATCAACACCTACAGCTGCTGCTTTCCCCGAAAAGATATGGTACAAAGTCGGACCTCAAGGAGTTTCCGCCGAGGCTGAGAGCTTTAGAAATCATTGTCTTGAGCTAAGCCCTTCATACGAATACGAAATACTTGACGATGAGGCGGCGAGTAAATACGTCTACAAATGGTTTTCGGATCGACCGGATATCATAACGACATACTTCTCCCTCAACGTGCCGATCTTAAGAGCGGATCTACTGAGATACTTAATCCTGTGGGCCGAGGGTGGAATGTGGATGGATTTAGACGTTTCGTGCGACGAAGTACCGATACATCGATGGGTGCTGAAAGAATATCGAGAAGCCGCAAATCTTGTTGTCGGCTTGGAATTCGACTGGCCCTGGGAGAATGACAATTTCCTACACGCCCAGTTTACGAGTTGGACGATAATGGCAAAGCCCCACTCCCCCCACATGATGCAGGTGATCGACGATATCCTGGTGGGTGTCGATGAGGTAGCGCGACAACACAATGTCTCGCTCGATGGTATACAAATGGGTATGATTCCTCAGGTGGTAGACCTCACGGGTCCAAAGAGGATGACGTGGAGCATTGTGAAGAGCTTGAATCGGATCCTTGGAAGGGAGCTCGACGACAGGGATATCACAGGACTGAGAAGTGCGAAGCTCGTTCACGATGTGCTGATATTGCCGGGAAATGCGTTTGCTGCGAGTCAGAGCAACTTTCCAAAGGATCAAGGGCCGGTTTTGGTAACTCATCATTATGCAGGAACATGGAAGAATAAGCTGGGTGGGGAGGAAGGAAAGCCTGTGGTATGAACTGGTATTTCAGACCATGCTTTGGGAACGGAAAACGAGTATATAATAAAGCGGCAATTCGCGGAAGAGGATAGAAGATAGAGATTATAGAGAGAATCACTAACGCCTTCAACCATACGCAGAAGGAGCTGGACTCTCCGAGAATATCTCTTGGAGGATTTTGACGCTCATGTCGAGAGAGGGACCTCTGAGCTACAAGAAAGAAGTTAGCGCTCTAAACTTCTTTTGATCTTGCTATTAATTACCTATGCGAGATGAATTTTGGTATGGGTCAGGATATATCTGAGGGAACCCCAGGCAGAGCTTGTACATTAGACATTTCCTTAAGTTTCACTGTACAAAAATGTAGAAGTACTGATTCTTTTTTTCTGTTCAAATCGAAGACCCCTACAAGGCTAAATTGCTCCTATAAATGTATGTATATTGGTAAGACAGAGTAGTCGTGATCGCAGCGGTCTGTAGGTCAAGTGCAAGCCACAACAGATGGCGCAAAACAAAGCAAGGAATACAAATCACATGGGTAGTGGCAAATGTCAGATAAGGACTGTATTGAGATAGACATAAGAAACACTAATCGAATCAACAGATATGACAAGTAAAATGCACCTTGTTCATATAGAGCTTATTTATTGATCAACAGTAACAGTAATTCCAAATAATGATCGTAATTAGTCGCATGACTCTCTTCCTGCCAAAGCTTCCGTCAGGCCTTGTAGATCGTAACAATAAACGAAGGTATTAATACCTCAACCTAAAAAACAACCATATCATCTCCTACTTAAGAGAGACCCCGATAAGATGGATGTCGTCGTTGGCGTTGAAGTTGATTTCTCTGAGAACGATAGATCCATCTGCGCGAGTGGCCTGAATCCAAATCCGCTTGCAGAGGAAAACAGTGGCTTCATATGGCGGAACAGTATACCCCTGCGTGCGCGTATTGTCCTCGTACTCGGTGAAGGAGGAGGAATTGGTCGATGTAAATTGATAGTTGAGACTAACATCCATGCCGAAACCCTTGATACCGTACGAGGCAGAGATGGAAACTCCTGCGGAGTGTGTCATCTCTTCTGCTAGCGTCTTGCTGACACCTTTTGTAACTGTGGTGGAGTCGGAAATCTGGCCTCCACTGTTATTGGTGTGCGCCGTGTGGACATACCAAGCTATTTTTCTAGCGAGACGGCAGAATGGATAGCTGATGGTTCTAAGGCTTGCTGCGTCTGTGGGGGGAAAAAAGATGCTGAAAGGAAGTGTGACTTGGCATTGATCAATGCGGTTGAATACATCGCCACCTTTCGGGATATTGTGTTTCGTGAAAGATGGTGGGGGAGCAGTGAATTCTGTGAAATTTTTGGGGTTTGGTAGGGTGAGAACTTGTGCGAGGCCACTGTTGGGCTCAGACCAGCTGTTGTTGGCGCGGAAAGTCTCGGATGAGATCGGGATTTTTTCTCCCCCATTCACGCCCATAAAAGGGAGTCCAATTTCCCACACAGAACAATCGGATTTAGCTCCTGAGCCTCGATCATCCCAAACCTTGGCTCTGAAGTAATCCGAGGTATGAACCAGATCAGAACGAACACACCAAATCTTGTCAGTGCTAGGGGCACTCCAAGATCCTGAACATACATCTCCAAGTGAGACGTACCCACTGGGTGCTCTAGGCCTCCAGAAAGATCCGTTGTAACTCCCCCCGCTTTTCTCGTCACGCCAAATCAAATCATAGCCGGTAGGACTAGCGACTGCTGCTGTACCTGTAGAACTTGGGTTTTTGCCAACAAGTAGAACAGCAATGCTGCCATTCCTGTCACCATATGAAGAAAACCCAACAGATCCTAGAGGACGCAAATTTCCCTGAGCTTTGGGGTGGTAGGCTTCAAAGTCCTTCGAAGCTCCACTGCCCTTATCGCTCCATACCCAGTCAAATGCTGAGGTCATAGTGACTCTGAGGTCACCATAGTCTTTTGTTGCGTTCGCCATGTTGGTTTGCGGAGGTAATAGATGAATCAAAAAGATGTTTTCAAAGCTTAGTATATGGGATGTGGTGAAAAATCGATGACAGGAGGAGAATTAAGCACTTATTATACTTTTTTGTAAGTCTGAGAATATCGATCTTGCTATACATCTGATGTTGATATGATGAAAGGAGTGCTCTGCAGCTCAGCTCTCCACAAGGACTTCTTTGCTTGTATGACAGTGTTACAACCTGCAAAGCAGCGTCGCCCATGACTTGTGTATGCGATGTGTCAATGAATTGTGGGTGCGATATAATACACAGCAGTGTGTATGATCAAAATGAGACACTATCTTCACTACGATATGCTGAGTTGTGAATTCGATGTCTGCAAAATGGAACAAGCAAGGCAGATTATCCATGAACCCAATATCACTCATTGCTGCCCAATTACAGCTGATACATTTCTTGCATCGTGTTGCAGAGTAACAACAGGAGTATCGCCGTGAAACAGAGAGTGAGGGGAATATGCTATTGAAATAACAATGGTGCGGGGTACGTCAATTTTGTGTGTCCTCAGAGAGTTCTTGCACCGAATCAAGCTCTTTTGTACTGTCAACGTTCACAAGACTCGTGGAACGAGCTCATCCTTTTGGAAGTCACTGCATTTTCTAAGGCTCAGCTGTATATTGGAGCTGCACTGCCGATCAGAGTACCCAATGGATTAAGGATTCAGTTGCTCTCATGATGGTGGTCGTAATCATTTATCCCCAAAGAAAATCCTCCTGCAGTTGAGCTATATGCATGAGCATTCGTGTTAAAACTGTTGAGAGGAATCTCAAGGCGTATGTGGAATGGGATGTTTGTGGCTGGCTGATTGATGGCGAGAGACCGCGGTGGAGGCCCCCGAGGATCAGAGACGTGCACTTGTATACAGTACAACAGATGAAAAGATTCGTAAGAGATTTAAAGAGATCCGATCGGGATTTCGGAACATTGATTTGATGTTGTGCATACCTTTTCTTGGCAACGTCTTCAAACTTAGTTTCATCGGCACCTTGTGCCCATCTACCGTGCTTCTTGTTGGCTGAGCGCGAACTTCACCGCTCAGCTAGCTTGCACTTCAATGTGACAAGAATCGTCAAATCACGATTCGGAGATGTGATACAGTGTAAGATGGGGTTTCTCGATTTTGTCTGAGTGCTGTGATTGCGCATCGAAGTTAAAAAATTCTGAGAAGATCACAATATCCCGAATGCGTATGGAGCATCCTGTGTGTAGGTGGGTGAGAGCGTGCAGCGGAAGAAGGTTAGAGATAACGATGGTCAATATGCGATTGGGGGTTCTGAGTGCTCCTCCTCATACCAATACATTGAGGTGCAGTTAGCCACTAATCTATCAGAACCTTGGAAGATGTACATATGCATCTATGAAAAAAGAGTGACCTGTTGATACAAGCGTTTAAATCATGTGAGTATAAGTAGGTAAGTGTACGTTTACGTATATCTTTTCCCTTTTAGGCTAGATGCTGGTTAGCTGAACGCTTAACAGCGGTTCTTGACGCCACATAGCAGTAGAATGTGAATGCCTTAGGTATCAATCTGTATGAAGTTATTAATCCAATTGAAAGCTTTCAACGTGAACCTACCTGTACCGTATCATCAAAATACGCTTTCCACATATGAATGAGTCCCGTTTGTCAAGAATTTGTGGTTTCCATTGTGGATATCTTACATGTCAAGAAGTATAGGGGCTCTAGTAGGGGTTGGACGTGCTGCTCCATAATCCGTAGACTACTAGACGCCGTCCACTTGGCAAATTGCAAATGCAGGTACAGATAGGAACGGAAGAAGAGGCTTGGATGTATAATAAGATGGAAGATGGAATGTGGAATGTGGAGGATGGAATGTGGAAGGATAAGGGGATTCATGAATCATGATCGAGGGTTCACTACCTAGAGATGACGCCGAGTAACTCTAACTGACTCAACATTTCGTAAATGACCAGAGGCTGCTAATCAAATGTTTCGTAACGATGTCTAGGGAGAGAACCGATGGGTATGGTTCTGGTACCGGTAAAGACTGGCTCGCTGGTAAGGGAATGATATAAACTTCACGATTCAATATGTAGACCGCCCACAGATAATAAATCTGTTCTTAACGAACACATGATATCTCTGATCGAGAGAGAGACAAGAGGTATTTGACAAATGGGACCCATCAATTCCTATCCAGCGTGGGTAAAATACGAGAAAGACAAATAAATAAGGAAGCCAAATGGCTTTATGTACATGAGGATCTGATCCTCGATTCTTGTACTCGGTAAGAATCCAGGAGCCAGGTATATTTTTTTTCTCAAGTGGAGTTTCACAGATACTCATTAACTACTACCTACATACTCGTAGTACATGCAGTATGCCGCACCAAATGCCAAGGAAGGAAGATCAGACGCTTTCAACTCTATATCATCTTATGCGCCTCCAGAGGACAAGTTCCATATCAAAGTTCTATCGTCATTCCTATCTAGTATCTACCCGTGGACTAGCTAAGTATGTTCTTGCAGCGTCATCAATTTCTTCTCATCATGAAATCAGTGTCGAAAGCTGCAAAAGGATTCCCAGGTAGATATCAGATGTAATCTCAGGAGATCTATTTCGAGTATACTCGTACGGAGTACTTGGCAATCAAACTGTTTTCCGATATGGAGAATGGATCTCGTCAAGAGGTTCATGAGAGACAGACCGACCGACCGACCGACCGACAAACAGACAGACAGCAGCAAACTCAGCACACTCATCAGCACCGAGCAGTCAGCGAACTTGAGGTGATCCTCTTGCGATGGAATGAATGGGAATGGATGGAGCGAGCGGCAAATGATTTCCGTCTAGACATCCTTGTATATCTTCATTTCCCTGGATGCATCCGAAAATACGATTGGTTCAGCCCTTGCTTATCAATTGGATTTCGCCCGATTCGGTATCATATCCGTTTAAATGTCAATATGCCAATTCTCCAAAACCCCCCTCGAGAATTGATAATCCGTGGATTTCCCCTTAAATCTGAAACACAATCTCCTGCTTTGGGAAATTCAAATTAAATTTTCTACCATGATCTTCCAATCCACCCTTCGCTCTACCACACAATCTCATCCACCTTCACCCAAATTTCATGGGTACACCCACTTCGAACACCATGGTACGGAAGCAATGGAAGTATCACTCGCACATGCACGTTCCCTTAAATTGAACTGATTGGCGTTGCATTGGGATCTTGATCATTTGCAACCTTTCCCCATTTCCATCTTCATCCGAGCAGCAAAGCAGAGGGAGAGGACGAGGAAAGCAGCGTTTACCGTAACCGTTGATCAAATCTCCACTTTCTTTAATGTCATTCCTCTCTTCCTTCCTCATCCCCATCTCAACCTCTTAATCCTTTGCTTTGACTTTTGGAGTATCACTCACTCACTCGCCCTCACTCTCACTTTGGCATCTTTCGATTGTGCATTTCTTGCACCTTACTTTCCTTCAACAACTAGGTATTCACCTTCGTCCGCCTTGAAAGGCGCAGTCACTCATTAGAACCCGAATCATCAAAGTTGAATTCGCAATATCAAATCAATCGGATCTAATAATTAATTACCATCAACCTTCTTTACAAAGTACAATACAACTCTCATTGAAAAACAAAAAGTATTCATACATACATAAATACACACGATTTGTCACAGAGAAGAAAAAGAAAGAAACAATGCAATTCAATTCCCTGGTTCTCCTAGCAGGAGCAACCATCCTCTCACCATTCGTTCAAGCTCAGACTTGGACCGCTTGCAATCCTCTCAATACAACATGTCCCAATGATCCAGCTTTGGGTACAAACCATACTTTCGTTTTCAACACATCATCCACAGTCGACAACTATTTCAACATCACCGCTGGGTCTCTTTCATATGGCGATGATGGTGCCGAATTCACTATCGCCAAACAAGGACAATCACCCACCATCGAATCCAAGTTCTACATCTTTTTTGGCCAGGTATCTGTGATCATGAAGGCTGCACCTGGAGTAGGTATCGTATCAAGTATCGTTTTGGAGAGTGACGATCTGGACGAAATAGATTGGGAATGGATTGGAGGTAACACCACTCACGCCGAGACCAATTATTTTGGAAAAGGAAATACTACTTCCTATGATCGGGCCATCTGGTACCCAACTCCTACCGATCCAACAACAAACTTTCACAACTACACCATCGACTGGACTGCCGAGAGAATTCAATGGTGGATTGACGATAGTCTTGTTCGAACCCTTGCATATGCTGATGCGGTTAATGGCAAGAACTTCCCTCAAACCCCCATGACAGTCCGAATTGGAATCTGGTCCGGTGGTGATCCAAAGGGGAACAGCGTGGGAACAATCGAATGGGCTGGTGGAGAGACCGATTTCACCAAGGTTCCATTTACGATGTACGTGAAGAGTGCAGCAGTTCAAGACTACAGCACTGGCTCAGAATATCAATGGACTGATAAAACTGGAGACTGGCAATCCATCAAAGTTATCAGGTATGTTACTTTTCTTCCCGTGATATCACGAAAAGCGCGCTAATAAATCAAAAAAGCGGTAACTCGACTGTCGCAGAGACTATCACCAAGAATGAAACCCCCACACTCTCCATCGGTGAAAAATGGGACAACCTTCCTAAGACCACCAAACTCGCAGTCTACTGTGGAGGTGGTGCCGCAGTCGCCGCTCTCGTCTCTGCCTTCCTCTTCACCTTCCTCCGTCAACGTCGCAATGGCCGTCTAGAACGTGAAGCCTACAACCAATTGATTGAAAAGCAACAGCAAGACGCCTACAAAGACCAAATGGAATTGCACAACAAGGGTCTTGGCGGTTTCGATAACAACTCACATGCCACCCAAGGAGATGACGCACTTGGAGGCTGGGGTAACGACCAAGGAACTGGATACGTCGGACCTAGTGGAAGCGCGAGCGCAATGGCTAGTGGAAGTCCGATGGTGCAGGCTGGCCAACATGGTCCCATGAGTCCGACGATGGTTATGCGAAATGCGGAGATGAGTCCACATAGTGCGGAGTTTCCTCAACCGCAACAACCGATGTTTGGGGGTAGTGCCAATGGTGGTGCTTACATGAAGATGTGAGCATGAGAGGAAAAAGAAACAAAGAAAGAAAGAAAAATCAATAGGAGTGAGTGAGACGAATAGAAGATTAGAGATACAAGTGGAGGATGGAAGGTGTAGGGAGTTTTTATGTAAATGACTTTCTTTACACTGTTTATAACATATCGAAATGGGAAGGTCTGCTTTTTGTTTTCCTGGAATATTCATCTACGTATGGAAAGAAGAGCAATCCGCCACGGCGACAGTTGGCATATTCGGCTTGCTTGCTTTAATTCTTTCTGATCTCAGATGTCTCTTTTAATTTTTCTCGGGAGCGACGTTACATACATGCCTACCGATTGACAGCGCGGGTTGAGCTCATCTCTAGATATTGCGCAGGTGCATCTTGTAGATAGCGTATCTGACGGTCGCCAAAGCGGAATTGAAGAGATTATTACTTTACTTTACTTTGTATTTTGAATCCGTGTTTGCACGTGGTGAATCTATCATGGGAATGCTGTGCTTGACTTCTCATTGTCGTTGTCATTATTTACCTAGTACTATTATTGTATTACTACCTGAATCACATCACCAATTGTCTGATACATGGAGAAATATCTATTTTTATAACATCTATCTCTTCGCTTCTCTTCTCATCTCATCAAGTCAAATCAAATCACAATAAACCCCAAACCTCCAAATTGGAGACCTCGACCTCGACCTCGAATCATCCATCTATCAACCTACCCAGATACGTACCTAGTACTTACAACCCCATATCAAGAAGTAGGTAGGTAGATACCTACTCGAGAGACTGGGCAGTAATAAAATCACCATAAGAAGTGTATTCAACTCTCCAAACCAAGCTCTAGAAAAATCTAATTCAATCCAATCCAATCGCAAACAAACCCCTTGGCAGAAAGATCTGGCAGAAAGATCTAGCAGAAAGATCCCATTCAGAGGTTTGATTTCCTCGTCTCTTTCGAGACTCGTCGGAATCCATTCCAAGGTTTGTTTGTGACGATTACTTCGTAGAATAAGAATGGAATGATTTCTAATACTTTCTTTTTTTTTTTTTTTTTTTTTTTTTTTCATTCGTTGTTAATATTCCTTTCCTTTCTTTCTATTTTCGTTGGTTTGGAAGATAGGTAGGTAGGTAGGTAGGTATGTATGTAATTACGGTAGTTTCTTTCTTTCTTCTCGAGGGAGATGAAGAGAGAGAAAGAGAAAGTCATCTATTCATAGAACGGGGATTTTTTATATTGTTAGGTATATTGTTACTAGGTATCTGTATATCTGTATATGTACCTAGTAGGTAGTGGTTATTTTCGAAAAAATAAATATAAAAATAATGGATCGATGGGCCAATATCTCAGGTTCATTTACCGGAGTTTTTTAGCAGGTAGGTTCGTATGGTATGGTATGGTATATTTAGGTGTGTGTGTGAAGAGCGGGGATGATCAAGGGAGTTGTGTGTATTTTTCTAGGTATGGATGTACTAGGTGGTTTAATGGGTTTAATGGTTTAAATTTAGATGGGTGGGTGTGAGATGTTTGAGACATTGGGGGGTTTGGGATGGTTTTAGAGATTGGTTTTGGAGATTGGAGATTGCGTGGTGGAAAAAGGAAATTGGGATGGATGGGTTGGTTCGGGAGCGCACTCGGGACCGAGGCGGAGGTGCTTGGCTAGGCGGGGTGGAGATGCGGAAATGGGTGTAGAGGAGAGGAGGGGGAGGAGTAAGTGGGATGGAAGTGAAGATGGGGATGAGGTTAATGAAATGAGGTGGAGAAGTTTTGAGATTCGAGATGCGAGATTGAGGTGTTGCGTGGATACTAGAGGGTTATGGTGACGATACTCGAGCGAGGGGAATTTGGGAGATGCGGATTTTATGAGAGATGTAATAGAGGATATCATGTTCGGTCACGTATCTATAAGGCAGGTAGGTAGGTAGGTGGGTATATGAGATTTTTAACCGTAGGACTTCTCCTATTATGGAAGATGTTTAGTGACGCTCGTCATCGTATAGACTGTACTTTGATGGAATCTCCTTCTGGGTAAATAGTATGGATGCGCGGGCGACGATAGCGTTGATGTTTGAATACGATCTCCCGGTGAGGTTGGCTGGACTTGTGATCCATAATGAGTCCAATTGAATATCTCTAGTAAGCTCTTTTCTAGCCCCCCCCCCCCTCATAAGATATAATAATGATCGCAACTTACAATGAAAATCCCATCCCCAAGAGCTGATACTTGTTGCCGTCAGATGAGATATTAAGTGATCGACATGAAGCGCTTTTCTCAATCTAATCAATGACAGCTTGAGTTGTACGCTGCGTACATTTTTGCATCGCTTTGGGCAACCCATCATTCTGGCTCGGTAGATGTTAGCTCAGACTGAAACATTCGACACCAGGCTTTCCTGTCAAAACTGCCAGTTGAATTTGCCGTTAATGGTTAAACTAGCCGTATACTCTAGCGATGCCCATTACTAGATATCTCAGATGTCTAGTAGCTTGCTTGACGCCGTGACACGCCGTGACATGCCGTCACAATGAACTTGGCTCACGAGTTTATCTAGAGGAGAGAAATAAGATGGATGTAGAAAGAAAAGCGGTTTGAAGAGAGAATTAAATCGAAAGTCTTTACTTCCTCTGCGATGCTTTGACTTCCGGATAGTACCGCAGGATATGGCTAAGCAGGCATGAGCTATGTGGAGCTTCACGCTTTCTCAATATGGGGTAACTTCATATAGGGGATCCTCTTGGCTAAGAGAAATTTCGGCCCCTTCCCTTGTCCTTGCTGTCGATCTCGGTATTTTCCATATCTCTTCACCTCTTTCTCCTCCGTGGTTCAACCACCACCTCTAAGTATCGTTACTATCTCGGCAGTTGAAGATATAGACAAAACGCCATTCTATGTTGAAAATTTTACTGCTCACCGACTTACTGAACCACGGTGATCTAGACATGGTATTCTAGAGATACGAGATGAACAGACAGACTCTCGGGTCACGGCAAACTCCCCATCGGACTTCCATATTGGAGATTGGAAGTCCATGCAAAAAAAGTTACAATGATGTTGTGTTGCATCACAATCAAATTTCCTTTGCTTTTTCTCCGCACAGCCACCACCATCCTCCTTATGTTTCTTACACCCTGAACGTTTCGAAAAATCAGATTCATCCGAACAAGTTGCATCAAAAGCAATTTTTCGTCTCATACTGATTGATATATTGGCAAAACACTCAATGTCAAGTTGAGATACCCACTTCAAAAGGTATCAAAGCACCAACATCCTGGCTATCAACATTTCTTAGCCCCGCCAAAACATAACAAAACGGTCCAAAGGACTAGGAAACGGGAGTTGGTGTGCCAAGTGGAGATCATTTGTACCAATCGCATCTTAAGAATGTTTTTGCAACTCTATCATAAGCGCCGAGCATGCGCTTTGTTCTTCTCCCCAGATATATCGTATAATTCGTATTAGCGTCTTTTGTCCTTCATCTCTAAATTGGGATCGTGCTGTCGGGGAAGTTTCCCATGATGTTGATTCCCCGAGCCCGTCTGATGTATACTTACTCTGGAATTGATGCGAGGCTAGCACACCTGCAGCTGGCTAGATTGCCTGTTTAAGCTGTGGGCTTAAATAGCGCGTAGAGGAAAAAGCTCGGCTTGGAGGTCTAGTGATCACATACATAGTTGAACATCCATTGAGATACCGGCACTGTACCCCGTATTGAAGGGCAATCATTGCTAAATTGGTTTTCACGAAGAGCTTTGTGTAGCTCACCATCAACATTTCTCCTCGGCACTTCTACTTTTTTAATAGCAGAAATGTTATTATACCCTTCGTCTGGTGTGTGATAGCAGGTGTATTGAATACCTCGGCATTTGGCAAGTTTCATCTTGACTGGCCGACAAGCATTTGGATACTATTATCGGCTTGAAACTTCATCCCAAGGCCTCCTAAGAATTAAGCATATGTTATGATCTGACGTTATTCTCCACAAAAATAAATGACGTTCCTGATTGCCGGGTTCAACTTTGAAGATATAAAGTCAAGATGTTTTCCATTCAACACAACTTCTCTCATCACTGATCATCATCTCCACATTCTTTCACATATCTATTGAATAGTTCATATATCTTCATTCGACTGATATCATTCATTGTAAAAATTTCTAATAAACCAATTTCAAAATGAAGACCTCAACTCAACAACTCTTATCCATTCTCCTCCTTCCTCTCTCCGTCTTTGCCGCTCCGACAGGTTCCATCGAATCTAGAGCATGCTCAGACGTGACGGTGATCTTTGCCCGTGGAACTACTGAGATTGGAACTCTCGGTACTGTAGTCGGACCACCTTTTCTCTCCGCTCTCAAATCCGCTCTTGGGTCATCTTCAGTCACCATGAATGGTGTCAACTATCCAGCAGATATTCCAGGATTTTTACAAGGAGGTGATCCTGCCGGCAGTAAGACTATGTATGTTTTCCCTCTTCCTCTGAATTTCCAGTGTGACTAGTTGTTTTCCTCTCAAAAAAATTGACTAACACGTCACCACAGGGCCTCAATGGTCACATCAACCTTATCCAGCTGCCCAGACACAAAAGTCGTCATCTCTGGTTACTCCCAAGGTGGTCAACTCGTGCATAATGCTGCCAAACTTTTACCAGCCGACACAACAGCTAAAATCAGCTCTGCCGTTATCTTCGGTGACCCAGGTTCGTCCCAAGCCCTTTGCATATTTCAAAAAATGGCATGGATTCTGAAACTAACACAAAAACCAGATAATGGAGATGCAGTTCAAGGTGTCTCAGCCGATAAAACTGATATCATTTGTCACGTCGGAGATAACATCTGTCAAGGCGGAAGCTTGATCTTAATGGCTCATCTAACTTATGGAATGGATACGACGGCAGCAGCTGCATTTGTTAAGAAGGCAGCCGGATTGTAAGGGATTTGAAATGAGTCGGATGACTGTTTGCGGTGCGCATTGGATGGTATGGAGTTTCTTGGAATGATATGATACGACATGGGCCGTCTTTCATTCTCGAAATTAGGCATGGAGTCTTGAGTTTTTGACGGTGAAGGCTTGTCTGGTACATTTTGCTTCTTCTTTTCTTCCTGCTGGACTTTTCCTTGCTCTTCTATTCCTGTTGGGCAAATATCACTCTAATTGGGATGACCTATCTCAACTATAGGGGTTCTTGTCAGACGGAATTGGATTTGTTGGGCCAGTAGGATCTATTTATCTTCCGCTTCCTTGCTTGCAGGCTAGCATTTCTATTTACACACACCAAGTAACAAAAGGCTGGTTCGAAAATTATTTCTCTTTGAATTGTAATCTTGTGTGAATTTTTATTTTTATTTTTGTAACTAAGTAATTTCTAATTATTCTACTAGTAGAAATTATACTTCAATTATTATACCTAGTTATATATTATATTGGCTCTTCCAAGTATACCAGGTGGTAATCATTTCACAACCACAAAGTAGGTAATTGGAGAAATAATCAAAAATTGCTCTTATCAAATCACCAGGATGTCTGACCCTGAATTTGACCCCGCTACCCCGCTATCTCACTCATAAACATATCTCACTCCCAACCCCTAATTCCCAATAATTAAAATACCCCCTCGTCCCCAAATCCCCAATACTATCTCAAAAAATGCCCCCAAACCTAGAAATCGCAACTTTTACTCCCTCCTCCGCTCTCCTAGCTCTCAGATCCGGCGTGCAACGCATAGAACTTTGTGCACACAAGGATAAAGATGGATTGACGCCTGACGCGAAGGATTTCGCGAGTGTGTACTCTGCCTCTGCATCTGCACCACATGCGCAGAATGAGAAAAGATTTGGCGGGAAGATCGAGGAGAAAAAAGAAGAGGAGAATGGAGAAATCAATATCATGATTCGACCGGTTGATAATAGTTCGCTGGGCGGAGGACCCGATGATAATTTTAGGGTGGGAGAGGAAGTGTTTGTGGAGATGAAGGAGGAGATTAGGAGGTTTAGGGAGTTGGGGGGGAGGGGGTTTGTTTTTGGGATTTTGAGGAATGATGAGGAAGGGGGAAAGGGGTTGGTGGTTGATAGGGAGAGATGTGCTGAGTTGATTGGGATTGCGAGGGAGGGGGAGGGCGGGGAGAATGTGAGGTGTACGTTTCATCGAGCATTTGATCGAATTGAAAGTGCGAGGATGAATGAGGAATTGGAAGTGGTGAGTGCTGTTTTTTTCTTGGTTTGCTTTTTGCTTTTGATTTATGTTTGGGGATGCTTTTTTGCTTTCGTAAAATTACTGGTGAAGAAAAACCTCCTGATAAATTTAGCTCATAAATCTAAACTTCACATCTCTCCTCACATCCGGCGGGGCTCCCACTTCGGTTGAAGGAGTTGTACAGCTTCGAAAATTGGTACAGCAAGCAGCGGGTAGAATTGATATTATTGTCGGAGGCGGTGTACGCAGTAAAAATCTCGAAGGATTGGCGCAAGAAATAGGAGCGGGGTGGTTCCATAGTAGTGCTGTGATCGGAGACGGAGAAGATGTAGATGGCGAGGAGGTAGGGAAAATGAGAGATATCTTAGGGAGTGCAAGAGTTGGTTAAGAATGGCTCGGTGATATGACTAAAGGGGTTGATGGCAAGGTCTCGCATTCTATTCGTTTGAAAAGGGTATAGATGTATTTGGGTTTGACAAATCCCCCAAAAACAATTCATCTGGAGCACTTTAGACAATGCCCCCTCGCTTCTTCACATACCTACAATAATATCCATATTACCACCTTCTTCCCAACCTATACTTCCCAATCTCCAGTTTTTCATTCATTCGCATAAAATGAAACGTTCTAGCTTCTTCCTTATCCAGCTGCACGATCTCAGCTCCATTGCGCGCACCATTGAGCTCTGAAAAGGGCAACCACAAAGAAGTGAAAACCCATTCATCAATACCAACATATCTTAGGTTTGAATCCCTTCTCTGATTCTTCGCATGTTCTTGGAAAGCAGTAAAGATCCTCTTAGCGAGACTAAACGCATCCTCTTTACAGGTTGTAACTTGTGACCGCTTACCACTAACAGTCACTGTGGCGTAAGAGAACATTAGAATACGAAGCTTTGAGAGCTGGAGAAGTGCATCGCGATGTTGATCCTAAAGTTATCCATTTAGTTCTCATATGTCTCAAGGCCGATGCATAATCTTCTTGAAAGTGATACATACCCAATTAATCCACGAAATTCCCAGCTCCTCCCACTGATATGAAGGCTCATCCCAAGAAGCCTCGTAAATTCGCTCCATACAACTTTCTTCGCCTGATATCAATAGCTGACGCCACTCAAATTGCATAATCTGAGACAAAACCTCACAGAGGCTAGGAGAGCCAGGTATTCGCGATTGAACCGTGCCGTCGAGGGTTGCTTGAAACTCTCGTAGGGTTGTTTGATTCGATGAATCCTTCATCATGATTAAGTGATGAAGTAATTTTACAACTTCTTGACTCACGAATTCCACAGAAACTCTCTGGAGAGCAGTGATGCCATCAAACAACTCCAAATGTATGGTTTCATATGGCTCCCAGTAATTTCCTTCAAAACATGGGTCGTTCAATAGTCGTAATGTACGAAGCTTCGTTACATCTGAAAGTTTTGATAATCGCCACTGTTTACGGTCGTATTGCTCGTCCATGCCAGCGGACTGATGGTACATCCCTTTTCCCAATATGAGATCTCGCAAGTTCAGTCGTAGATCTGGCTTTCCAATGGCTCGTCTACTTCTGTCGAATACTGCAAAAATATCCAAGAATAAGTTATTTGTGGTTACGCTTCCCTGAAGTTCTTCTAAATCGAGACCGAGTGCCGTAATGGTAGGCATACCATCGTTCTATGTGATGTGAGCAATTTATTTATCAAATGACTCTCAAAAGAAAAGGAATAGATAGAAAAGGTAAGGATTGCAAAACAGTGGAAGAGAAATTTCTCCACATAGCGACACGCATGAACGAAAGGCGTAGCAATCTCGCACTTTAGAACCCAGAGATCCTCTTAATCGACCCATTGTAAACCTAACAATCTAATGATAATGCGGGTTAAACAATCTGAACATATCGAGAAGTAGATCATAGATTCAAGGCAGAGTAAACTGATATTGAGAAAGGTGGTTTCTAGAAATGCTATTATCTTCACACTCACAAAAAGAATTTTGGCAATACTCGTGCCTAGAACATTCAGGTCACCCTTCAGGCCCCTCAAATCTAGACTATGCAGGTTTCTGAAATCTGGAACATTTGACCATCCATGAAAACTCGAAAAGTCGCGTGTATTCTTCCATAGATCGATGTAGACATCCCTGATTTTATTGAGATGGAAATAAGCTGCGAAGGTAGGAACCGTGCTAATAGTGAATCAGATCAGTCTATCACCCATAAAGATATCAAATGCCAAGTACCTAATGGAACAGCTTTCTAGATTTGACATTCTGTCTAAACACCTGGTAAGGAGAGCCCGGGTACGCCAGACAACAAAACTAGAGTCTAATCGACGTATGTGACGGAGATGGGTCTCAAAAGGAAGTTGGGAGATGTCCCATAATTTTCCATTGTTTGACTGAATTACCCCATCTGCAAATTCTGGTAAAACAATCTCACGGTAAAGCGCAGGTCTGAAAACTTCATTGAGTGTCTTGCTACTTGTTTAGCATTAATTCTATATCGCAATCTGATTAATTCACCTTGGATGTCAAACATAAGGTGGATAGAGTCTTCTTTGGTAATCGCTGATCAGCGAGTAATATCCACAATTCGAGAGGGAGATAGCTCTTCATTGTTTCAAAGGATCGAGAAAACAAGTGATGGTAGCAGGTTGTCGGTCAGATGCTCATTAATGGACCACAAACGACCTCCTCAGACAGTTACGACGATGAAAAAGCAGGATATTATTGTGAATGACTGATGTGAGTACAAAGTATTTTTTAGCCGCCAGTAATTACTATCACCACGTTAATTTGCAGGTTCTCGTATCTTGGTGGGAGAAGGACAAACGTAGAGGTCGTGGAGAATTTGTTTGGTTGCTGCCTCGAATTAGGCTAGCTTTGAACCCCCACCACACCGCTGACCAATCAAAATTTCTCAATGCTCGATAACCACAGAAGACCCGCGATTGCACCAGTGCCCCCCTTAACCGCGCGTTAAACACCAATCTTGGTCCGAGACCTTCTCACCTGTGTCAAGTGAAATATGACCTCTATATTCGGTCCTCCTATAATTAGGGTCTATGATTGAGGCTGGTTAGAGTTTCTGTGTATGTCGACCTCACCGAATATGTCGGCCAACAATCTTTTAATCTACACACATCCTCGAAGTCGTATCTTACGGAAAGAGGATGATTCTTTAATGATATGGTCATGATGAAGAAAGTTAAGCATGGGGAATTGTTGCAGTAGTTTTCCAGAAGAACAGCTACCTCGTCCTCCGCCGGGACGTAGAGGTTATCCTGTAGGCAATAGTCGTAAGCTTGTTCAGGGTCTGTTGGTGAGTTGTAGTCTTGATGCTAACATTGTTTCCAGATAACATTTACCATACAAATCCTGTATTGGAATTACTTGAAGAAGAGTACCAGATTAAGAGAAATTTTGAAGCAGAAACAAAAGGAAGGTCTAGGGGTAAGAGATACGATCGAGATAGAGATATTGGTCCCAGGCGTAATAAAGAATGGGCAAGTCGCAGTAAAGGCCGATCCGGAACTCGTCAAAGAGCTACTAGAAGTGGTAAGAGATCGCGCGCAATTCGTCCCAAGAATTCCCGCAGGAGACCTAAAGCGAGTAGGAGGAGACGGAAAGATTTCGGCGAAGATGAAGATGAAGATGAAGACAGTGATAGCGACGATAGTGAATTCGAGGCTAGTGACGATGATGAATTTGATAGCGACAGTGATAGTGACAGTGATTCTGAAATCTATCGCCGGAAGATGTCAAAGTCCGTCAAAAGTCGACGAAAGGAGCAACCCCGAAACAAACGACCTGGAAAAAGAGGCAAGGTGATCAACAAAGACGAGGATGATGACTACGATGAGTTCCTGGAAGAGGAAGAAGACGTTGATGGCGAAGAGGACTATAAAAATCACAATAAGCAGAAGAGGAAGAAAAGCAAGAGCAAACCAATCATCAATGAAGCTCCAAAGAATAGAGCAAAGGGCAAAGTCAAGCCAAAATCGAAGGTCAAGAAGGCAAAGGAGGATGATAAAATTGCTCTTCTAGAGAATGAGGAAGATGAGAATGATGTTGACAATGATGACACGGAAGACGAGGATGAACATGAAGAAACAAACAAATATCCTCAGAGCAAGGATTATGCAGCGGGAGGAAAAGGAAAAGAACCAGAAACGCCGAATCCTTACCGGTGGACAAATTCCTCGCAAATATTCGACAAGAACAAGAGTAGCATTTACCATAGAGCCAGAGCGAAGGGCTCAGATCGCGAATCAATTCGTCAACTGGAAATCCAGCGTCATCGTAAAAGGCGAGAACGGGAATCGTCACTTAAAACCACTAAAAAATCTATCTCAGAAAGCCCTGGCGATGATGATTGGACTGACACAGACGCATCTTCAATCGCACCTTCCAAACGATCAGGAAGCACTTCATCTCGTCTATCCTCCTTGTTTGGCCCACGAAATCGAAGTCTAACACCGGAACCGACTTCCCATTTGATGTCTCCCATATCACCACTCACTCGACCTTCCGTCTCATCGAAATCTGGAGAAAACACCTTTGGCGCCTCTGTGATTAAGGCATCACCACTACAAGAGATCATATCTGCAGACTCGTTGCCGGCAAATCCTGAGCCAAAAGACGCTATCATAACACCTCCTCCAGCCGTTCATCAACGGCCAGCATCACCTCTTACTAAGGCAGCTGAACCATGTCCGGAAGGAATGAAGAAAGTCATTTTTATGAGTCGTGGTAAGAGAAGCTCTATAAAATTGATACCTTCAGATGGGAAGCATAAGGCTACTGATGATGTTGAGATTATTCTTACTAAATGAGGACTTCTTGGTAAGTGAAGCACAGTGAAGTATGGTTTTCTGAAAACGATATAAATCATTGTCCCTTGTTTTGTTCTTTTCCTTTGAGTGAAAGAAGAGCAGTTGTTTTATCGGAGGTGCAATGAAAAGTGTAGAAATGAAATTATAGTTCAGTTAATGGCAGGAGTCGCAAATTGGAGTTTGGGTTTGAGTTTGATTTTCGTATATACCCTTTGCATATATTGTATAACATCAACTACTCATTTGTTCAAATCTACTGGGTGCACCTTATCCAATTTGAAGAGCCGCTAGTCTCTCAAAAGATCGATGAAGTGAATCGCACACGAAGACGTAGTACAAGCTTCTAGATCTCCCTACAAGCTCATTAGGACTATATGCCTTTGTCTGTCAAATTGGATCTGGTACATTTTCTCCACATCTAAAGAGCGTGTAAGCAAGGGAGTGCTGATGCGGAGATGGACGGGAGCATTGATGTTAGAAGGAGGGCAGGATGCTAAAATGGCGACCAGGGCGGACATTACTCAAGGAGGTGAGAGTAAAAGTCTTTGTGCACCTCCCGCTTCTTTCAGACCAATTTCCACTTCTACATTCACAAAACCCAACATGAAAACCTCAAAATTATTCGTATTTGCTAAGGAAACATTACCAAATACCCTCTTGATCAATCTTCTGTTGTTCTAAGGGCTTGCGGTCTAATCTTCCACTTACTGCTTTAGCGATGGCAAGACAGAGAGAAGCTCTCAAAAACCTGCGCTCGGTTTTATCGGTCAACATGTATATTATTACATCTAGGCGCCATCTCTTCATTTTTGAATTAACTAGGCATTCACAAGAGAAGAAGAAGCCCCTCTTTTTTCCATATTGTGATTGGATCGTGTTTTCGTCGTTCTACTTACTACTTAAATTTCCTGTATCATGATGGATGAAGCTTTTGGGGCTTTTCTTGGTGTGCAGAGAAATGCCAAGGTAGGTTGTGCGGCAGGTCTGTACACAACGAGGACGGATTGGAAGAATTTGAGAATACAGAAAAGGGGAGAAGGTGGGAACAAGAGACGACTAGATTGATAGACTAAAGGCATAAGCAGGGTTGCCAGCAACTCGGCACTCCAACAATTGGAAGCTTTCGAATTTAAAATACAATGGGAACATTCAAGTAGTTTGGAATTTGAAAAGTAGAATTGCCTTGAACATCGAATTATTTCTGAATATTCAAGACTTATATTTGGTCTACCAGTGCAAACTACTAGACACACTGGATGCAAAAGATATGATTTTACGGGCAATGTGGTTTAAAGACAAGACCAGATGCTCAAATCATATTTCGCATAGCTCAATGGGAACGCGAAAAATAGAGGAAAGTTGCAGCATAGAAGTTCATGAATCAAAATAGCAGACCAGCCGGTTTGGAAGCACAAAACACCTCTCGCACTGTATAGCGAAAGGATTCAGCATCTAGCATAATGAGATTTATGAATCATGAAAAGAATAACGGCAAACAGAAAATCATCAGCGCGAATTGAACAATTACCCAAAGGTGCAAGATAAAGTATAAGGCTTATCTGGGGTATTTTAAAACTCAGCTCTATAAATTCCAACGACTTTTAGAAAAAGTATAGCTCGCTGCTCAATAGTGTAAAGAAGTATGCGCGATCAACAAAGGTCCTGTCCGTTTACTTGCTTCTCTTGTAAATCTTCTGCAAGAAGCTCTCAAACACAGTCTTCTTCAAGCCTTCAGATTCGTCAACCTGTGAAATCATTTCTTTGATCTCACCAACTCTCTTCTCTTCATAGTCCTCATAGATCTGTTTCAAATTCAACTCATCGAACAGCTTCTTCACTGCGGCTTCCTTCGTCTTATCTTTGTGACCATAGTTCTCCTCGAGTATTTGACGCTGCTCGGGTGTTGCAATAGCCAATGCTTTGTTTACGAGCCAAGAGCACTTGTTGTCCATGATATCAGTTCCGATCTTTCCAATGTGCTCGGGCAGACCAAAGTTGTCAAGATAGTCATCTTGGATTTGGAAATATTGGCCAAGCGGAATCAAGATATCTTCGACTTGCTTAAGATTCTTTGGAGTTGCAATCTTCTGGTGGTGAAGTGCAAGAACGACGGGAAGGTAGAAGGAATAATAAGCAGTCTTGTATGTGACAATGAAGTCATACTTGGTCATTGAGAAGTTGTCCAAATCGACCTTGTCCTCTGGTGCTGTCAACAAATCGCACAATTGACCAAGTTCTGTCTGATATGTAACTTCGTGGAAGAGTTCAATGAGATCGACGTAGGAAGGGTGCGAGCGGAAGTACTTCTTCAATAAAGAGTAGATCGCGGCTTCGAGGAGGAAAGCATCGTTGATAGCGATCATGCCAACATTTGGTTGTCTGTACCAACAAGGTTGACCGCGACGAGTGATGCTGCTATCCATGATATCGTCTGATACAAGGAAGAAAGCTTGAAGAAGTTCAGTCATCCATCCCAATGTTGCAGATTCGAAGTATTGTTCTTCAGATAGAGGAGCTTCGAGGAGGAGAGATACTGAGTCGGGAACAGACATTCCACGGTTGCATTTTCCGCCAATCGTATTGGCATACAGAGACTATACGAGGGAAACTGAATCAGTACATGATATTTACAATGATTCTTCTGGAAAATCACTCACGGCCTTGAGCCAATCTTGACCCTGTTGAGGGAGGTTGTACTTTTGGGCATGGGCAAGTAAATCCTCAACCAATTTTGGGAAGACGGATTCGAACTCCTTGAGAGTGGTATTCTTCGCCATTGTTATTGTGTAGGTGATGATTGGTGGGAGTCGATTAGGTAGAATATAAAACGAAAGGTATTGATGACCAGAGGAAGAAGAGTAGGTATGGATAGAGAGGTGAAGGGTGGTGGTACTGTAAACAATGAGGTATTAAAGAAGCGTTAAGAGTGATGGGGGGGAATTAAATTACAAGCGGTGAAGGTGCGGGGTGGGTAGGACGCGGAAACAGCGCTTTCCATATCTGATAAGATAAAAGTTACTTTTAAACTTTAATTTTAATGTTCTTGACAGCAATGCTGTATAATGTACAACAGTGAATTAATTGCCTTTGTATGGTTCAAAGATATTCTGGCGAGAATAATATTGTGAATTGTTCCTCGGTCGACGAGGTATCAAAATCAACAAAACAACCAAAGGGCCCGGACCGTACCGTACCGTACCTGAAGCTAATCAAGACCCAACTTACTAGTCTGCAGGCAAGCTTGAATTCCATGAGCTATCTTGAAGCTCACATTCTCGACGAATTGAGGTAGAAAGATTACAACATGGCACTTACGGAGCGGGAAACAGCACAATTGCGAGGGTCACTACAGGAAGCAGTTGTAAAATGTTCGGAAAGATGTCTATATCAATCTGCAAAATGGTAAAACGCCCAATCATGATGTTGCTTACGTTCATTGACCAATCTATCTAGGGCAGCAGAACTGCTAACATCCATACCGACAAATGATGACTCGGAGCCCGAAGATTCGCAGATGACGGAAGTTCCGGCAGAAGGACTCCCTCCAATTGTTCTTACTGGAAACCTCGATCCCGAAGAGGCACAACTTGAGGCGAGAGAGATCAACAAGTATTTGTTGGCGAAATCCTTTTTCGATTGCCGGGAATTCGACCGATGTGCGGCCGTATTCCTGCCGGATAGATTGCTTTCTGGGATTCTGTCAACGACGGCTGGAAAAGGTAATCAACATGGGGTAAACACAAGATCAAAAGGAAAAGAAAAGGCACCAAGTCGAGTTAGCACAGGTGCAATATCGGGGCTTCCAAAACTGAGCCAGAAGAGCTTATTCCTAGCTTTATACGCAAAGTTCATGTCCGGCGAGAAGAAGAAAGATGAAGACAGTGAAATGGTAATGGGCCCTCACGATGGAGGAAACACAGTAAACAAACAATTAGTCACAATAATTCGAATATTGGAGGCTTGGTTTCAAGAGAGAAAGACTGAAACTGGAGAGTTTGCGGGTAGTCAAGGATGGCTTGAATATCTGTTAGTCAAAATTTTCTCAGACTTGAATTTTCATTAACGAGACATAGTTATGGAATGGTTCTGGCCAAGGATAAAAATGAGGATGAGGCGATGCGCTGGCTGGTCCGAAGTGTTGAGTTATTCCCCATGAATTGGGGATGCTGGTTGGAGATGACTTCTTTGATTTCGAGAGTTGAGGATGTAAGTAAGCCCCTTGAAATTTATGTTAAAATATTGACTTCCTGGGCAGTTAAATCGAATATCGCCACATCTTCCCCAAAACATTCTCTCATTCATATTCCATCTTCATACTTCCCTAGAATTATACCAGTCGACGCCACAACTGTCCAATTCTCTAGAGCAACTTCTTTCCATATTCCCAACCAGCCCTTTTCTACTCACATGCTTAGCTCTTTTATCCTATCATACTAAGGACTTCGTCACTGCTGATGCCCACTTCAGTCGCCTTCTTGCACTACATCCTCATCGGCTGGACTCACTCGACCACTACTCTAATATTCTTTATGTCATGAATCTCAGACCAAAATTATCGTTTCTTGCACACCTCTGCTCAAGTGTCGATAAGTTTCGACCAGAATCATGTGTTGTGATTGGCAATTACTACTCACTATTATCAAGCCACGAGAAAGCTGTACAATATTTCAGACGTGCCTTAACTCTAGACCGTTCTTGCCTCAGTGCTTGGACGCTCATGGGTCACGAATATGTGGAATTGAAAAACACCCACGCGGCTATTGAATCATATCGTCGAGCAGTTGATGTGAACAGGAGAGATTATAGAGCCTGGTATGGACTAGGGCAAACATACGAAGTACTTGAGATGCATGCATATGCACTGTGGTATTATAAACGTGCAGCAGGACTCCGTCCATGGGATGGTAAAATGTGGATGGCAGTAGGATCCTGCTTACAGAAAATGGGACGCGATTTGGAGGGTATAAAAGCATTGAAGCGTGCATTATTAGCAGATAGCTACTACGACGCAGGTGTGGGTAGTTCATTTGGAAGTGGGGGTAGAGAAAGAGGAGGCACCATGGATCCGGAAATTTTACTCCAAATTGCTGGGATGTACGAGAGATTAGAGGATGAGAAAGAAGCACGAGGATACATGGAGTTGTGCATGGCACAGGAAGAAGGCAATGATAATACAGATGCATCGGCTATTAACATTCACAATGATTCAGCATCAGATGATGATGAAGGACGCCAACCATTGGCACCTACAGGTGAAGGCAGCAACGGCACAGGAGTTACGGCTGCAACGTCGAAAGCAAGGATGTGGTTAGCGAAACACTCAATGAGAACGGGTGATTACAAAAGAGCCATGCAATTGGCGACAGAATTGTGTCAAGATGGGGTAGAAGTAGAGGACGCAAAGGCATTGGTTAGAGAGGTCAGAGTCAGACTAGAGGGATTGGACTCACCCTGAGTAACAAGTTGAAAGCATTTATAGGAGTTTTGAGATACCAATAAATATTGATTTTGTCCAGTTTCGATCCTGGCTAGCGTCAGATTCATGATTCGCATACCTTCTTTTACCACAGATTCTTATTAGACCTGTTGTTAATCTTCAAAAGTCATAGTTTTATTGTTCTATACTACCCGACGTGATGTATATCACATTCACACGTTACTTAGAGCAAAATACTGCCCTTCTTTGCGAATATCATCCTGAATTTCATGAAATTGTCGAGAAGTGACAATGTTCAGGATGGCCAACAATTGCTACAAGTCATTAACAGCATCGTCTCGGATCACAATTTCCATCTTTCGCGCATTGGTTTCCTCGTCTATTTTGATGCACGTGCTCAAATATATTAAATGTTACCTCTGTTCTTGATTTTCGTGAGTGTTATATTTTCTTCTCTTCCCCTCTCGAGTGGTCTGAGCTAGTGCGATTCGTGCCCTGTGAGCTGCACTTTGTCTCTTTTCTTCGCGTCATGAGCAAAGTACTTTTGCTCTGGAAATTGACTGCGGGAAGCTGCGGGAGTTGTTGCTGCGGCAGTTCGCTGCGCCAGTAACGGCTTTTTCATTGATTTCAGAGATTCTTTGGAAGATGGTTACAAGGACAGAATGGGTTTAACAAGTAGATAAGAACCATCAAAGCTAATAATAGCCAATAAGTAAAGCTCAGGAACTTATTAAGATCCGCCTGACGATTACATTTTCCGAGTCCAAAGATGGTCTCTATGAGAGACTGAATAGAAACGGGCGAGATCACTCGTCGAAAATCAGTTCTCCATCTATCTAAATATCACATCACATATTTTTTTTACTTGATACTTGAGTATATGCGTTTGTAATTTGGAATGACATTCCGGGATCTGCTGATCAACCTTCAGTTTTATCCAAGCGATTCATATGAAGTTCAATTCATATAAATTGTGTAACACGGCCCGCTACTCCGCATATCATCATGGTATAAATCCACTTTCTATATAATAGTAGCAGTTCCGTATTGCCGTTCATGTGCAGAGATGTACTAAAGAAGAGAAATGTCTAACAAAAGCTTTTCGCTGTCGTGCTTTGATGAGCGCCATTAATGTATATTTGATTCTAATTAAGATATGCAGATTCATCGTTTCATTTCTCCGTAAAGTTTCGAGCCTCTCAGCCACTGAAATCCGGGGTGCAGCTTGACGTTATTCATCCGAAACGGCACTTGGCAACGGCATGTTGCCTATATCATCCACTTTCTCCATGCTGACTTCCCCAGATTTTGAAAGTCGCCAAGACCCAGATACTTGGCTATAGTACCAATCTTATTCCATGGACTTGATATTAGAGGCTCGAGGAGTGCCGGCTGTTGATGAATTATCTGCTGTTCTAGTCAGTTGATGAGGAGATTTTAAAAGCAATATCTGGCTTGAGAATGATTCGATCCGCGTACATAAATGTAACAATACTAGTTAAGAGTGTTGTTATTTGCTGCAGATGCTTTTTTTCCATTTCCTACTTGTATAAGTTTTCAAAAGTCCCCCTCTGTCAATTTGAATCTCGTATCGCCCTAAGCATTCCATCATATTTTGCCTTGCCCATCATGAAATCCTTCGTTTCTTTGCTAGGACTTTCGTTCCTTACGTGTCATGCCTCTGCTCATTGTAAGTACCCTCCAACTTATCAAGCCCAGAAATAAAGCGCAGCTAACACTTTAGCAACTAGACATCTTCCAGTCATTTACCTACAAGAGCATTCAATATCCACCATATGGATACATTCGTATGAACGATAATTACAATAGTCCTGTTACAGACCTCGCTAGCAATGATCTACGATGCAATTCCGGTGCTGGAACCAGCAAGGGAACGCAAACTATTACAGTCAAAGCTGGCGATTCTTTCTCTTTCACTGCGGATGTACAGGTTTATCATCAGGGTCCTTTGTCTATGTAAGTTTCTCATCTCTGTTGCGGTTACTTGTGATAGAATTGAGATTGAGATTGACGGGTAAAGATACATGGCAAAAGCGCCGACAACTGCAGCAGCCTTCGATGGATCCGGTCAGGTTTGGTTTAAGATTTTAGACATTGGTCCTACCTTTACAAATCAAGTCGCAACTTGGAATCTCTATCGTGAGTTTTCCTTCTTTTAGTGAACCTGCTTTAGCAGAAAGTAAGGAGAATTAATTTTGAATAGAAACATATACTTATACCATTCCGCCAAATCTTCCTAACGGCGATTATCTTCTTCGTATTCAACAACTTGCGATTCACAATCCTTAGTAAGTTTTAGGTCATCATTTGTTCTCGCAAGATTTACGAGTAGTGAGGAGGACATTGATGCTAACAACTCAATTCAGCCCAGGAGGAATCCCTCAATTCTACATCGAATGCGCCCAAATAACCGTGACCAACGGAGGTACCGGAACTCCCGGTCCCCTAGTATCTATTCCCGGGTATGTAATCTGAACACCCACCCACAACTTTCTTCCTTGCCTCTCTCACTCCCCAAATCTAACTAACACCCTCTTTCCCACAGAGCCTTTTCCGTGACAGACCCTGGCTACACGGCAAACATCTACTCAAATTTCTTCAACTACACTGTTCCCGGTCCCGCCGTCTGGGCTTCTCAAGGAGGCTCTTCGGCTTACGCTGGAATATCAAATGGTAATAATGCGGCGACGACTCTGGCTAGTATGCCTGCTGGAACGGGGGCGGCTACTTCAGTTATTGCGACTGCTACTGCTACTGGGACTTTAATCACCTCGACCAAGACTGCAACGAGCGCAGCGGCTACGGCGACCGGATCGGTAGTGCAGAAGTTTGGACAGGTATGTTTTCTTTTTGGTGTTTGTTAGTTTCGTTGATTGTTTGGGTGGTGGCACTTGGTGACGCTGAGGTGATGGTTTGATGTTGAGATGAATGCTAATTTCGAGTGTCGATTTTATAGTGTGGAGGCCAAGGATGGACTGGAGGAACGGTTTGTGCGACGGGTAGTACGTGTACTACTAGTAGTATTTACTATAGTCAGTGTTTGTGAGTGGTGTTGAGGGATGATGAAAGGGCTGAAAGGGGATAGTGACATGATGTGTGGATTGGGTTGACATGGTATGATATCACATCAGTATTCATGTAAGGTAGAGAAGAGCCGGATTTGGGGAACTTCGTTATTGTATATATGAATGATGTGATGGTGATGCGAAAAGTTTTACCCACTGCATTTCATTCCTGAGGTGTAATTACAATAATCTTCAATTTTGAAAGTGTGGATGAGGTTTCACTATCATTTGATGGGTAGAGGAATATATTCGAATTAACATTGTGAGCTAGTCGATATATTGTAACTGATCATGCATATTACATATATGTTCTTTCATTTCTCTGCCCAAATCCTCATAATTCATAACCGTAATCCGTTACCCAATCCGATTTCCACTTCATTTTCGTTCAATAATCTCATTATTTCCTTAAGTAGAATTACTGATTGCCAACAACTTGGTGTAGTTAGGCGTACCCAATCCAGTTGCAGGATCCCAACCACTAACGGCCGAGAAACCAGCACCAGAAATAACACCAGAACATCCGGTAATCTTACCAGTTTTGATATCGGTCAATGCGGATTTAGCGGTTGTGTATAACCATGGGTTGAGGAATCCAAGACCGGCTTTACCGGCGGCAACACGGTTAGAGTTGATGAGTTGGATTACGGAACTGAAGGTTGGAGTTGCGCAGGAGGTACCGTCGACGAGTTCGGCACTACCGGAAGCGACGATTACGACTAGAGAGATATCAGTAAATGATATCAAGAAAAATGCGACGGTATTCTTACAGTTTGTGGCTTGAGCGGAAACATCGGGGTAGGCACGACCGGATGCGTTGAAGTATTTGGTTACTGCGCTGTGGGTGGTGTCGGTTGTGAGCCAGGTGTTGACAGCGGTAGTTTGGTAGGAAGGTTGTCCGAAAACAGAGGAGAATCCTCCACCACCATCAGCCCAGGCTGCCCTATTAGGAGTTAGTACTTTCATTCTTACAATTATCTCATGGGAAATATGACTTACTCAGGACTGTTACCAGTAGTACCACCAACAGTAGTCACCCATGGGCAGGAAGCTGGGAAACTAGTAGTGAAACCTTTGGTGGTGCCAGTGGTAACGCAAGTAGTTCCTACACCGGAATCTCCAGATGCAACTAGAACGGACACACCACGAGCACCAAGTTGAGAGAAGAGATTGCAAACTTCATCAGCATAGCTCAAGGGAACAGTGTCTTCATCATCACCGTAGGAGATGGAAATTGTTTGTGGAAGTGTAGTAGCAGCGAGGAGGGAGTCAAGGAATTCTAGGTAAGGTTCGTTGGTGTTTGAACCGCTGCCTACAATGGGGGGAGATCCACCAGTTGAGTAGCTTTGATCCGTTAGTAAATTTTGTCAATTAAAATAATTAAAAATGGATTAATGAAAAAACTCACTAGACGTTAGGAATCTCTGATGTAATGGCTCTAGCATATTGAACATCAAGATTGGCTTCAATACCTGGGTAACCACTGCCACTTGATGGGCAAGTTCCGCCGTTGATAAGGGTACAGGTGTAAGTATATGCCTTATTGGCGAAGTATGCATAGCTGTTCATGAAGGTGGTCAAATCTGTCTTGGATGGCCATTGCTTCAAAAACCCAGCGATTCCTATTGAGCCACTTTTCAATGTAGCTGGGGCGGAGGTGAATGAGTAAAGGTTGGCAAGACAAGTTGGTGTAATGGTGCTACCACTGCAACCTGTGACAGCTTCGGTACCCTCAACCTTGAGCACACTTTCGTCAAATTCCTTATGTTGCTTGATTTCGGAACGCATTGCACGGAGACCAAAGAAGGTTGTTGGTTGAACAATATCAACATGGCCCTTCAAAGCATCAGGGAGACTGTATTCGAGAGTTCGGATAGCACCCTCGTACAAACCAGTGTGAACTAGAAATCGTTAGAAACTGGAATTAATTATGGCGAGATCGATAATTTACCGTAAGCGTTGTACTCTGCTTGGAGAAGTTCCTCAATCTGGCTGATACTTGCTTCTACAATAACAGAGTCA
Organism: Botrytis deweyae; assembly: GCF_014898535.1. Classification (NCBI taxonomy): domain Eukaryota; kingdom Fungi; phylum Ascomycota; class Leotiomycetes; order Helotiales; family Sclerotiniaceae; genus Botrytis; species Botrytis deweyae. Next base: position 452,753 of record NW_024066226.1, on the reverse strand, counting down.
CCACGTGCTGAGACACTGGTTTGGTTTGCCAATCCCGCAGTTGACAGCCATTGCAATACAAGGTCACGCGATTGTGTCTTTGGTGCGATCATTGAATTGATCACCGTTTGGTCAAGATGACGTCCATAAAGGGCATGTCCAGGTGTAGCGATCTACGGAAATTTAGCCTAGATTCGCTTCTATATCAAGATGCCCAATAAATTAAGAAGACTTCTCCTCATATCCAAATCCAGCATTACATATGACATGTGAGAAATGGGAAATCATACATCCATGGCCATCTTGTGAAATTCTGGCATGTTCTGTGCAATCAAATGCAATCTCAACTTCATCGTCGACACATCTTTGTCGAATACGGCATCCTCGTCCAATTCCCAACCTGGTGGTGGAGCAGCGATCTTCTCGAAAACGCTGGATTTGCCGAACGTGGGTAATGCTTGGACTGCCGACGCAGCAAATGCCACGGAGAAAATATTGAGGAGAAGCATCTTGCCGAAGTAAGAATGATTACAACGAAGAAGACGTCGACGAAGAACTGCGGCATCATGGCATACTTATGCCAATACTAGCCAAGGGAAAGGCGTAGGCTTGTCTCGCACAAGCTTGCGGCATCGCCTCGGTACCTGCTCCTCTGAGCCAATGGTGAATTAATTACTTGCATTACGAGCTGCCTTTTGGAGTTTCTTTATCCTTCATATCGTTACAATCACCCGCACATGGTTTCTTCATTCATTTAAGGTTATCTTGAATCTCCAAAATCATTGGACGACGCAAGATATGAGGCGTGGGTGATTGACAGATCGCCACGGCGGTGTGACTGCGTTAGGAAAGTCATTAGTGATCGGACGCTTGAATTGAGCTATGTTACCCAAGTGGGGAAACTCTCCTTCCGCAAGTTTGAAGATTGCCGAAAGAAGGGGAAGGTCATAGAGCACAAATCCTACTCTGTAATGGACTACCGCAATTGTTAACGTAATTCACTACCCAAAGAGAAATAAAGAGGAAGCTGTGTTTAAGCAGTAGAAGAGAGTCCAGATTGATAAATACAATTGTATCTTTTCATGTAGATGAATCGAATGTTTTTTTGATTTGTGGGACTAGTGAAAAGGAACTTCCTAATTGGGTAGCTGTGAAAAGGTGTCATTCAACCATCACGATAATAATCCTTAGTTGCAGCAGATTATCATTGGCGAGAGATTAGATTAAATATCGCAATACACAACCAATTCAGAATCACGTAAGTTGGTATCTGATATCAATCTCTTCAAACGTTATCTTAAAAGTTTGCAGGTCGATCAAGTAAAGTTACCAATTTCCGATCTGTGTTCAATTCCATTCTCAAATCAACTAGGTATCTCTGAACAGTTGACGAAGATGTTTTGTCAAAAAAAAAAAAAAAAAAAAAAACCTCATACGCAATGTGAATATCGATCACCCAGTGCTATTCATTGCAGATAATGATATAAACGTATACATACAATACATCTATTTTATTGATTTCCCACTCAAGACTCAGTCCAGTGAATGAAAGGTGGTTCATTCAAAGCATCAATAACAAAGGTCGAATCCAATAATGCGGACTTGTATTAAGACATGCAAGACAGTTTCAACATCTGATTGATCAACCGCCGGATTGTTGTACACTGCCGCAAGGACAAGATATCAAAGCAAATAGAATCAATTAAGATCATGGTCACCTTCGACTGTGCGAAACTTGGTAGATACAGGGCAGCAAATCTCCCAACGGTAAATACGAATCAGCTACGATAACAATGCGACGAACTATATGGCTAAATTCAGATAATAGAGATCAGTTGATAATACGTCTGTTGTACGAAGCTAACATAATGAATGAACAATGAGGTCGTCGTCCGTCATACTTGTGACCTCAGAACATTGAAGATATCATCTCCAAAGCTTGGATAGGATAGGATACATTGCGAGGTCACAAATAAGTTGGATTAGGATAGATCGCGAAGCAAAGTCGAAAGGATGATGCTTGAATGTCGAAGGCAGCACCACTTTCATAGACGTTGAGTAACTACTCAGTCGCGGGGTGAATGTGCAACTATGCAGTTATCATTTGAGAATGGAAATCCAGCATAAAATATGCTTCATTTTGATGCTATCATCAATGCTGTGCTGCAATTCAAACCTGTGAGCCTATGCAGAGAAAGCAGACACCAGGAAGCAGAGATGCAGAGCTTTTGTTTTCTGATCAGTGGCTCCAAGATCTGGTGATCCGAGTTGGCTCACGAGAATGTAAGAGTTCTGGAACCTACTTACCGCACCCCTGTGATAAATGTGACAAAATCCCTGCAAAAATGAGGTTTTCCCATACAAATTATTATATTAGAAATTTCATTCAAATTTTCATATTTTCTTTTCAAAAAAATCGGAAATGATAAATAATTATAATCAAAATATAAAAAATTATTTGAAATATTTTTCATTATTTTTGTTGAATAGTTATATAGTATTGAAATCGAATTTTTCTAAAAATTCTGATATGTAATGTTTTTCCTATACAAAATAAGCGAATTTTCATAAAAATTTCGAATTTTCAATTTTAACTCCTTCAAATTCTATTTAAAAAATTAGAAAAAAATATTCTATTCATTTTTTTATTAGATTTAATTAATTAAATAACATTTCCCAGAAGAATTTCTGATTTTATCTTTTATTATAATATATAAATTAGAGTATGAAAAGTTAAATAATTCTATATTTTAGTTGGAAAAGCGTTATATGTGCAGTAAGTAGGTTCCAGAACTCTTACTAGGAATTCCCTGAATGGTACTTGCGGTGACCTAATTTCTTTCCAGTGCTCAATTTGATAGAGTAGGATTGCAAATTCTCACGAGCGGTAGCACCAAGTACGGCGACCATCATATCGAAGAAACTGACAAGAATATAAGCAACAATCTTAAATGAGGAAAGTGATGTCCATGGTGGCTCTATTTATGGGTGATCTGAGCTAGATGAGGGGTTGGTAGTACGTAGGTTTGCAGAAAGATGCAAGATTCTTTGAGTGAACGATGTATATCTTTTTGGACAAATGATTTTTTCCTACAAGTGAGTAAAGAGAAGATAATTCAGTCAAATTCAAGTCTTATTAAGGCATGAAAATATCAGTAGGTTTATATCGATGGTATTCACAATCCCGACCCATCACATGACACACTGGTGCTTCATTTAAAAACAGTGACTGAGAGTGAATACGGAACACACCAAAACAGCAGATGCTTATTAATCTATCCACTTTTTGACCCATTTGCGGCCGCACCAACCGAATCTACGCCCAATACAGCCAAGTTTGTCACATTTGCAGCAATCAGCCCAAAATTTCCACTAGCGAAAAATGTATAAAGTCTCCTCTTCTCCCTTTGCATTCCCTTCTTTTTTCTTCATCTTAGTGCATGGGTTTTACGCATATCAGTGAGGATTCGTCCGAGATTGCGTTTTTGCTAGTTGAAAACTATAACCATGACCACTCCAGGTTGGCTTCGGCTGGCCTGGGAATCTTTGGAACCAAACATCTTCTCGTAAGAGATCTATTTTATTGTTTTTCATTGCGGTTCGGCTTCTTGTAGGCTGACGTGAAGAAGAATTGAAGGCCACGTGCTGATGATGACGACGAGGGGCAAAGAGGCAGCAGGACTCAAGTGTGAGAGAACGGCTTGAGAGATTGATGTGTATGTAGCAAGCATGTAATTGAAACCATATTCTTCATGGCAGATTGAAGCTTTGGTGTTGTGCTGATGATTTTGATTGTGTTGTGATGATTTGTAGGTTATCTATCTACAGTAGGTAGCTGTCGCGATGACTATTGTGCCAACACTATATGGAGAGAACATTATCTTTGGAGAGCAATGTAACAGATAATTCCACAGGTAATAAGTCTAATCAAGCCATATGCAAATTCCCCATCGATGATGTAAATGTGCCTGTTATATTCAACGTACCCAGCAAATCAGGAAGGTCGAAGAACAAGGACAAGAACAATAACTTTGTCAACTCAACCCACTACCCCCCAACTCGATATATCACAACCACATCGATATATTCATCATGACGAAGACCGCGCTCATCACAGGCGCAACTGGTTTACTTGGCAGACAAGTTTTAAAAGTATTTGATCGAGAAAATTGGAATACAGTGGGCACCGGATTCTCGCGCGCAAAGCCTCCTACCATTCTCAAGGTAGATTTGGCTTCCGAGTCTGAAGTTTCAAAGGCGTTGAATGAATCCAAGTAATGTAACATCTTCACGATTTTCAATGCAGTACTGACGGTAAGAGTATTTGAAGACCTCAAGTCGTAATTCATTGTGAGTTTCTGTCAGCGCTGCTACCTCGTCGTTGTCGCCATTGCTAACCCCGCGATTACAGGTGCAGCGAATAGATTCCCAGACAAATGCGACAGCGATCCTGAAGGAACACGCGCTCTCAATATCGCAGCTTCTGCCTCATTGGCCAAACTCTGCGCCGAACAATCCATCCTCCTTATCTACATCTCGACCGATTATGTTTTCCCTGGCACCGAAGGTGATGCTCCTTACGAGACAAGCCACACCGTAAAACCCCCGAATCTATATGGAGAAACAAAACATGAGGGCGAGAAAGCCGTATTGGCAGAATATGAGAAAGTAGGCAAATCGGGTCTGGGAGTGGTCTTGAGAGTTCCTGTACTCTACGGAGAAGGTGAACCCGAAGAAAGTGCAGTTGGTGTACTTGTCAAATCGGTCTGGAAAGCCCAAGAAAAAGATGCCAATGTCAAAATGGATCATTGGGCCCTGCGCTATCCTACCAATACAGAAGATGTAGGTCGAGTTTTGTCAGAGATTGCAACCAAATATCTTGAAAGTAAAGACCCATCATCTTTACCACGAGTCTTGCAATTTTCTTCAGAGGATAAATTTACAAAATATGAGATCTGCCAACTCTTTGCGGAGATTTTGGGATTGCCGCTGGATGGTATGGTCGCAAATACAGAGGGAAATGATCCAAATGCTAGTGTGCAGAGACCTTATGATTGTCATTTGTCTACAAAGGCATTGAAGGACTTGGGAATCAATGTTGCTACGATGGATTTTACTGGATTTTGGAGGAGAGAGATGAATGCTTTTAGGAAGTAGAAAGCATCAAGCTGGGATGCAAAGGTAGTAGCTGAACACGCTCCCATGTACCACAATAGTAGTGTTCTCTCACCCAGAATTCCATTATTGGTCAAATTCGTATCACAATGGAATATCTAGGAACAACGTCTCGTGTCTCAAGACTGGAAGTTCAAGTAGTTCAATGTACTTCAATGGCTATCATTGGCAAAACGATCTAAGATCTTTCGAGTCTTTCCTATTTTCCCCCTCTTTTTAGACAGTGCTACCTATGTAATGGCTTTCGAACTGGGAGCCCGATTCTAGTAGCTATGAAAAAGTCAGACTGATTCAAAGGTTTGAGTGCTTTCGTATACTTTAATAAAATATCTATACCAAGGAAGGAAAGCAATGGCATCGTGAGCTAGTGTTCATAGTAATACTTGCAGTTAGAAATCCGGCAATATGTTCTTCTTTCTTGTTAACTTGCAGCAACAGCCGTAGTTCTGATGTACTTATGGAAAGTCGTTATGGGGCATCTCATTATTAGGCATTTGAGATAGCTTCTTGCTTGGGCCCTGAAATGCAGAGGTGCATTCTTAATTTTTTGGATTCTTATGATGTTCTCATCCAAAACGGATCATGGAGTTGACACAAGTGAGGGAGCTTCCGGGACGAGAGATGGGAAAAGCTTTGAGATAGAGTAGGGCATATGTGACTGGGGTCAACAGCCAATCAACTTGATCCATCACAAATACCTCGACTTGCACGCATGCTGATGTTCATGTTAAATTCCTTCTTCTTACCTTCCGGTATGCACGTAGTAGATGCAGCGCATGGTAACTACATTTGGAACATGTCATTTAGGTCCGTCGACATCGGGTTCCAAATCTTTTCTTACCTAGAACGAAAACTTCCGACAGAGATATCCAGTTTCCTCCGCATGCTTTGCAACATACGGAATTGGTTCGTCCTCTTACGGTAGCTATTTACCTCTGAGATTGCTAAACTAGCGTTGATCTTCCTTGTTCTTAGATGTCATATTATTAAGCATCCAAGGAAATGATAGCATACGAGAGAAGCTTTGTTGTTTGATGGTGTATGCCACGTTGTGCCCTTGCAAAAAGCGCCTGAGACCCCATGACTTCTATCTTGGAATTGAAGCTTAAGAATTTCTATTTTTTAAAGTCTCATAAATTTCTACGTTGTACTCCTTGGGAGCTTGCTTCCATTTTGCACTGTTCTTTGTATTACTCCATTTCAACCAATCTCAATCTGGCTTAATCCCCGATGGCTACTACGCGTATCGTAGAGCTCGCTACTCAAGTCGCTGAAAATACGAAGAGGGTCGACGAGTATGTTCGCCAATATGACTTAGCCTCACCGTCCTTGATGCTGAAGGACCAGTCGACTTTTGCATCGGATCAGAAGGAATCCATGGGAATTTATCAACGGCACCGTCGTTGACGTTGGTGGTTCGAAAGGCCATATTAGTATCTTGCAAAGAGGTTCCCTAGGCTGCATTTCATCGTACAAGATCTCCCTAACGTTATCGAAAGTGCCAAATTGAAGCTTGATGCTAGTATCGCGGATCGTGTGACATTTCAAGGGTGTGACTTCTTCACTCCGCAAACCGTGGTCGCCGATGCATATCTATTCCGCTGGATCTTCCACATCTGGCCTGATAAGTATGTTGTCGCTATTCTGCGCACCCTTTTTCCGGTGATGAAAACTGGCGCTCGGGTCATTGTGAATGAGCTTTTGAATCCGCCTTCGGATTCTGTTTCACTTTCCAGTGAACGGTCAATTCGGTACAACTATTATTACCCATGTCGCTGGATAATCCAAATTTTACTAGTTCTCTCGATATGATTATGCTGAGTATGCATAATTCTAGAGAGCGAAAAGCGCAAGAGTGGCAGGATCTTTTCCTTGAAGCTGATCCTCGTTTTGGGGGTTTGAAGATTTTGAAACCGATTGGAGCATCCCTTGCTATCATTGAGGCTATCTGGCAAGAATAATCATCGGCATTCACACTTTGTACTCAATTTTTGATGAGCTCAGTAAGTAGGACTGTGGAGATGCGTCGTTCTTCGACTGATAATGATTTGCAAACTGCTCGGAGGTGACAATGTAGAAGTGGATAATATCAAATCTTAATTGTATTCAGTTTCCAAAGTTCTTAGTATTCATTCTGTTTCCAGATATTCATTCAATTCAGACAGTGTCCCTTATTTGTGAGGTAAAGTTGAGGATGCACAGAGACTCCCAAGGTTTGGATTCATTAAGTCTACTTACGATGGATTAGAGACCATTTCTCGTAGGAAATATTCATTGATTGGGTGATGTTGCGGCATAAAGGTACCAGGAGTCATATTTATACATATTTTTTTTTACCAAATCTACCGAATAGTGATTGGTGATCGGCTAAAAAAGCATCGCATGAAAGATTATTCAACGGAGTAGCTATCGATTCATTTACAACATCTATATCTGCGGCGTCTTCAATCCTCTACATCGGTTGTACACCATGAGCCATATCCTCGGAAACGACGAAAATACTATAATAAAATAGCCTCACATGAGCAATGTGTTGATCTTACCAGACACACCGTACCTCCGACACTTTGCGAGTGATTGACGTTGAAATTGAGATACGATTTCGAGATGCCACATAATATACATTTCATTCACTATATTTCTCGATTCAACAAGTATCTGCTCGATAAAGCATCAAAGTCACAACTGAGCAGGCGCCTTGCGCAGATTGATGGACTGTCGAGCTTATTAAACGCCTCAAGAGTTGGTCTCCACGCACGACTAATGCAAACCATGCAACTTCAAGTAGAAAATTGATACTCTATGATTGTCGTTGCTCGAGGATATATCGTCACTTAGGGATTGTAAAGCCCTCTGCAAGAATATCATAGCAGGAAATTTCGAGAGCCACGTCACGAGACGAGACATATAGTATTACTTCCACATCATATCCTCTCAGGGATTTCACCTCGGACATAAACAGCTAGTTTGGAAATATATACATGGGAATATCAAGAGTATCAGGTATGTTATCTTCGTAATTGTTGGGATAGAGATCATATGGTGTAAAATTCACGTGGTCTCAGTTGCGCTAGCACCTGGGCATGATCTACCTCTAGTTTCGTGGTCTTAATTCTGGCTCCTTAAGCAATATTACATAGTTTGAAACCATGGTACTATTGAATCTTCACCATTTCCATGGTGATACCAACAGTAATAAAAGATCATGTGTCAGGTAAAAATCTATTTTCATTAAAATTTCGGAATGATCGTGGTCGGCCTCGGTGGTGTTACAGCATCGTCAGCCTCGTCCTCTTCACCACGCGATCTTGAACTCCGCACCAAGTGTGATATTATTTCTCACTCTACAACCTTCCACTTTGACAACTCTCACAGGCACAAGTTATCAAAGTCATCAGTCGTTGTTCAGTATTACCTTTCAGCGTCAGATCTCTTAAACACAGGTAGACGCTTTGATTTCTGGAGTGTCTATAGTCACCCGTATCGTTAGTGGTACAAACTTTGACTTCGCACCGCGTTATTCATCTCACGGCTCAGATGGCACACGCCTCACAAGAAGAAATCCAAGATCATCAATGGATGACGCAAAGCAGCAATCAGGTTGGTACGCTGATCTTTCAGAGTATAAAAGCATGTTGACACTGTCACAGGAACTTGGCAGCCAAGAACTTCTCAAGGCTCCAGCAATTCCGGGTGATCTCGACGCCTGTGATCAGCAGAATTCAGTCGCCTCTTTATCGGAATTGATGAGCGAGTGCGAAACTTGCCAAAACATTTGGCGTTGTTTTTCACAGCCCGATTCGGCAGATCCGGTCAATCTGGGCTATATTGCGGAGGCTCTCGCCACACAGTGCCGTACACATAAACCCTTGGTACAAGCTTTTGTTGACCATTTGCGCTCATACCCAAAGCGTCCAAGGCAAGAAAGAGGTGACCTTGGCATCGGCTCTGGAGGTTTAGGGAGCAGCGTCAAGATTGTAGAGTCGATCTCAATCGGGGGTTTTTGCTGGAATCTGTTGCTAGTGAGGAAGGAGTCCGTACCGGGCCATCCTGGTATTGGTCGAATTCTGAACCCTGGTTGGCTTGATGTAGAAATGCTGAATCGGTGGAAAAAGCAGTGTCTTTCAACACATGGTGCGAAATGCGAGAATCCGTGGAAGATTTGGCCGAAAAGGCCCGCATTTTTGATCGACGTGAAGACCAAGTGCCTTGTCGCGGGTTGTGTCTCTGGCGCTTTTGTGGCACTAAGTTATAGGTACGGGAGATCGCCTGTTCCTACAATTGACGCCGTGATGCTCGAAAGGCTGCAGGAGCCATATGCTCTGGATGCGCCGGAGTTTGAAGAATTTTTGTCGCCAGTAATCCGACATGCCATGTTCCTGACCTCGGTCATAAGCGAGCGGTATCTCTGGGCAGATGCACTCTGTATCACTCACGCAAACCAGGAACTCAGAGCTGAGGAACTGAACATGATGGGCGCTATCTACGGTAACGCAGTCGTCACAATTGTTGCTGCAGATGGCGACGCACAAGATGGGCTTCGTGGTCTGGATGGTGCTTCTCAATCCAGAGACATGAACCAACGCATTATTCTCTTCGGTAGTGAGCAACTTATTGTGAGGAATACAGGTGTTTTCGGTTTATCGGAGGGAGGCGATTATCTTAGCCGAGGTTGGACGTTTCAGGAGCATCGTCTGTCGAGAAGAAAGATGATGTTCAGGAAAAAAGAGCTGCACTAGCAGTGTCAGTGTAGCGTTTAGCATGAAGAGATGATTCCCGACGCAGAAATTGACAAATACATCGACCCACGGCAGAATGTCATCACGGCTGGCTTTCCTGACTTGTTTTCTCTGAGCTATATCCTCACAACATTCAATGTAACAGAACTTCGGTACGACGAGGACGCTTTACCCGCTATCTCTGGGTTGCTGTCAGTCCTGAGTCGTACATTCTCTGGCGGATTCTTGTACGGCATCCCGGAAATGTTCTTCGAACGAGGATTAGGCTGGTATCCCTACTGGAACGACCGGAACATCCGACGACGTAATTTTTCAGAACGATTTGGAAAGGACCGTCCGTCTCGGGCAGGCTTGCCATCATGGTCTTGGGTCGGCTGGCACGGTAACCTTGACATCTTCAGGTGCGGCGAGGCGGCTCGAATCGTCGGCAACCCATGTCGGATTGAAGAAACAATTCCGATCACAGAGTGGTACACGAGCAAGTCTTCCAGCGACTTGCCGGAAAATAGAAGGAGAATCAGGTCCACGTGGTTTGAAAATCGCGATAATAACAAGGATTTTGCGAAGCCATTGCCTACTGGCTGGTCGTGCCACGACGCCCCCGACACAGGATCGTTGAGGGGAGAACCTCACTTGCACCCAGATGGGTGTGGGAAATACATTTTCAAACATGCGGACATGCCCGATTTGTGGTACTATCCATTCCCGGTCCCCGATATCCATAACTCAACGCCGCCAGTCACGCCTGAGCAGACATCCTATTTGTTTTGCAAGACGTGGAGGGCGCGCCTTTGGGGACGACAGGCTAGCGAAGGAAACATTGCCAGAATTTTTAATAGCTCTGGGGAGGATATTGGCTTTCTGAAATTACACAACGAAGCTGACCTGTCTCTCTTCCCAAGCATAGATTCCGAGGCTATTCACGGGTTGCCGGTGGAGCTAATAGCTTTGTACAAGTCACGAGTATATTCAAAGACATTGAATGAAGTTAAAAAGATATATGAACACCCTTTGCAAAGATTTGATGAGTATACAGTATTATGGGTGGAATGGAAGGATGGTATTGCATATCGTCTTGCTAGCGGGAAGGTGAAGGCAGAAGAATGGGAAAAGTTAGAACCGGAGAAGATCGAGCTAATTCTAGGTTAGGGAATAATAAATTATGGTCGACTCGAGCTTGAGAAGAGATCGATAGAGAAGTGTACTGTTCATCGCTTGTTCTTTCAGTCGAGTAAGAATGATCTTTCGGTCTTGCTCATTCTTCTACTGATTTAAACGATCTATACTCTCTTTAATAGCAGAGATTAATATTTTCCTAAAAATCTTATTATTATCAACTATATCTATTTACTTTTCTCATTCAAGGTTCCTTTCTGATTCTAATGAATCATAGCAAAATACAAATATAAAGTCAACAAAATATCTTATTTTCAATATATAACGTTGAAATTTTAAATAATTTTAAATAAATTATATAATTAAATTTATTAAGATTTAAGATATTATTATTAGAAATATTTAATTATTAACAAGACTATAAATGAATTTCTAATTTTTTATAATAAAAATACTAGAGAAATACTTACTTTACTCTACTCGAAACGAGATAACTGATTTATAGAGAGTCGACTATTAATCTTAACTATAAGCATCTTATAATAATAAAATCTATTCTAATTCCTCTACTTTACAAAACCCGCTAATCTATAATATAAATCAAAACTCTTAATAATTCTCGTAATAATTAGTAATCGATATATCTTACAGAGTCTCGAGAGAGTATTTAATATATTTATTATTCTTTCTATTAATAAATAATAAGATCTTATAAAAAAAAAAAATAAAAAAAAAAAAAAAATATATACAGCAACCTCAGCTAAGTTCGCGCGAATTGATTCTTCGAATAAACTCAATCATTTCAATAAATAATTATAAATTAATTCTTTAATAAATCCCTTTCAGATTTTGAATTTCTATAAAAAATTAATTAAATTATATAATACAAAAAGAAATATTATATTAAATCATTTTTGAATGTAATCCTATTCAATTATATTAGAAAGTAAGAATATCAATATCTCAATTTCAATTGAATACTAATCTTTATATGCTAAATATTTTTTAATAAATTTTATATTTATAAAATTAGAATCAATTGAATTTAATTATATTATAATCTTATAGATATGTATTGTTTATTTAATAGAATATATAAGATTGAAATTGAATATTTTTTTAGGAATCAATTTCTACACCAAAATTAAGCGAATTTTATAAGTTTTTAAGAGATTTCGAATTCAAAGTCTTTTTCAATCAAAATAAAAATCAATAAAAATAATTTATTTGTTTTTTATTGATAAATTAATGAATTTTTATCAATTTATCAATTTTGATCTTATTGAAACTGGTGGTTGATTTTTAATCATATTCTAAAGAAGGTGAGTTTTGGTGGAAAAAGGCCTTTCGCGCAAACTTAATGCCTAGTACTGTATACTATATATATTATATATAATATTATATCCATTACCTACTATCTTAATAGTAGATAAATAGGTTTTGAATATAGTATTATGTAAGTAGTAATAGATAGGTATTAAATAGATAGTAGATAAGTATTAATAATTAATACATATCTACCTACCTACTATTCATCTCCCTCCCTCCTTATCAAAACCCAACCCCAACCCAAATTTTTCAATTCCAGTCCAGTCCAGTCCAGTCCAATCCAGTCCAGTCAAAAAACCCCCCCTTCCCTTCTCTTCTATCCAGATAATTATAAATCGATGCAAAATACTCAATACTCAATACTCATCTCAAACCCAATCGATCGACTCATCTCTAGCTGCTCATCTAGCTGCTCATCCCAATTTCCGGGCGGGCGGGAGACAGAGTTCCGCGATGCTTCTCGGGATTCGGGAACAAGGAATCTAAGTTTATTCTCCGTATGATCTGATCTGATTGATTAGTATCTAGTATCTAGTATCTAGTATGTATTTTTTTGATAATTTTGGGATGGAGATGGATAGGGATAGGGATGGAGATGGAGATGGAGAAAGTTTATAAGGTTATGTAAGTGAAGATCTTTTGATGATGGTGAAATTTAATTGGGATTTGGTTTTTAATTTTATTTCTATTTTGGATTTGATTTTTGGATTTGATTTTTGGATTTGAATTTGAATTGAAATGAGGAATGAAAATAAGATATCCATCTAGGAGATACCTACGCTATGATACGAGTACACATACCGAGAAATATCGAATTTACCGGATAGCTAATCATACCTACATACTAGGTAGGTAAGATTACCTAGGATCAAGAAGCCCAAGCAACACTACATAGGTACTGGCAATTGAATCACATATGAAGTTTCCATTTTGTTCCTTAACGTTACTCTGTTGCTGTTAGCTAGGTAGGTAACCTTATGGATATCTAGATAGTTGAGTTAGTATCCCATAAACAGAATTGAAACTAAGAATAAGGGAGAAGGAGAAAGGAAGAGGAAGAGGATTTGTTCCTTCCTCATACTAGCTAGGGATGGTGGATAGTTTGGCGCGCTCTTGGAGATGGATGAGTGGGTGTATCAAAGATGGATTGGGTTGTTTGTTTGTTTGTTTTGTCGTCTGATCTGATCTGATCGGATTGGATCTGATTTTTAACTATGAATGTGATGGGATGGGATGGGATGGGATGGGATGGGATGGGATGGGATGGGATGGATTAATTGAATCAATGGATTAAATGACCATCTTTAAGCCATCATGTTCTTGGCGTGTTTGGGTATTAGTGTTGTGTTGGTAAGTTGACTGGATGATGCAATTTGAGGGTGATGGTACATCATTGTACATCAGTGTGAGATGTTGTTATGAGATGTGTGAAATGGAGTGACGGGTACTAGGTATACGGTACAGTAGTACGATACTATATTAGATAGGTGGGTAGAGCGACGAGACAGACAGACAGACAGAAAGACAGACAGACAGACAGACCGACAGGTATCTTAGCTAGTTTTCGATCTTCCTACTTGCTGGAATTTGCTTTTGTTTGGATATCGAATGTGTTCTTGATGGAGAGGCTTTTAATTAGCACGCGAGACATTTGCGAGGAATTTGGTCGGCGCACCCGATGAAATTGGATGGGATGGGAGGGCGCGCGAGGATGAACTCTCGTGCGCATGGGGCATTTGTTTATTGATCATTAGGTATCTACCTATCGACATCTATCTACGGGCGATGGAAGGTTTACTTCTTTTCTGAGAGGACACTATTGATGGATAGCGGGAGTAGAGATAAACATGACTTGGGCATCCATACCAAATGGTTTATGCCTTGAAGGTGTGTAATCTACTCTGTATGTCGGATATATGTATGGTATGTCTGGCACTGAAATAGCTTTGTGATTAATATCGTATACTCGAGTACGATATGGAGAGGGATGGATCGTCGTTTGAGTCGATATTACCCCATTTTCCCGAATGTTGGTTTCATCATGTAATAGAGTGGGCGAGTGGATGTGCTAGGTACCTACTGGAATGACTATGATTCCTGCTGGTAGAGAGAAATTGGAGGGAGGCGGATATGATTGGTTCTATTAGTCTTGTTAATGACTTGTTGAGCAGGATTGAGTATGAATGTATATGAATGTATATGACTATATATGAATGTATATGACTATATATGAATCTATGTGAATATATATAAATGTATATAAATGTACATATATAAAAAACAAGACTACAACTATGACTGCGACTACAACTCCCATTCCGAGACTGCTCCCTGCTCCCAAGACTGGCTCCAAGACTGCGTCCCCTGCTGCCTCCCCTGCCCTGTTTCCCTTAGCTCCAAGGGAAATTCCCCCACATTATTCGGGAGATCATCTAACTTTTGCGTATCGTAGGGGGCACGGGGGAAAGGGATGTATCATGTGTAAAATCATCAGATGGGCCAAGTCTTGAGTGGAGGAACACCGTCCAAGCAAGTTCACCGTCCAAGCCCAACATTCCATTCCTCTCCCTTCCCATTCCACGGGCAGAATAACGTTCAGTGGGAAAGGCAAAAGAAAAGGTATTTTTGGATTTCTCGGGATGCCTAGGAAGGGAGTAAGGTTACAGGATGGTCGTGGGCATGATCTGGTGATGGTCGGGTGTTTATTGATTTAATATTATCATGTCCTTCACCATGGAGGAGAGCAGTGAAGGAAAGGAAATGAGATGGAGAAGGACAAAGTATGAGGAGAAGTACAAGTAGAAGTAGAGGAGGGAGGAAAGAGAGAAAAGAAGGAAGATATATGATATTTATTACTTGCTATCTATTTACTATATGTCTACAATATTACATACATCTTTATTACATCTTTATTACATCCCAAAATACTTGTTATTATATTTACCAAATTTATTAAAATTACGCTCATTCATCATTCATCATTCATCATTCAAGCCACGACCCATTTCACCCACCCACCCACTCACCAACCCTCCAACCCACCATCCATCCATCCACCATCCACTTATCACCTCATCCTCACCCACAGCCCGGTTTAGCACTGCTTTTCCCATCTGCAGGTACATGATTTATTAAGTGGGCGGTCATACATTTCAAATCTGGGGGTAAATTCGATTCATTCAATCAATCAATCAATCATTCAATCAATCATTCAATCAATCATTCAATCATTCAATCAATCAATTCATTCACTCATTCATTCGCTCACTCACTCACCCTCTCACCCTCTCACCCATACAATTCAATTCTTCTTACATCATAATAATAATACCTGGGTACTTCTTACTCACTCACTCACTCAAACATACCTACCTAACCTAACCTCCTGACTTACTACCCATTCTACATTATCAATTTCTCCCCTCCTCCTCCCCTCTACTCTACTCTTCTCTTCTCTCCTCCCTCTTCCCTCACTTAATTCTTCTTTACTCTTTCTATCAATTCAACGGGGAAAATAATGCCCATAAGAGTAATTACTAAATCTTCAATACATCATAGAACGACCCTTTATTACTTATGATTCGCAACTTTTGCATTTTACTCCTTTTTCCTCACTGATTATCCCATTTGTTTCGTTTCACATCATTCCATTCATCATGTCGGAAGAAAAGATTCAATCCCCTCAACCTGCACAACCCACACAACAAAAATATTCGAGATACAGATCAGTAAGAGCCTTGCCAGCAAAACCCGATCCCGCACCTCCAACACAAGATGTTCAACAAAATCAAAATACTTCCTTGTCGAGGACAAAAAGTATGTCCAGATATCGACGTCCAAAGGTGGCCCCCCAAAACGATCATTCGCCCCCAGTACCCTCGTTACCAGTCTCACATGTCCAATCGACATCTCCAAATCCCGCCGCGAGAATTCCAATGACAAGGCGAACAACAGATCCAGTTGATTCGGCCATTGGCCTTCCATCAAACTATGCGCAAACGAGACGCCCCATTCCCAAGCGATCGCAAACCCACTTGGGAGCGACGGGGGAATCCCAAAATTACGATGAGCGACAGCAGAGTTATGAACCAAATTACAATAGTGACAATGGCATAAATCAACAAATCCTCCTCTCGCCATCGCATTCCCCTCCACCGGTTTCTCTCCCGGTTCAATTGAGTGATGAGGAGACGGAGAGGATCTTGGCAGAACAGAAGCGCAAGGATTTGGAGCGATTGGAAGCAACGTTGGATGCCGCTGCAAATGACTCGGTCAAGAGCCCCCCTCAGAAGTTCGCATTTTTCAGCAGTAAAAGACGTGCTACTACAACCACCAAACCGCCCCTACCTTCGGTCCTGGATAATATTGCATCAATACAGCGTACGATAGGTGATGGTCCTCCTAGAAATGATGCCCCTGTCATCAATCCTGTGGGTATACAACAGGGTGGAGGAGGAATAGTACCGCAAACCGATGCTCCAATTTCAGCTTCAAATGCGCCGGAGAGAGTAAGTCTACTATGTCTAATGTAAAAACAGAACTGACAATTTTATTTTAGAGAGTTTTGATTCGCTGTAAACAGTCATCAATCAACCTACCAGTCGACGGAGACACTACTCCCATGGATATTATAAATTCTGCTGCGAATATCATGTCGACCCATATCGATCCACACACTGCTGTATTGTTGGAATCATACACAACTCTTGGTCTAGAGCGCAAAATTCGTCGTTATGAACATATTAGAGATATTATGAATTCTTGGGATAGAGATACACAAAATTCTTTAATTGTGGAAGGTTGCGATTCTTATGATCATGAAGAAGACCTTGACGCATCATCGGTACCCACAGATGCGCCTCAAGATGTGACGGTGCAGCTTTATCATTCTCAGAAACCCGGCAAATGGAACAAACGTTATATTACACTTCTTTCTTCGGGTCAAGTATTTGTCTCGAAAAAGTCGGGGGTGGGTATCAACGACAAAGATTCAATGAATATTTGTCATTTATCTGATTTCGATATCTATACCCCAACCGCACAACAAATTAGGAAAACACTCAAACCACCAAGGAAGAATTGTTATGCTATCAAGAGTCAACAGAAAACTGCCATGTTTTTGAGTGCAGAAAATTTTGTACACTTCTTTTGTACTGATGATCACATTGCGGCAAATGCGTGGTACTCAGCTGTTCAGAGATGGAGAAGTTGGTATTTGGTAAACAAAAAGGGTGAAGGTCAGAAGAAAGCTACCAAAACTGTCAAGACGATGAAAACAAAAATTGCGTCAGGGCCAGGAACGGGAGTTAAAGGTGTTCACACACATAGGGTAAATGTTTCGGTGGATGAAGATCCATACATGATCGGATCATTTAAGCCATTACTTGACATGGACCGTTTCGATAAATCAGAAGCAGATGATTCAACCGAGGATGAAAGGCCGATGCAAATTCCTTTTCATCTACGAAATACATCTACAATAGCACCTCTTCCTCGCCTCGTACAAGAGAGACCGCCGGTAGCATACCGAGCACCACCTCAAGAAGATCAATTCGCATCGGGTGGATTATTGGGAAGAACATATTCGGTCCGTCAAAAAGCACTACAGGATCGAGAAAATAGTCTCAAAAATGGATCTTTCACAGATGGTCCAACTCTCATAAATGGCAGCGCTCAATCTCGAGCAATGTCGATGCCTACGAAAGCCAGACGTTTAGAAGTAGCTAACACAGGTCTTCAACGTAGTCCCAGTAGTAAAAAAACAAAACCATTATTGGATTTCACGCCTCAATTTGAAGAGGCACCGCAGTGGAATAAAAAGGGCAAGGGTCATGGTGTAGCGGCTCCTTCAGGGTTATTATTGGTCGAGGCGGCGAATACGCCGGAGAGTGGGTTGAATGATATTCCAAAGGCAAATACAGTGTTTAGGAGAGAAACGACAACTCAAAGACCGAGAACAAGTACGAATGGAAGGGATAGGGGACATTTGGGGACTAGGGAACCATTTATTAAGGGTGGATTGGTCGAGGGTTCATTGACGGGTAGTGGAAGAGATAGGGGAAGGGTGGGGTATGAATAAGATATTGGAGACTGGAGCATGGAGAATGTAGAATGCAGAGATGGTCGAGGGATTGAATTTCTTTTGTCTGCGATGGATTTCTGGACCTTTGAGGCAGGTATCGAGGGATATGGCAATCAAAACTGGATGGAATTCCTGGCCGAATTGAGAAATTGGTTTGGGGGATATGTTTGACACTTTTTGCGGGTGTTTATGAATGATTAGATACCATACCAGTGAGATGGGGGAGATACCTAGGTAGCACTTCTTGCAACTTTTTTCGGCTCTGGATATTTACTCGTTGTAGGTAGGTAGTTATACCAATTTGATACGTTTGTTTTGGGTTTGAATGTTTGGGGCTTGGTGTGAAGTGTTGTGTTGTGTTGTGATTTTGTGATTGTGTTTGTTGTATTTGTATTCTCTCTCTCTCTCTCTCTCTGAGTGTGTTGTAATGTGTGTATATGTGTATGTGTATGTGGAGATTTTTGTATGGATAATTCTTCGGGGAGAGGGGATGTGAGGATATTGTGGGCGTGGGCGTGGGTGTGGGTGTGGGTGTGTATACAGGTATGTATATGTAGGTACTTTACTCTCTTTGTAGTTTTGCTCTTCTTTTCTTTTCTCTTCTTTTCTCTTTCTTGTTTTAGTCTTTTCTTTTCTTTTGTTTTGTTTCTTGGGTTTTGGGTTTTGAGATGGGGGAGGAGGGAAGGGAGGAGGGAAGGGAGGAGGAAAGGGAGGAGGGAAGGGAGGAGGAAAGGGAGGAGGGAAGGGAGGAGGGAAGGGAGGAGGGAAGGGAGGAGGGAAGGGAGAAGGAAAGGGAGGAGGGAAGGGAGGAGGAAAGGGAGGAGGGAAGGGAGAGGGATGGGAGAGGGATGGGATTGGGATGGGGAGGGGGTGAAGAATTAAGTGAAGAGGTGGAGGATGGATAAGGGATGAGGAGGGGAAGGGGTTTGAGGGAGGAGAGAGGGGAGAGAGGGGAGAGAGGGGAGAGAGGGGAAGAGCGGGAGAGAGGGGAGAGAGGGGAGAGAGGGGAGAGAGGTTCCTTCTTAGAAAGGAGAAAAAGAAATAGGAAAAATATCTATCTAATCAATAGTTATCAATAACTAACTATCTTTTTAGTATTCTTTTCTTTTCTTTTCTTTTCTTTTCTTTTCTTGATTATAATTATGAGATATTATAAAGTAAGGAAAGGAAAGAAGGAAGGAAAGATAAGAAGACATGAATTTATATTTATTTATTTATCTTATTTTAATCTTGAATTTTTGGTTTATTTATATTATTTAGAGACTCGGAGTAGAGTTATAAGAAAGAGAGTAGTGAATATTAGAAATAAGATAATCGGGGTTACGATTCTTTTTATCTTTTATTGTATTAGTAAAGAGTCTTAGTAATTTATTAATTTTTTAGCAATTCGTTAACCTTTTTTTTATTAATATAAACTCTCCTAGTGAATCGAATCAATTTTTTTAACTTTTTATTTATAAAAGATAAAGATATTCTAAACTATATAAAATAATTATTAATTTAATTTAATTATAAATATCTATTTATATTATTAAAAGAATAAAAATTATAAGAATTATCATCAAAAGTTATAAATTACTAAAAAGTTGATGAATTACTAAAGTCCTTTTATTGTAGATAAAGGAATGAATAAATATAAACCCTATTAGATGTTTTATAAATATTGATGTTAATATTAATAGATTATTAATATTTATAAGATTATCTCAGTAAATAGATTTTATATAATCGCGAGGGTAACGATAATATTATAAATTGTAATCGTAATAGTATTAGTATTAGTATTAGTATTATTAAGAATAGTAGATATTTTATCTAGAATTTTCTTTATTAAATATTATACTATATATTCTATAATAGTTTTTGAGATTCAATTTTAGAATTAATTTTTGAGATTGTATTTTCAGTCAATTTATAAATTTAATTAATATAATATAATATAGTTTATATAATAAAATATAATACGATTTTACATAATAGAGTATAATATAATCTAATATAATAAAGAGGTTAAAATATTAATAAATAAAATCATCTAGATAGTTAGAGTTTATAGATAGATATCTATTATATCTATAATATATAATCGATTATTATATCAGAAATTAAGAATTTTATTACGTATTTGAATATTTAGCCTCTTTTTATTTATTAAATTCATTTTTATTATCTAGTATAGTTTAATAAAGATATTAAGTAGTTAATAAGCTAGTTAATAAGCTAGTTGATTAATTAATTGATTAGTTATAATTATATTAAATATATCGAGTTATAAAATAGATTAAGCTCTACGAGTTATAATTTTATTTTATTTAAGAATCTTAGCAGTATAAATTAATTTTAAGTATTTATATTAAGGTTATTAGTTATTAGAAATAACTATAATAAGAATTATAAATTAACTTATCTACTATTCTATATCATATAAGGAGAAGTATAGGAGGAAGTAAGAGAGGTTAAGAGGTAATAGTCGGCTCTTTCAAGCAGCCTCCTAGTTCCTAGTCGGGGAAAGCGATTATCCCCGGAAAACGATTGTCCCTAAAAAACTTCGAAAATACCATAATAATTGAATTATATCAATTACAACCTTTATAAATTATATAATTATTAATAAAATATTGATTTCTATTATTTATTTATTACATTTATTATAATAAATAAAGTTAAAGCTAAATGTAGTAAATTATATTATTGAATTTAATAAGATTATAGTAATTTAATAATATCAAATCTATTATTCTTTTTTTAAGAATTAAATAAAATCCCTACTAAAATTTTTAAGGACAACCGCTTTCCCCGACTAGGAACTAGAAGACCGCTTAAAAGAGCCGACTATTATATATATATATATATATTATAGCTTATAATTATATAATATAGATATATAGTAGTAGTAGTAAATTCATAATCGATTCGATCTATATAGCTATATTAAGACTATATAATACGCCTGTATCTGTATCTAATTGAATGAAGTAGATAGGAAAAAAACATAAACCCCCCCCCCCCTCGGTGTACCACCATAGGTATATGTAGTAGGTCTTTTTGATGGAATAACAAGTGTTTGTTTGTTTGTTTGTTGATTGTATTGTTGTGAGGGTTATTTTCGATTGATTGATTGACTGACTTAAACCATGATATCCAATTTTTCAAATCTAATTAATTTTCCATACCTACTAATCATTATTCTCATTCCGCAAAAGCGAATATGATCAATAGTTCAAGAAAACACAGTCTTCTGTAAAGAAAAATCCAACACACACTCCCACTCAACAATCCATCAAACAACCTAAACTCCTCCCTCCTATCTAAATCCAGCTACAAATCCAACCCATCAAACCCCTACCTATATAATCCCCTGTCTAGTATTCTCAATCCCTCCATTCCCATTCCCATTCTCATCATTGACACCAACCCAAAAATTCAAACTGTTGCACATCTACAATTTAGCTCAAGAGACTAATCATCCTTTTCCTCGCTTCATTACCTAGATACCTGTGTACTACCGCTTTGTTGCGTATCTGACTTTTAGCTTGTATGTACTATTACGATATGAATATAGTAATTTAGATTAGATAGAAGAACTAGAGGTTCAGAGATTCTTTGTTGCGTATCTGGATTTTTAGTTCGAGGGACTAGAGAGGGTTTCGTCGTGGTGTGAAGGGAAGGAAGGGAGGGGTGAGGGTTTGGGTATTTGATATTTAGCTTGTGTGTACTATTACACTATGAGATAGGTATTTTTCTTATAGGGAAACGAGGGTTTGAAAAGTCTTTGTTGCACATCTAGTTTTTAGTTCGCGGGACTAGAGATCTCTTTGTGGGAAGGTGAAAGGGTCATGAATGTTTGTTGCTCGTCTGCTTTTTTAGCCTCGATATACTTTGGATGCGGATGCATGTTCATGGTTCTTTTGATCATGTCCCCACGCGCAGATGGATGGTGAGTAACCTACAGACAATTGTTGTATATTTATGATTTTAGTTGGGAAGGCTGGAGATACTTTGAGATTGGTGCTTTTGAGAAATGATCGAGATGGAGAGTTATGGGAGGCGTTGCAGGAGGAATGTGATGAGAAGTGGGATATTGTTGGTTAGTTGCTTGGTTGGTGGTTGGTTATCTACCAATTGGTGCTAAATCGCTTGCGGCGGCATCGCTTTGTTTATTTGGTGTTGGATTCGGGGGCGTGGATTTTGAATCCTGAGGATGATCGCTCGTGTTGAGATGCGAATTTGATTCGAGTGGTTTACTTTTGGGTTGATGTTGGTTGGTATTGTTGCTGGTGTTGGCGTTGGTGTGGTCTTGACTTAATCATTTCCGTTGAGTTTTGCCGTTATGGCTTTGGTATTGGAGGCTATGGTGTTGTGTAACATGATTATTTTAGCTAATAATGATTCTGAAATTTGCTCAGTTAATCATACTTTTGCTCATCCGGGATCGCATTAGTAGCTTATAATAGCATAAGAACTATAAGCCCTAAAACCACCAACACGTCCCTCGGCCTCACCAATATCACTTTAGGGACATTAGGTACATTAGTTCAGGCCTCTAAGTTCAGGCACTTCAGGCATTCGAGTTAGACGAATTCAAGGCATGATGACCTAGTCTAGTGCTGGATCTCGCTTACCATTAGGGTCAATGATGCTTGCTAGGCGTGCGAGGTTAGGGGTTAGGCGGTAAGAGACGGTAGCTAGGCGGTAACAATAGGCAGGATTGGTACATGGCAACGACGCGCAATGAAGGTAACTAATTTTTCTAGTCGACAACTAAGCTGCAAATATTTTCAAAGCATGAAAATCTCATTTTAATTTATAATTAATTCACCATGGCTCGAGGACTTAAGTCATTGACTATTTGATCCACCTACGTATAACAAACAAAGTCACAACTTATCAGTAACAGTATCATTTTTGCACATTGAGCTATCAACAAACAATGATGTGTGTTAGAACTATCATCATCAAGGCTAACGATCCCTAATAATACACCTGATTAGATGCATACGATATGTACGTACAACTCTAACATAGTCATTTGATATAACTTTATTTTCCTCCTATCGTACATGTATGTGCTCCTTACCTCGGCACGTTATTGATTCATTCCCCTTCCTATTCCCCTTTATCGTCTGCATGACCGTAAACATCCCAGCTGGCAGCGGCATCATCGTTAAGCCTTAACGTTTTGCCCGGCCCCATGTCCCCACTCCAGCCGTCCTGACCACACATCCCAGTGTTTTGTTTTGTTTCGCATCCAATTAGCCCCCGTTAGCTTCAGCCTTAGCTTCAGCCTTAGCCTCAGCCTTCACTCTTTTAGCCTTGCTTCATGGGCTTACTAGCGAGTATATTTAGGGGCCTCGGATTTTTGTCCCTGCCAGCGTCAAGTGACCTCTAGTCAGGATTATAGATTAGATATGATCATACTAAAATTCCTGACATGCAACAAACGGCTGGTAATAAATTAACAACTGCAACTAATTTTCTAGGTGTGCAACAAAAACATCTTGCTTGTGGATGTTTTGCTTGTGATTCCTGCAGGACTAACAACTAATGCAAAAGCTAAGTTTTGAGGTGTGCAACAATACAATAATGTCATCTCGATGAGTGGATATTATTGGCGCCAGTATTGAATACTGTTACCATGTCTGCAGAGCTAATGGAAGAGCTAAATTTCCAGGTACGCAACAAAATGCTCATTCTGAGAGCTAATACAAAAGCTAAGTCTTTAGATGTGCAACAGACGACTGATTCTGAGCATGGGGTAATGATTAAGTGAATTATAACTACGGCAAAATTGCAATGTGATCATTTCGGATAGCTCCGAGCTTTATTATGGATTTAGATTTATTTGATATGACAGATATGATATGAACGATTCCATGAATATGCACAAAAACATCAACACCGTATCATGAAATTAGAGCGAGTGTGTGGTCTGGTTTCATCTTTCCTGCGATACCCAAGTCTGCTTCTCCTCCTACGACGGCAGGGCCTCTTACCGTGATCTGTTGTTGAAGGTTAGTTGATGTGTCCTCGCAAAAGAGGAGAGGAAGATAGTAAGGAGTTTTTGAAAAGGAGGAAGCATACCTGTCCAACGGAAAATGTGTCAGAAGTTTGATACTCCTTGGTATCCTTCAAAAAGATCTCGACGGATGGAGGAGGCGCTCCAAAGTGCGAGTATTTCTCTGAACCATCGTCTACTCTGTAATCATATATACCAGTTTGAGAGACAGCGCCTGCCACCTTTGATGCTGTAAGGGCGTACACAATTCTTGAGCCTGTGTAAATACGGAGATCTGAGAGCATTTCAGCGCTCAAAGGTGTTGACGGTGCACCAACAGGTTCGGAAACGTAAATTAAGCGAAGTTTCCCAGGCGTTGTGCCAATGATTGGGCGAAGATGATCGTACATGCGGGAAAAGACGGTGGCAAGAGGCATAACACCATTCTGTACCAAGGATCGAGTTTGAAACCAGTGGATGACTTGATAGAGTGGGGAAGTTAAGTTATCCTTGGTTTCTGCGTGGAGTTTCGCGAGAGTGGTGGAAGAAGCAACCACAATCGTTGGGGATGTACCCTTCGTTGCCAGAACGAGATCGGGGTCTTTGATGGCAACAGATGTTAATGCGACGGAAGAATTTGAGTAAAGTGCAGAAAGAGTTAGGATCAAAGGATAGATCTTTGATAGTGGTTCCGCTGAGAGAAAAAGATCTTTAGATGTGATACGTTGAATAGTGGGTATGGAGGAGAGTTGACCGGAAACACCGGCCACCAGCACTGATTGAGTGTATTCCACGAGTTCTCCATTAGGCCAGAATGCAACGACTTTGTTAGGCTCCTTATCATTCTTGTCAACGACGGGAAGTTCGGAACCTGCATGAGCCTCCTGATCTTGAAGAATCTCTTGCCAGGTAGAAACATTCACAGCTCCGCCAGTACCCTTTGGAATTTCATTCCAGTCCATATGCTTGCTGCCATCATCCACCACCCATATCATTTGCTGCAAAGCGGGGTATGACTTTGTCACTACATCAAATGGGAAAGAACCAACAGCTGCAATGACCGTATCCGCTTTGGACTTTTGTATCAATTCTATTAAGCTTTCGGGAGATTCGTCATATGGCAGAAGTATCGCACTGAGATCGTAGAAGGCACAAGCGAACAACGTTGCTATGTATTCGATAGAGTTTGGTAAATATATTGCAACGTTAGTTCCGCCATTTTGCTTGATATGTTGACCAATCAAGTTGATCTGACGAGTAATATCGGCTGTATCAAAGTTAGTAAAGCGAAGGTATTAATTCACAATGCTGTACAAACCAAGCTTGTGAGTGACTAGTTTATCGGAACCATGTATTGTCATGAGGCTGCCAATATCTCCAGTTTCTTTCCCTTCCCTATCGACAGCCCCAGTGACTGCTTTACGCCAGATGTCTCTCAAGTCACCATTGCGCCCTGGGGTCCATTTCGAATCACCAGGGTCTTTGACGTTGAGTCCTGAGTTGAGAGGTATGCCATGGGGGGAAGTGTGATTTCTGAAGACGGCAGATTGTCCTTCTTGTCTGACTGGAGATGCCTGTGATTGACGGGCTAAGAGCATAGGATGTGAATCCGGATCGCGAGATGTTACAACTGTGTACACAAAGAAGCCGATGAGAACAGTAACAATTAAGGTTGAATAAAGATCCCAATCGCTGAGAACACCTGTAATGCTCTCATCGAGATAGAGCATGAGATTATCGAACCCCATCCTGAAAGATGTTTCTAAAAAACGTATTTGTAGCTACAATAAGTTGAAGGTGTCTTCATGAGTATGAGTATTAACAATTTATAATACTCGTTTCAAGAGAAACTCCGCGGGCGGGTATTTGGGGTTGCTTGGTGATACGACAGCTTTCTACGGGGCGGGGTGATGATATCCGGCACTAATCAATAGGACCAATCAATGGACAGGGGTTTAAAGTCGCGCTAATACCAAAGTAGAAGCGCGCCTTGAGCTTTAGCAGAATTCACGATTTCTTGATCAAAACAACTCAGGAAGAACTACCAGGAAAGGTTTTATTCCTTCGATAACCTTCTCGACAAACAACAATGCGAACGTAGATTTAATCGTCAATTCAATTGAAATAATACTAACCATAAAAAACAGGCAAAGTTGGCTTTTTATCAGCATCAAAAGTGAGTAGCATGATCTAAACCCTCTATATACGTTTGGATTTGACATGGTTGCTAACGGGTACACCTAGGAGCTTACCAACCTCCCAACAAAGCTTAAAGGCTTTGTATAATCCCAAAGATGTCTACAATGATACGGACCCCTACTACACCAGCAACCCAACGATCATCGCCAGCGTCAGCGAGAAAGTCGGGGTTTGGAGAACCACAGCCATCTACACCGCAGACTGGAACTTGGAAACACCCCAAATTCGATGAGATCGCAAGACGACAGAATGTGGCCACTTTTACAGATCAAAACATGAGGCGACTTGTATGGAATGGTGTGGGATTTGTTGTGTTGTGGTACTTTGGACAAACACTTTGGAGAACGTAGGTACACCAGATCCAGAATGCAATAATATGTGCTAACTGTGATCTCAGCTTCCCTGGTTATTTCTTCGGCGAAGCATTATTTCCAATCTTTGCGTCCTGGGGCTTCCGAACAATACAATTCTGCCTCGTTTTCAATATTGTTGTTGCACTTCGCCCATTCTACACGAAACGAGACAACATGGAAGACATACCTTTGACACCTGCTCAACGAAAACTTCTTGGGTTGAAACCTAGTTCAAGGCCACCTACTCCAGGGTCGGAGTATGTCACTCCACCGAGATATAGGAGGACGTCAACACCCCTGAGCAGCTCGCCTGCGAATCGAAGAGGAAGCCCAGCTTCTGGAAGTCCTTCCGGGAAACGATCCGAAAGTCCACACACTCAAGACGGCCTGGAAAGCTTGATCAATCCACTGGGGCCAGTCTATTCGCCAGGTGCAAGTCCCTTGTTACAGAAGACTCTCATGAGTGGAAGTGGTAACCGGAGGTCTTCATATGGCTCAAATCCTCTTGGTCGATCTATTGGGGATCCTGGTACACCAAGTCCATTAGGTGCTGCGAAACCGTCAAGTGTTGGGTTAAATAACAAATGGCTTTACGAGAAGGGAAGGAGAAATTCAGGCAATGCCCGATTGTATACATAGATTTTAGACTTGATGGATTGTGGATATAGTTAGATACCCTTGTGGCCCGCATTACTTTGACATGCACTACTTTGACATGCACCTGCATTATTGAAATTTTGTATTAAACATTGTCCTGATGATTGTTGGGTTGTCTCAAGACGCTATTCAATTGAGTATGTGATTCAGAAAATTTCATGTTGAGTACGTGGTATCTGTGATACCTATAAATCTTCGCTAGCACGTGAAGATTGGCTCCAGTGAAGGCTATCTTATCGTCCAGTACAAAGAAGCTTCGTCAACAATCTAGAACATTTATTACATACATATCAAACAACGGCCACAATTCCAGCTCCAGATGCAAAACACAATTAAGGATGGGAGCTTCCGACTCGAAACTAGTATTTAAGAAGGGCATCTTCCGACTTTCAGAGGACAAGATCATTCCTGCCGATGACCCATATTGGGCTTCTGTGAGTTGATCGCACATCTTCAGCTGAAGTTATTACTAATTGAGCCTTGTATAGTTTTGGGAGTTGCCAGAATCCACAGAAGACATTTTCAGTCTCTTCTCCCCTGCGGATATTCGAAGAACTCGCGATACGGCGTTAGAAAACCTAGAGACTCTAATATTAGCAATAACCAGCCGACTTTTTGTTCTCCGCCATCACCCCTCATTCCCTCATCCAGAGTTTGCTCCGGAAAGAGATGCATTGAATTGCATTCGAATCCTCACACGCATTCTGCCATACGTATACGAAGCTGAAAAACTACAATCATGGGAGGAGACATTCTTTTGGGGCGTGAGGAGGAAGCGGACACGGTACACAGTCGCAGATTGATGTTGGTTGATTCAGTCACTGACTATGTTGTAGCAAGGCAGCCCTCGCCCGAGACGTAATATTTGATGAATCCCAGGAAGAACTACAGAAGCTCGAAGCTGCGGCGCAAGAATTTGAAGAGGTAAAGCCCTTGGCAGAAGAATTGATCGACACTTTGATCGATTTGTTGTTCTTTGCAGATTTTACCCTCCCCAAACCGCAGAACAGTAAGAACAAAGTATCGTATGCCATTTGGCAAAGCGGAGTAGGATGTAATACACCAGTGGGTACTAGTAAAGAATTTGAGAACAACCGCACCGAGATATTAAGATTGCTCTTGACTTTAACCAGTCAGAGTATGTACATGTCGGCAAACTTACTTCCTGTGCAAGGCGTGAAAGCCATCACATATATCGCTACTTGTCCAGACAAGCAGGTTGTGTTATCTGTATTGTGCTCTCTACTGAACACGGTAAGGTCACACTATCCTCATTTATAACCAAATACTAACATGTATGAAGACTTTGAAATACAACCCAGCAAAATGGCAAGTGCCATATAATGTACAAGTTTTCAAAGACCCAAAACAGATTCTAGTCACATATGCATTGCAGGTCAGTCAGCATACTATCCATTGATTTCAGAATCTGATGTTCGAACCTCGTAGTTTTTGCTTGCCATTCTCCTATATCCGATACCCGAATCCGGCCCTGCTCAAACCAAGAAAAGTAAGATATTGATATAGTTCTGCTTGTAGATTTCAATTGACATTGTTAGATTATTTCCGACACTTTCTTGGTCGTTTACATAGGCCACAAGATTTTCAATTCATTGTAGATGGTATGACAAGAATCTTGAACCAGCCTATGAATACCACGAGCTCCTATATTCCAGGAAATCAATCATACGCAAAATGTGCTTCGGAGATGATCATGTTATTCTGGGAAATCACCCAATGCAACAAACGATTCAGGTCGTTTTTGATTGATACTGATCGATCACACGATTTCGTTATTTTAATCATATTCTATTCCCTCGAATACAGACTAGATGCCTCCAAACAAGGAGTTGTACGGATGTGTATTTTCATCTTACAGACCTTAAGTGTAGAACCAAACTTTGGCAAGAATCTTAACAAGAGATTTGAGGCCCAGGATACTTTGCCGCCCAGTATCAGGCTTCAGTCATTCAATGGGACATATGCCGATTTCCTCATACAAGTAGGTTTTCTTCGGAAGTTGATACTGCAACACTGACGAAGAACAGTCAATTTACAACATAATAACAACAAGTCAAGGAAAACTCACAGCCATATACCCTGCCTTGTTAGCAGTGATAAATAACATCGCTGCTTATCTGGAGAATATCAGCGCTCCCACGTCTTCAAAACTTCTGCAATTGTTTGCGTCGATGTCATCACCAGGGTTCCTTTTATCGAACGACAGTAATCATGATCTCCTTCAGTCTCTTTTGGAGAGTATGAATGCTATCATCGAGCACCAGTATCCTAGTGAGTTATCCCAGTATCATTATTTATTCTGCAAAGATAAGATACTGACTATCCATCTAGACAACCCTAATTTTGTGTATGCTATTTTGAGAAATAAGAAGAAATTTGAAGGTATAGATTCACTCCTCATATCTTGAGTGTCAACTAAATCTGGATTAGCCTTACGACATTTTACTTTGGAAAGTGGCCAAGAAGAGATAGAAAGGAGAAACAGGCGAAAGAAAGAACGTCTAGCAGAATCAGGGGACGTAGACAGTAGGAGAGGCTCCGCTGATAGTATGCGAAGCCCATCTATAAGTCATGCACGAGGGGCATCAGCGCTTAGTAATGTGCCAGAGGAGGATACGTTTGCTATTGGAGACGATGACGATGAAGATAGCGACGTTGAAGAACGTCCCACTCCAGCAGCATCACCTCCCACAGACCACCCTTCAAGGGCCTCATCGATATCCTCAAGCATTGATGACACAGTCCCTACGCAACTACGAGGAATGTCAGAAAAGGCCAGGGGGAAAATGCCTGGTATGTATTTCTGCATCTGGTCGCCGAACAGGTTACTAACTCGTAACAGCTGGCATGCCCACCTTCTCTAGGCATAATAGCACAACGAGCTTAAGTAGCTACGCAGCATTTTCATCGAGCGGTGCATTTGAGCCTACACCTCAGTGGATAGAGACATGGCTTCCAGAACTTCCACTTCATACAATCTTAACTCTCATTGATCAAATCGATTCTCTCCTCTCAAATCCTAATAATCCTTCCGATACACCTTCAAATAATATCCTCCGCACCATTCAAAAGGCCGAGATAAGAGGAATCGAGACTACAGCCATTCGTATTCATTCTTTTGAGTGGACGCCATTATCGCTTGGTTGGTACGAATCCCTGCTATGGGCATTTGTATTCACATCTGAAATGCAGGTTGCGAAGGGTACAATAGGTGTTTGGAATGGCACAGCAATAAAGCTGTTTAGAGTTCAAGAAGTAGCAGCACATGGACCTACATTTAGTTCCCCGAGGGGTGCAGTTGACGCTGTGGGTAGCAATATTGTGAGTAGGCTTGGTAGCATGAATTTGAGGGGTGTGGCACAAGGTGGTACGACTTCAACCCAGTCAGGTAGCAGTGGCGGCGTTGGAGGGGGCATTGTGAGGACTGGCACTGGAGGATCTTCTAGAAACGAATCACCGTTAGGGGGTAGGAGTGCGATTATTTGATTGATCGGCAATAGATTAGCATGTTAGGTATCGTATACGGCAGAGTTTGTTGGCATACATGCATGCAATTTGGCAAATCACATGCGAGAATCTCTTCAGCGTTGGCGTATAGGAAGAGGAAAAGAGACTAGGCGAGTCACATATAAGATACACTGATAGCAATAAGGAAACCTTTGTGTCCTTTTTTAGACATACTAGATCCTACTAAAAAGGCTGTTTCTCTTTTCTTTCTGTGGAAAAAGCGCCACATATAATGTAATACATCCTATGAATTATCTTTTAATTGACCAAAATATCAGGTTGGACCTAGTGCACATGGGTTTCTAGTGCAGATCTTGATGATCCTCAACACTCAAGATAAGCCAGAAGATCCATCTGAAGTCCACGGGTATCGTAGAAGTGTGGCTGTGCATTCTATCGGTTAGTGAACATTTCTTACTTGATTTTTCCGTGATTTGAACTTGTATTTCCTGTCCAGTCACTTCTGCTTGATCTTCACGATCGACAAATTCTAGAATATGCGTAACGGATAGAAGTGTGGCTGTGCTTGAAGATCATTTCCGAGGTCGGTACTCTAATGCATCTGATAGGCTGCACGTGGATGCTGAAAGCTTACGCCACACCTGTGGCTCAAGCTTTCTATGAGCTGAGCTCCCGAGGTCCTTTCTGATAATGTGTGATTATTCAATTCTTGGGATATTAAAGAAAGATGACATTATCGCTTCAAGTTCGAAGGTGAAATTTGGTCACTTTTTATTCTGCGTTTCAATTTTGATGCTGGAGAAGAGTCGCTTAGAACTTCAGTTTTCTGTCTAAACAGAGAGGGAAATCGTGATTTTGTTTATAATCTGCACGCGCGCGCAAATAAGATACACTACACACTGTACATACATCACTTGTAAGCCCGAGGAAAGTATTGGGCTAAGTAGAGGATCATGGAGACTGGAAGGAACGCGGCACTTCCTAGTGTTGCGGAGCATGCGCATGAAAGAGAAGCTACAGGGACGGGGGGAGCGGAAGAGGTGATAAAGAAATATAGAGTTCATGTGAGTACGCTTTGAATCATTTTCACCCCTTTTTATGGGAACTAGAATGGCGCATCATGTTTGAGTTGGAGATCAGCAATGGCATGTGATGAACATGGGATGGAGGGAGCTAATGTAATGAGGACTAATGGCAAAATAATAGGTTAGTTCGAAATATCTTGATCTAACAAAGAAGAAATTGGAATTGACGCGATTGCCGCACGAAAGGCGAGGGGCAGATGAGGGGAAAAGTGGAGGGGATGCTGAGAGTGAGCAATTGAATGAAGAGGGTGTGGTGACCAAGAGGGAGATTGAGGGCTTGGTTGATTATTGGTATGCACACTCCAGATTATTGACCATTATATATTACAGGACTGGAGACTGTGATAAAGATTGAGGAAAGGCAAAAGCTAACATATGATTATGAGCACAGGCTAGAAAACTATTCCTGGCGCACAAGGGAGAATTATTATAATTCCACATACCCGCAATATCGCACTACATTCGCAATTCCGAAGTCTAACACCAATGCTCAAGAAGGATCGAGTCAATCGCTACGCATTCATTTCATACACATACGCAGTTCTCGCGCGGATGCAGTTCCGCTGTTGTTGGTTCCAAGTTTTCCAAATAGCAATTTGAGTTTGGATGTAGAAGGGTTGAGTAAGGAGTTATGTGAGCCAGAGATCTTGGGGGAGGATGTTCCAGGACACGGAAACGGACAGAGACGGGGACACAAACAGGCTTTTGACATTGTGATACCATCAATACCAGGCACGGGATTTAGCGATGAGATACCTGGAGCTAGAGCAGATGTTATGGGGGAGACAGCTAGATTATTTGGGCAATTGATGAAAAGGTTAGGTTATGAAAATTACATTGCTTCAATGATGGGGTCTGGGCGAGAGAAGGGTGGGGAAGTGGATTATCATTTAGGCAGGGGGATTGGTGATCTGGAAGGCTGTAGAGGTGTACATTTGATTGAACCGAGATGGGGAGTTCCGACTGTGAAAGAAGGAGTTTGGGATTGGGTAAGGTGGAAGGTGGCATTGTTTTTTCACGCGGGAGTTTGGGGGTATGAAGAAGGAGATTGGAAGAACTTGAGTTTGCAGATGAGGAAAAAAGAACACAGAATTCCGACGAGAATGTCGTTGTTGAGTGGGAAGAAGAGGAGAATGGGATATGGAGCCGTTACGAGTATTGGTTTGAGAGAGCCAGATGCAATAGCTTATGCGCTTTGCGATTCTCCAGTTGGCCTGTTGAGTTTTGTTGCGACAGCACTCAAGAAGAAGAATCCGAAGCATCAATTGAGCAAAGAGAAAATTATTGATCTTTGTCAATTATGTTGGCTACCTGGACCTGAGGCCGCGTTACGATATTATGCGAATGCAATACAAGAAAGTGAGCAGTTAGAAGGAGTAAAGAGGAACGGCAAAAGACAAAGGGTAGCAATAACGGTATTTGATGACGATGAAGGTTCTGTTGGATATAGTCCTCCTGCTTGGGGAATGGGCATACACGAAGTTGTCTTCGTTCAAAGAGCTAGTGGAAAGGCCGGACTTTTGGAATGGGAGAGATCGAATGTTATCTTTGAGGGTATTCGTGGCTTGGCAAAGGAAGTAATAAGATTGGATGACAAAATTCAGCTGAGAAGATTGGAAAGAGTTGTTGTTGATGGGGGATTGGAACATCTCGAATCCAGTCATGGTATGCAACTAGATGTTGAGAGTCCGGATACAATTGTTGCAGGTTAAGGTCATGATGGTGTAAACCAAACGCGAAAATCAGAAAACAGGAACACACCAACGTTGAATAGACAAGATTGCGACGATACGGTGGATATAATAGAAGACGAAAAAGATATATGGGTTGGAGTGCTAATGAGGAACGATCTGTTTTTTGAGATACCAAGGGCATGTCTACTTACGCCTATACAAATTTCTTTGATAAATTGATGTTCATATACGACTCGCTATCAAGCGCTAAATGCATGTGAAACCACCTGTTTGAAAAGCACATTGAATGCCAAGACACTGGGCTGACCCCGAATAAATTGACGCCCGCGTTTGTTGGTAAACGAGAGAAGTGTGATCGACCCGGCCTTGGGCTGACAAGGGCATTGCAGATAAATCGAAGCTTTTTTCTCCACTGTGCAGTGAAACGTGCTCGGGAAAGTATCTTGGTTGGAGGCCTTTCCTTACTGATCCTTCTCATGGTTGGAGATGTGATATCAACCAGATTGTCCAATGTGATCTGTCATGTATGGAAGGCTTAGTTTTGCTGCTCCCCCGGGACCAGCAGGGCGCCAAGAAATATTGGAGGCCTTGCGGTGCAAGTTTGTGCACCTCAAGATTGGCATAGGCGGTGGCCATGGGGTGTCCTGGTGTAACTCTTGGGCGGTTTGTACCGAGGAGTGTAGGTTGGTTCATGGTTACAATATCGAGATTACCAGCAAACTCGCGTTGCTTTGTGCTAGGACCTTGACGTGCAGAAGTGCAGCTTTGACTGGCCTGGTCGTGTGAATATGTAGCAATCTATAATGGTGGAAGGGAAACCAATAGGGGAAAGACAAATTCTTGTTAATAAGTCGGGTACCCCACTTTCGGGCCATCCCTCTTTTGGGCCATCTTAAAAATTCATATTATATAATTTTAAAATATCATTTATTCAACAATTACTCAGTATTATAATAAATACTTAAAGCTACACTTTTATTATTATCATTAATATTTCCTATATCAATTTCACAATCTCCCACTACAATTTGTACCTCCCTAATCTTTTTAATCTTAGAAAACTTCGAATTTGGATTAGTTTTTATCTTATACTTTTTTTTAAAAACAATTTATTTTAATTGATATTCTAATTACTTTATTCAATACTTAAATTATAGAATTTCATAATCCTTAATATTAAATCTTTTAATAATCTTTTTAAAAAGCTAGTAATAAATATAAAGATTGATTTCTTTACTTTAAAGAAATATATATAAATATAATTTTAAATTATTAGTTTTTTAAAACATTTTAAAAATTGAAATTACAGATTCTTTATTTTATTGATATATAGGATTATTATTAGAATATAAATTCTGATTTATAATTTTCTTATTATTATTTTCAAACAATAATCTGAATATAATAGACTTAATATAGTTTAGAGGTCATAAACCTGAAGCTTTTTATTTAGATAGTATATTATATTCTGTTAAATTATCCAGTTGTATTTTTTAATAGCATATAAGGAAATTAGTTTTTCTAATTGTTTCAGAATTCAATAAAAAAACTAATTTATTAAGATGATGCTTATATACTCTTTTAAAAAATAAGAATACAAATAAATTAAGAGGTTATAGAATATATAATATATATAGTAAAAGGAATAAAAGATATATTTTATACTTAAAGTATTTATATATAAATTCAATAGTTTTATAATTTCTATATTTATTTAATATAAAGAGTTTTGATTTATTCAATAAAGGAAAGACTATTTGAGGTATAAAAATCTTTTTAAATTATTTTAGAATAATATTATTTGTAGTTTATTTATTATCTATAGCAATGAAATGCTATTCTTTATAAAACTTTAAATCAATTGGAAATCATTATTATTATACTAATTTTCTTTTTAATATAATAAAAAGATCAAAAACTCTTTTTATAATTAAGATATACTCTATAAATAATATCCAAGCTTTAGAACCAGATTCCTT
Organism: Botrytis deweyae; assembly: GCF_014898535.1. Taxonomy (NCBI): domain Eukaryota; kingdom Fungi; phylum Ascomycota; class Leotiomycetes; order Helotiales; family Sclerotiniaceae; genus Botrytis; species Botrytis deweyae. Next base: position 416,882 of record NW_024066226.1, on the reverse strand, counting down.
TTTCTGAATAAAATAATATTCTGAGCTTTCTAGAATTAGTCTATTTAGTTTCTAGTTTTCTTGTATATTTACTTTATTTATATTATATTAATATTAAGATTTAATATAACAAATTAAAGATAAATCCAACTTTGAGAATTATTAACTAATAATATCAATAATTGTATTTTTAATATATATTAAATCGATTTTAATTTGTTTTTTAATTTTAATCTCTAGATTCTTTCAAAGAAAGTTTGTAATCTATTATTTCCCAAATATAGAATTATTTTCTTTAATATCAAAAAGGTATTCTCTAATTTCCCAAATTTATTAATATATAGAATTAATATTTAAAAACTTTTAAATTAATATCCAATCTGTTAATTGTTTTTTTTATATTAAAGTTATCTTTTGTATATATTGTATATTTTTTTTATAAAATAAATAATTATTTATATAGTTTTGAAAAATAACTTTTGGAATTCTATAATCCAAAATAGTTTATTAGATTGAATGCTTATTTATTATTATATATAAGGCTAAATTAATATCAATTTTGATATATATCTTAGACATAATATAAATAATAATATATTAAAATTTTAAATCAATTGATTCAAGTATTATGAAGTTATTAAAGAATAAATAAGAGAGATCCTTTTTTGTAATAAGCTTTTTTAAGGTGGCCCAAAAGAGGGGTAGTCTGAAAGTGGGGTACCCGATTTAATATGTGGCTGAATCCTGTAAGCTGGCACGTAGCTGGCTGGCTGGCACTACTTGGGAGAAAAAAGAGGCCAAAATTGATCATCTTAATAAATTCTATCATAAATCAATCGATAATAAAAATACAAAAATTAATGATATTTAATGAATTCTTGAGTAATCTTTAATTATCAAAGTATTTCAATATTTAGTTCTCTAAATTGAAATGGAATAATGGGATTATTCAAGAGCCTGGCCAGTGGCCAATTCCGGCCTGTTTTTCCAACGGAAGAGTGGTGGAGGCTGGCTGGCTGGTTCTATACTTCCATCTCTCAAATTTATTGAGGAAAGGGGTAGAATTCTTCAGAGCAATCAAATGGAACATCCTCAAACAATAATGTATGACATCTTGGCCACGGTAATGCAGGCTCACATGCTAAATGATGCATGCTTCAAGATTCGATGATTTCTTATCTGATGTTTGAACTACCGGTGTACGATCTGCAACTGCGCAATAGGAAATTTACTCCGAATGTGGTGCTCTTCCCGAGGGAAACGAACAGAATGGCTAGGGTAGTGAGTACGTACGTCAAGCGTGCATACCAGCTTTAATGTTATCTACGATAGAGGTCAGAGAGAAGCAAGGGATTAACTGGTAAAATGGCTATCTACAGCGAATCTCCATCAAGAATATGGTTATAATCATCGAGGAAACCATAATTATCGGACATCACATCATCTTACCATGGCCATTAGCGAATAAAAGATGTCCAAGTTTTGCACCTCCATTTATCCTGTCAACCATAGAATAGCTGTAGTAAACGAATGTGTCAGAATTTCCATGCATCGCGGTAAATAGCCGCCATCATCTAATCGTTGATTCGAAGGTTGAAGATCTTCCAAGGACCAGAACATGTAAGAATGATTTATTTTTTACGTTCTACGACCCATCAACCGTTTTCTACAGGGAAGTGAAAACAATTTTATTTCTTTGCCTACCTAGTAGGTACCTAGTCCCGTACTTATCATGAGGCTAGAGAAAAGGTTCACAATGTGGACTTTGTTAGTACAGCTACCACACACCACACACACCAACAATCTTTCTAGCTGGCCCATAGGAAAACTTTAATTATTTTTTATTCCATTTCTTTTCCAATCCTTTTCCAATTCTCTTCCAATTCTCTTCCAATTCTCTTCCAATTGTACATAATATAACATACAGACTATTCACCCCCGGTTGCTCGTGTCATATCAATTTCCACTTCGTCATCCTAGTCTCCTCGTCTTCTTCGTCTTCCTCGTCCACTTTCTCTTCGCTTTCTCCTACCCCTTCTCCTTCTCCTTCTCCTTGTGCTCTTTCTGTTTCTTATCTTATCACACACACAGCACCTCATATTCCATATTCCATATTGACCTGTCGAATTGTACCAACTTCTCAAGGGATTTGGTCCAACAATTATCCAATTGAGCTGTTGTGATCTGGGTTGACGGACAAAGCTAAAGATTCATCACGACCATTGTGCTTTGCTGCCAAGCGTTGATAAGACTAACAAAGACCAATCTCAAACCTCGTCATTTTTAATCTTCGAAAGCTTCTTTCCCCTTTTGCTTCGCCACATTAAACATTATACAACAAACCGTCCGAGGAGTCTATCGCAGACTTCCTTCGCGACTTCCTCGGGCTTGCGACCCTCATACAATGCATTCCGTGCAAACGGGGATTTCCAACTATTCATCAAACTCGAGTAGCTGATAATTTTAATATCTTCTGCGGAGCGCTGCCAACACTCCTTGGTTGAACTTTTCTTTCAGAACCGCAAAGATGTTCACTATTCTCCTAGAATTATGGCAACATATTGCGGCTCTCAAGCCATCTTTTATTTCCAAAAGCCCCCATTTCAATTTCATCACTGTACATTGTAAGTTCACAGAGACACAAATAATGGAAAACTCCGCATTGTGTAACGACACTAACTTAACGTCTTGAAAAGATTTCTGGATCATTGGAATGACACTACTCGGTTCTCTCTGTTTATATATTCGAGGAGGAATGCCTTACATAGATGCGCTATTCTTCGCAAGTGGTTGTGCAACCCAAAGTGGATTGAACACTATCAACATTAACACCCTCAACACATGGCAGCAAATTGTCCTATATTTAATACCGATATTCACGAACCCGATCACGATCAATTCCTTTGTCGTTTTCCTTCGATTATACTGGTTCGAAAAACGATTCCAGCACATTGCTGCCCAAAACAAGAGAAACCGAAGGAGCATCGCTAAATCATTCTCGAGATCGAGAACCACTGGTGCGGATACTGCAGATGCGGAGAAAGGTGTCAATGGCAGAAACATTGTTGTAATGCATGGCACGACAAGAGCAAATGTTCTGCGCGACAATCGGGATGCTATTGATGACATCCAAGCGGCAATCGAGAAAGAAAAGGCGTTAAACAAGGCAGATGCTGTCAATGGTTCTGGAAGTAGTAACATATCAAGTACGGAGACCGCGAACGATCCCAGTCCTACTTCACACCACACGCAAATTAAATTCGCCGATCAAGTAAAGAGGAGTAATGGGCTGGCCGACGAAGAGCTGCGATTACCAGTTCGTCGAAGGGATGAAGACCATATTGCCTTTTTAGAACGTCAGAGAAATCCAGAAGACAGAACTATTCTTCGAATTCCTGGACCAAGAGATGCGGACGCTGGTGTTGCTCCACAAACCGTTGAAGAGGAGGAGGAAGATCCAGTCGTAAGGACATTATCTCGCAGAGGTTCTATGTATTCTCGACCGGAAAGCCATGGTCGTGGCACTTTGAATGGAGAGTCGCAATGGCAAGATCATTATCCCTCAAGGAAGCGTAACGTTACAATCGAAGTTCCAACACATCCTAAAGTTGAGCGGGCGGTGGACGATGTGAAAGCTGCAGGCGCTACCATGAAGGGTGTGATGAGATTCCGCAACAACAGAAACACTGAGGGCCCCGAAGCCACGGATGCTCAGGGAAATGGAAATGGCGCAGTCATGTCGAAATTGAAGTCAAGAGCTCCAACATTTCAAAGCATCAAAACTGCTCTTACTGGCGAAAAGGAGGATCCCACTCCTTATTTGAGTTGGGCACCAACCATCGGTCGTAACTCAGCCTTCGTCGATCTCACCGAGCAACAAAGAGAAGAACTCGGTGGAATCGAATACAGATCACTGAAATCTTTGGCTTTAATTTTGTCTTGCTATTTCCTAGGGTTTAGTATATTCGCCGTTGTTTGTCTATTGCCCTGGATTCTTAATAGTCGTACCTATGGCTCAATAGTCGAGCAAGATGGTCAGGGCAGAGTTTGGTGGAGTATATTCACAGCTAGTTCTGCTTTCACGGATCTGGGATTTACCCTCACCCCTGACAGCATGATCTCTTTCAATACTGCTATTTGGCCACTCTTGCTGATGTCATTTCTCATTATCATCGGCAACACGGGATTTCCGATCATGCTCAGATTCATCATTTGGGTCACCACATTGTGGGTGCCCAGAAACAGTGCGGTTTGGGAGGAATTGAGATTTTTACTAGACCATCCTCGTCGATGTTTTACGCTACTTTTTCCAAGTAAGGCGACTTGGTGGCTGTTCTGGATTCTTGTAATATTGAACGGGCTCGATTTACTGTTCTTCATTATTCTTGATGTAAGTTTTCCCATCCCTCGTGGTATTGTACTTTGCTGATGGCCTATCTTAGCTTGGCAATTCTGTTGTGACTGATCTGCCAGTCAATATTCGTGTTCTCGATGGTTGGTTCCAAGCTGCTTCCACAAGAACAGCTGGGTTTGGAGTTGTCAATCTTGCGGAACTTCATCCTGCCATCCAGGTCTCTTATCTAATCATGATGTATATTTCTGTTCTCCCTATTGCCATTTCCGTTCGTCGTACGAACGTTTATGAGGAAAAGTCACTGGGTATTTACGGATCGCCAACAGAGGAAAATGAGGACGAGGGGGAGCCATCTTACGTCGGTGCCCATCTTCGAAGACAATTGTCTTTCGATTTGTGGTATATTTTCTTGGGCCTTTTCATCATTTCAATCGCTGAAGGCAGCCGCCTCCAAGGTACTGATCCGTCTATTAATATGTTTTCTGTCTTGTTTGAGATTGTTAGTGCCTACGGTACAGTTGGTCTGAGTCTAGGATATCCGGGAATCGATGCCTCTTTATCTGCCGAATTCAATGTTGTCTCGAAACTTGTCATTATTGCGATGCAAATTCGTGGGCGTCATCGTGGTCTTCCGTACGAGCTCGATCGAGCCATCTTGTTGCCAAGCGAGCATTTAGCAGAGAAGGAAGCTCTGGATGCAGCACAACGAGTTCACCGTCGGAATTCCAATGCAACAGCTGTTAGCAATGGAACAGATCTCGCAACTGTCAACACTGGCGTTCAAAGAGTCAATACGGAGCGTCCAGCTCCATCATCGAACTTCCTTAGTAGTCTTCTTCACCCAGGCCCGACTATTCCAAACAGCCACCGGAATCAAGGTACGACCCATGTTAGGCGGCACAGCATAGCAACACCAGAAAGAGGACGAAGTGTCAGTCCAAAAGCTAGTGGCGGCATCTTCTCCAAATGGAACAGCTCCGATAAACATCAGAATAATGTGGATAAGAGAATATCCGAATAATTGAGATAACTTTGGAACGGAGATGTGAATCAATTGTACAAAAAAATAGTTGTGGGATTAGAGCACTGGACTTTGTTTCTTTTTTAAAAGGAGGAGGCTCCGAAAATATGGGATACTACTACGATATCATGATACCTTAGATCGAATTTGCTTTTTGGGGCATATGTTTTGATGATTATGGAGTTGGTATGTTGACGGGTTTATAGATACGTAGGCACGGGTAGCGTTGTCGTTATTGTGTTTGGGCATGTTGGGAAACTCAATGGAGTGTAGCGGAGCGTGGGTAAATGAACCCTTAAATTGGAGGTTCGGGATTTGGGTTAAATCATATTACATGTAACGGCATGCATAGGTGTTTCGGGAGTTTTCATGGCATATGATACATGTTAGCCTGGGCTTGTGTAGATATGAAGATGGCTTGGCTTTGAATATTATTTACAGATGATTTTTGCACTTCCTTGACTTTTATTAGGCGCTTGACTGTGGGTGCGAGTCGGTGGTGAAGTAGTGATGTTTTGATTGTGAGTCAACGCACTTCTCAATTTCGATCTCAATTAACACTGAGATACTTTCAGTGGTCTTTTTCTACTTTACGACTCGGCTATCATATCGGGGCGGCTGAGTGAAGATGACACGAATAATCTTCTAGTCTCGATCGAGACATGTTCCGATCGATTAGTTCACTTCTCAAGTGCAACATTTGGTAATATAGAAGATGTCGATAACGAATTGATGTCATCTTACATTCTTCATTCCTTTACCAAGCAGCAATCGTACAATATCGATTGTGGAAACGGGAGTCCAAGAAAGATTTGTCTGGAACTCCATTGATTTACGAAGCGAATTTGAATTCCTTGAAAAGTATCTGAGGGCACTTCAAAAGGAGGTGGTTTTCGACTGGTACAATGTTTTCATGGATACTCCTTGTCTTTCATGGATACTAATTGGTTGCAGGAAACTATATCGATGCTTTGGAAAGTATTAGTGAGAATGGGCCGGTGACCATGCTTCCGCTGAGGGATAGTTATGTTAGTCCTAGGGGACATCGAGCGGTGGGGTTGGAACAAGATTGATTAGAAATCAAACGCGTATAAGAGTTGAAGCCATCGAATCAAGAGTTCTCAGTTTAGAGCACGAATTGAAGATCCAACCAATCTTCAGTGATAAGCTACTGTCGCGATTAGATATATGCTTTTCACTTTGGTTACTGCGATTCGCATAGTATTGGTCAGAACTCTCGAGAGCATCACTCTAAATATCCATGTCAAAACCGACAATCAAAATCCCCATCACATTGGCTCTCTTGGAGTGGAAATCATATCCGAGAATCTTCATCAAAGCTGCTTGTGTGTGGCGTTCTTTGCAATTTCTACCCAGAAACACGAGGACTTGGCCTGATTCTACACAGCATGATCGTGCCACAAAGCAAAGCTTTCTCATGCGACAGAGCTTTTCAGCAGCTCTTGGGCAAGCCCAGTGACACTCCTAGTCCATCGGCAGATATCGATAGATTATAATCACATATAGTACGCAATGACTAAGTCTACCCAGTCTGTCCGTGGTCATTCATGTGGTGCCAAACAAGCTTTTTACACAACCTGTTCGATCTCCACCCCCATCCTTACTATCAGTTTTTATTAAGAGATTGCGTGGCTGACATTCACACGTGGTCGAGGGTGAGAGACGATTGATTTTGCCGACGAGCAGCAGCTAGGAAGAAATTGGGAATCAATCTTCGGTTCTGGGTTTCATCGTCTTTGAATGGAGATGTATGCACTTTTTAGTGGGTATCTAGGAGTCTGTCATAAGCAGATGAAACGAACACATCCAGCTCTTTTATTTCTATGAAATGTCAGGTGGAAAAATGCCTGTGGGATAATATACCTCTGATGACGATTTTCTTTTCGTTATCTTTTGCAGGGTCATGGTCATCACTGCTTGCTAGTTGTGTTGAAAGACGGAACGAACGATCTGCTCGTGACCTTATGGATACAGCTGGGCTGGTTTCGTATGTTTGTATATCTGGTTGTATCTGATGAACTTCTGGCCTATATATCGAGTCACCTGCAAGATTATCATGGACTGGTTTGCATAAAAGGTGATAGGGGGATGATGCGAGATGCTTGGTGGAGTAGGAGTATCAGGCGGCTATCTGGTTCAAAGTTGGGAATGGGGGGGGTTTCTCAAGATGGGGTACCGGTAATGATGTCGCCACAATAAGGGAATTGTGGAGAGAGATTGGGTTAACAATATCATATTGTATCTGAATTAGATGTCTGGTGAAATGATTTCTCGAGAGTGAAGAAAGCGAGCAATTTCAACATTCATTCATCTTCATCCTACAAGATAAAGTATATATTAAATACAAACCATGTGATTCGTACCTAGGTCTCCATGCCAACTCCTCGATTATACAATGAGTAATGTGATCTAGTCAACCGACGAACAAGCGAATGCATAGGGATCTCCAACCCTATTGCCATCAAGCTTTGACGAGATCCTTAGGTTATGTTATTAACCTAGTCTCGGTTTAAGTTAGCGTAAGATAAACAGCTTATTTTAAATTTTGCGCTCGAGCAGGCATGGTTAGACGCTGAAATCCCCACTCTTTCTTCGTTCTAAGCCGTTAGTCGCGGGGTACTGCGAGCTTGAAGAAATTTTGGCTTAGGGTCGAACACCGTAATGACGCTCATATTCAGGCTTGCGCATGGAAATGAACTATGTTTAGTGGGTATTCCTCATCCAATCAATCATGTTAAACTAATGATTCCTGCGTAAGGATGGCTGCTACTTTTTTGGTTTTGAAGAACGTTGCTTTCCATCTCTAGAAATTCACCGCCACTCTCCAACACTGCTCTGCTAGGCTAGTCTTTGAAAGTAAAAACCTAGCTATATCTATGCTAAGTGCACAGTCAATGTTAAGCCCGCATCAATGAGCAAGCCCACGCCGTTGATGTAGGTCGCGGCAGAGCTATACAGGAAGTTGATTCCTTCTGCGACTTCTCCAGCCTCGGCAAGTCTTCCAGTCGATACTGCAGCTTTGATAAAGTCCGCTGTGGGAGGAGCTCTGTTACACTCTTCTGTGAACATAGGTGTTGCTACCCAGCCGGGACAGACCAGATTTACTCGTATTCCTGCCGGGCCAGCTTCAACGGCTATGATAAAGAATCAGCATTATCCCAAACATAATTCAAAGACCTGATGATATGAAAGTTTACTTACCAGAAGCCTTGGTAATTCCTAGCAACGCATGTTTAGAGGTCACATAAATTGGATACCCCACTTTCGAGCCACCCCTCTTTTGGGCTACCTTAAAAAAGCTCATTGCAAAAAGAAACCTTTCTTATTTATTCTTTAATAATTTCACAACACTTAAATCAATTAATTTAAAATTTTGATATATTATTATTTACATTATATTTAAGATATATACTGAAATTAATATTAATTCGGTTTTATATATAATAGTGAATAAGTATTCAATCCGATAAATTACTTCGGATTATAGAATTCCGAAGATTACTTTTCAAAACTATATAAATGGTTATTTATTTTATAAAAAAGGAATATAATATATATAAAAGATAATTTCGATGTAGAAAAAACGATTAACAGATTGAATATTAGTTCAAGAGTTTTTAGATATTAGTTTTATATATCGGTAAATTCAGGAAATTGGGAAGTGTTTTTTTGATATTAGAGGAGGTGATTCTATATTTGGGAAATGATAGGTTACAAACTTTCTTTGAAGAAATTCAGAGATTAGAATTAAAAAACAAGTTAGAATTGATTTAGTATATATTAAAGGTATAATTATTGATATTATTAATTAATAATTCCCAAAGTTGGATTTATTTTCAATTTGTTATATTAAGTTTTAGTATTAGTATAATATGGATGAAATAGGTATATAAAAAGATTAGGGATTAAATAAATTAGTTTTAGAAAGCTTAAAATGTTGTTTTATTTAGAAAAAGGAGTTTGGTTTTAAAGTTTGGATGTTATTTATAGAATATATTTTAATTGTAAGAAGAGCTTTTGATCTTTTTATTATATTAAAAAGAAAATTAGTATAACAATAATGGTTTTTGGTTGATTTAAAGTTTTATAAAGGGTAGTATTTTATTACTATAAATAATGGATGAATTATGAATAATATTGCTTTAAAATGGTTTAAAAAGGTTTTTATATCTCAGATAGCTCTTTTCTTATTGGATAAATTAAGATTTCTTATATTGAATAGATATAAAAGTTATGAAACTACTGAATTTATATATAAATATTTTAAGTATAATATATACCTCTTATTCTTTTCATTATATATATTATATATTTTATAACCTCTTGATTTATTTATATTCTTACTTTTCAAAAAAGTATATAAACATTACCTTAATAAATTAGTCTTTTTATCAGATTCTAAAATAATTGAAAAAACTAATTTCCTTATATACTATTAGAAAGTATAACTGGATAGTTTAATAGAGTATAATATACTATTTAGATAGAAAGTTTTAGATTTATGGCTTTTAAATTATATTAAGTCTATTATATTCAGATTATTACTTAAAAATAGTAATAAAAAAGTTACAAATCAGAATTTATATTTTAATAATAATCCTGTATATTAATAGAATAGGGAGTTCGCAATTTCAACTTTTAAAATACCTTGAAAAGCTAGTAATTTAAGATTATATTTGTATATATTCCTTTAAAGCAAAAAGATTGATCTTTATATTTGTTATTAGCTTTTTAGGAAGATTATTAAGGGATTCGATATTAAGGATTATGAAATTCTATAATCTAAATATCGAATAAAGTAATTGGAGTATTAATTGAAGCAAGTTGTTTCTAAAAAAAAGCACAAAATGAAAACTAGTTTAAATTTGAAGTTTTTTAAAATTAAAGAAATTAGGGAAATACAAATTGTAGTGGAAAATTGTGAAATTGATATAAAAAATATTAATGATGATAATGAAAGTGTAGTCTTAAGTATTTATTATGATATCAAGTAGTTGTTGAATAAATGATGTTTTAAAACTATATAATATGAATTTTTAAGGTGACCCAAAAGAGGGGTGGCCCGAAAATGGGGTATCCGACTTATCCAACTTTGTATGGGACGGCACCGTATGACAAAGCCGATCCGACATTGACGATCGAACCACGTCCCAAGTTTCTCTCTCTGCCTCTAGTCGCAGCAACAACTCGGGGCTCTTGAGATGCCATTTATTTGGAAGCGGCTCGAGTGACCAGGTAGGCTCCTTTTGCATTGATATCCATTACCTTATCATAGGTAGCCTCGACGCTGTCGTTAAACGGAATGTAGGCATCGACGTCAATCTAGTGAAATAGTCTATTATTAGCAAAGATCACCACTCAGGAGCCAAGTCGAATATCATGACTCTTTTTACTGCCATTTACTTAAACCTGCACTGTTGACACAGTAGTCAACCCGACCGAAGGCTTTGACGGTAGCCTCAATCAAAAATTGAACGCTTTCTGCCTTTGTTACATCTACTCCTATGACAAGAGCTTGATATTTGGCATCTGTAGCAAGCTTTTTGCTCTCTTCGACGGCCTCCTTGATCTTGGCTTCATCGATATCCGCAAAAACAATAGCCGATGCTCCAGCTTCGGCAAAGGTGAAAGCAGTCTCTTTCCCGATTCCCGACCCAGCCTGGTTGTCGTGTTAGCAAAAGCAGTCTCAAGTGATTTTGGTAGACTCACACCGGTGATGATTGCAACTCCTCCGTCTAGTTTGATGGCACCCACTGTAATTTTGCAAAGGGTTTCAGGTAGGTGAGGTTTGTTCCTGGTTTTCGATTTGACTTCCGTTTTACCTTTACCCTGTGTTCAAGTTTCCTGACTTTATCTGAGCTGAACTGTGCAGACAAAATTCACTCGGTGTATCCAAGTTGGTTTGCTACTGTGCACCAGGGATCATTTGCGGGCATATGCACCCACCGGAATTGGTATTACTTCCGAAGAAAACAACTAAGATTCTTACACAAGGGGTCCTAGAATATTGACCAAATGCAGCCGTTTGAGTTGCATCAGTTGCTATAATGATGGTGAAAACTCCAGACCTGGTTAATATTTCATAACCATAACCCTGTTAAATTGAAGTTTGGTAGAGAATCCTTCATGGAAAGTTTCCTTGTGGGATTTAGTCACATAAGTACGTACTATCTTGGTATGATAATCCTACCTTTTTCAAGCTACTTCAAACCACTGGATACATACCAAAATTTTCTACAGATTGTGCTGTCACGTTACTTATTTACAAGAGTCCAAGATCATCATATTATGGCGTCGCTATCTCAATTGTCCCCAGCTATGATCAAGCAGAATCCGGGGCCCGGAATTAATGCCTTGTCGGTTGCTATGGTATTCATTCCAGCTGTTGCAGTATTGTGGAGATTCTGGGCACGCATTCTCTCTCCCGGAAATACAACAAGCCGTAGGCTTTGGTGAGATGATTGGGTAGCTCTCGCAGCATTAGTAGATCTCTTCCATCAATATCCCAAAGCGAAATTTGGACTGGCAAATTGTTCAAAAGCCCTTCTCTATTGCATTCAACTCTCTCTGTGTATACGCAATCAACGTCCACCAGTGGGTACATGGATTCACGGGACACTTCCCAACTTTCGAAATTTCTAATAAATTCATTCTTCAATTGTTTGATATCAATACTCATAACTTGATTGTTTCAAATCCATTGAATGAATTTAATAAATTTGAAGATGTTTGGTTTGATATATCAAGAGATATTCACAAGTCCGATTTTGTGGTGTCCTGTCAATCCGTACACCCACTGGTGGTCGGACTCGGTGAGCATCTTCAGGCTCTCACACTCGAATAACTCGGCATCATCTCAAAATTGGTCTTTGCTCTTTACTTCCTCTATGATACGGGCCTTATATTAGCAAAGAGCTCTGCCAGGAGTAGAAAAATGGCAGCTGACATGCCTCGGGTAAACCAACAGCCCCCTAACCAACTTGATCGGAAGATCTCGAGCTCTAGTTGGGCATGCGAGCAATCAATATTGCGGCATATTACTTCGAAATGAGGGGAAATGTCACATAATGGGACGGCGACCGATAGATATGGGTATCTAAGGAGGGTGGTGCATACGGTATATCCTTCATTCCCATGTCTAAAGCTCCAACTAAGAAACCAATTTGTTGAAATAGGTCACAGTGGGGAATGAATTGATTGAATTTAGGGTACAGTTCATTGTATTGTAGTTTGACTGAAGAGAGCTAGAATGTGGTTGTGCCCTCTATGAGGTGCAACCGCCTTACAAATTAACGCTAGTACTAATTAGGCCATAGCACCAACACTTACGGAAACTACTTTCAATACAATTTATCACTACAGAACAATCTGACCTCAATTGTGAATTTCCGAAATCAAAAAGATATCGTTATTGTGAGAGTCTTTTCCACGTCTCAAAGGCTTTTGATACTTACTAGTCTCTTAGATTGGTGGCTGCCTCTCGGGTATTATGGCTGGAACGATGCTCACGTACCATGGCCCATAACGTCCGAATCATTGAGCAAGGATCGTCGGATCGTGAGAGTTATATGGCTGGCGCTTGCATCGCAGCTGACGGTCGAGAGTTTCTGAGACCTTTCGACAAACTAGACTCCAAGAAAGTCCCCTTTGCGTTGACAAGCGCCTGTTTACATTTGGTCAATCGCGGAAAAGACGGAAGTATTGCTTTTTTTGTACATGTCCCAAGAGCTGAAACTAGTTGGGAGACAATATAGAGAAGATTAAGAGCAAACTTCGATCAATGGAATGGCAAAGGAAGCCCACAGCCACCTTGCTCTATTTCAGAAGTCAAAGAGAACACCGGAAAAGGCACTTACGAGTAGCTGACAAGCGTCATTGATGTTTCTACTCAGAAAAGAGGGGCAAACACTAAGATCGCCGTGAAAAGCGAGAATCTGGCTACGAGAGAGTTCCAAAACAACCCCGGCAAATTTTGTCATCGGGGCAGATGGACCGAACTCGTTTGTACGGGCAAAGTATGCTCCGGATATTAAAACACAATACTCTGGCTACGTTGCTTGGATAGGTGCAATACTGGAGAAGGATGTCTCTGAAGCGACCAAAAAGGTCTTCACCAAGAATATAACCTTATGGTTGATGCAGGACAATCATGTGCTTGTTTACAATATCCCAGACAGAGATGGAAACCTTGCTGAGGGTGACCGTTACCTTAATTTCTTGTGGTATACCAATGAAACTCCGGAATTGCTCAAAAGAATAATGAAGGATTGCAGCGGCCATCAACATCAGAACATAGTTCCTTCGGGCCAGATCTAAGAGGAGGTATGGAGCGAGATGCTCAAAAAGGCAGACTCTATGTTCCCGGAGTCCTATAAAGAGCTGATCCATAGAATTGAGGCTCCATTTATCCATGTTATCACAGACTTCTACTCCAAGAAAGCTTCTTTCGAGGATGGACGAGTCTTGCTTGTGGGGGACGGGCTTACATTGATGAGGACACATACTGCATTCAGTACGGGTCAAGCTCACGCAGGTTCAAGATGCTTAATTAACATATCTCGATATCTACACGATTTCTTCCATGAAACTTGCCGTGAAATCTTGAAATTCTTGCTGTGAGAACTTTGTCTTTTGAAATCTGTAATTTCCAAGTCTTGGTTGTTCCAATATTGTCCGGGCACAAAGGATTTTACGTTCACCTGGTTTCTCGCTCCTTAAAACACTCCCAGAAGAGTACTTATGGCGTCTTTTTGGGAAAGTTTCGAACAGATCACGTAATAATTAAAATCGTGACAACCAAGACTACGGGTCGTGATCATTAGAATTAGAAAACTCATGATGTGGGGAGAAACTCTTGATAGGGGGGAGAGGAGAAGGGGAGTCTTAAAAGAGAGAGGAAAGGGGGGGGGGGGGGGGGGGGGGGGCTCAAGGTGTCCAACAGTCCGGACTGCAGTCCGAAAATGAAGATTATCAAATCCCCCAAAATCAACATTCAAATTATTTGAGATGTGAAATTTGATTGGAAGGATGAACCATTTGCTAGCTTTTAATTGCTTTTAGACGTTCAAAGCCTTGTATTGTTGGATTGCAGTCCGGACTATTGAAGTATGACATCAGATTAGGCTATGCCCTAACTTCGCTAAAGATCATGAGAAGGGCAAATTGGTTTAGAATTTCTTAAACCTTGAAGCTGCCAGATCCGCCTAAGCTTATCATGACGCTTTGGAAATTGTGGGTAAATGGGACTGTCAACCCAACGAAATCGGGAAGAGAGGACATACGAAGCGATTTGATATGGATCACGGAGTTGCAAGACGGCATGCCCAAGAATCATCTTGACGGCAAAGAGACGTTGCCTCTTCCATCCTACAAGCCAAGAACTTTAGGAGCACCATACTTTTATTTTTATCTCAGTGGTCAAGATAATGCTTTTAAAAGCACGATTAAGGATATTGGACTAATTTAATTCACGGGAGATGCGATGGAAAGAATCGAACGAAACCTTGAGGATATTATGAAGGAGACGACTGCAGCCTAAAAAGCTCTGGAGAAGATCGGATTTGTTATCAATGGCGAGTAACTGAAGGTATCCTCGAAAGATGAGCAGCTTGTGGAAGGAGCTTTTTGGAAAGGTATTCATATCACGGGTGGAGGTAATCCGGATCTCGTTCCGGATTGGGAGTTTCTTAACCACGGAGACAAAACGGCCGATGATCTTTAACCGTGGTCTGGAAATTGGGGGACGGGCTGCCTGTCAAAATCAACAATGAGGAGAGTGACGAGAAGGAGAGCAACCAAGAGGGCAGCGGC
Source organism: Botrytis deweyae (assembly GCF_014898535.1). NCBI lineage: Eukaryota > Fungi > Ascomycota > Leotiomycetes > Helotiales > Sclerotiniaceae > Botrytis > Botrytis deweyae. The sequence continues at coordinate 401,697 of NW_024066226.1, read as the reverse complement.
AAGCAAGGAGTTATCTTGGATTACCCTTCAGAATCCGTATGCCTGTGTGTGTAGCTAAGATTTAGGCCGTAGTGGTAGGCTCCATAAAAGTGACTTGATTTCGTGTAATTCATATTCTTCCAGTTCTCTTCCATCTCTGTCCAATCTTGCCTGCTGAATTACGATAAATTGATAATTGGGAAAAGAAGCATTCTTTGTATGCGCGAGAAGATATGTTTAGCTATGTTTAATACTTTATTAATTAGGAAATCATTAAAATTAGAAACACATTACGAATCATAGAAAACTTTGATTTGTAGTAAAGCTTTTCATTTTAATAGAATTAGATGAATTGAACTAGCTTACAAATTCCTCATATCTTGATTCGTTGAATGAGATCGCTTAGCTCTAAGAATACGAAAAGCTTCAAAAAATATTTATGGAATATTTATGGGATTTGGACCTGAATTAGAATATGAAATTCAACTCGTTAGTTTGACTGTATTGAGCTAATATAGGCTGAATTGAGTATGAATAGAGAGCTCTGATTAGCTAAAAGAAGGTGATTTTACTCTAGAAACTTTTCTATTAATATACAATGAAGATCAAAATTATAAGTCTATTAAATTTGTAAATTGTATATATTATATAAACTATTAAAAAGAATATCAAACGTAACTAAATGTCTCTATTTCCTTATTATGTCAGGAATACCGGATTCACGTAAATCACGTAAGCAGACATCGCTTATCTCTCTGCATCTAGATGACTCATTGACGAGTCGTCCTCCCAGTATTTAAATCCCTCCTTCAGCTCCTAGTTCTCCTAGCTTCTTGATCCTTAGACGCAACATAACCAGGAATTACCTACACCGTAGTCTTCAGTGTGCTGTCCCCTCAATCACTCGTGATTTTACAACTTGAGTTACTGATAGTAATCAACACTTTTTGTCGCAAGATGTCTTCTCCAAATCCCAACCTCCGCACTAGAAATCTTATCCTTCGTCCCGCCGTTCCTTCCGATGCTGCCCCCATCGTAGCCGTTTTTTCTAACCCCCTCAACAACCAAAATGAACCGCACACGCCAAGCAACCCAACGGTAGAAGAATACCAACGCCGAATCGCCAAATGGGATGAACTACGCGCTAGTGGGAAAGCCTACTTTCTAGTCATTACCCGACGCCCAACAACAGAGACGGGATCAGCTTCACTACCTGCGGATGACGTTATCGGCTTCGGCGGTATCAACGAAGTCTCTACGGACGCCCAGGGTAAGCGAATTGCGGACCTGGGTGTTCTGATTGACAGCTCCGAGTGGAGGAAGGGGTACGGACGGGAAGCTTTGCAAGCCACGTTGGACTTTGCATTCCGAACGGTCGAGGCGGAGGGCGTCGGATGTGAAGAGGCGTTTTTTGAGACATTGGCGGGGAATACGCAGCTTCAAGGACTGGCTGACCGGATGGGGATGGCGAAGTGGAAGCGGGTAAAGAGTGAAGGAAATGAGGTTGAATACAGGTTCAGTAAAGAGGAGTGGGAGGAAATTAAGAATGGAAGTGCTTGAGTAGGGCCACTGAAACGGAGACTTTGACGAAATTTGAAACAAAGTTACTCGCGATTAATGCCGCATGAAAGCCTGTACAGAAATGCCTCTTCTTACAAGTTACCGCAGCTTTAGAAACATTAGGCAGATCAATTTGCATGCCTCATATCGACCGTAAGAAGAAGGCAATATCGCAAAGGATAATAGTGAGGCAGATATAGTGCCGTAGTGAAGTGAATACCAACTCAGAGCGCCAATATGGTCCGTACAATATACCTTGATGAACGATGGATTGGATATTGTATTAGAAAATGAATGTGAACGTTTGATCAGATTTCAGTAATCCTGATTATTTGATTGATCAATAAGATCCCCGTCAAGCGGAGGCGTCCCGAGTTGGTAGTCTCCTGGTTGGTCCACTGGCTAGAAAGCCTCGGTCTTTGTGATGGTTCCAAGCAATAGCAGTAAAGTTTGTAGGGAAATATCGATACCCTTAACGCCGTTATGAAATAGAATCAACATATGATACTCCTAGATGTGAAGTACTAAGAAGCCCACTCATCCGGCCAGGCTATCTTAATTCATATATTCCAGAATCTTTTGATTTGTATCGTGTTTTAATCTCATTCCTTATGCTCTTTATGGTATAATTCAGCGCCCTCGCTTGTTCCACAAGATCAATGTGATAAACATCATCCTTATCCACATCTTTGGCGCAATACTCTACTTGAATAGCAAGAGATTCGTAGTCACGTAGACGGGCATAATCTCGCTTCTCGATTCTCTCCCAGATTCTTCGGCGTGCATCACGTCCTTCCTCCGTGTCGTTTGGATTGGGGGGTGGGAATATTTGACGTTGCTCCATGATATCTTTGTAATATGCTATTGCTCCCATGATGAGAGTCGATAACGTGAGAATGAGAAAGATAACCATGCACACGACGTTGACGATTTGAGCCCATGAAGATGAGCATCTATATACTACGCATTCAGATAGAGGAGCAGAAGTCATTGTGGGAGATGACAATGATGGAGCAGTGATTGGTGATCGGTTTGTTGATTACAGAAGTTGAGATTGATGGCGTTTCTTGTATTGTCCTGTAGATGTATAGATAGATACCGAAAATTGGACGTCAAATGAAGAAACATGCAATTTTTAACAGCATCTATACCAAAGAAATATTGCAAGATATATATATATATGTATATTTGTGCGAACGCTAGGCTGGCATGACGTATTAAGAGATCTTCGTAACCAAGTATTTTAAGCTCCAAACTCTAAACTCTGACCGTTTAAATTTTTCTAGACTAGTATTAACCTTATGACGCTTAGTATACATGGTGATGTTATTGATTTGTGCAGATCCATGCGTGGAATCAAGACAAAGAACCCCCCATCATACGTTCCGTTTTCGAATGAACTGCACATTTTGGGTTTGGAGTCTCAAAGCATCAAAAAGGCTGGATTGCAGTCCGACAATGAGAAGCTTTGCTTGCCTGAATCCGATGAAATTATTCCAATAGTATCAAGGATCGAATCCATCCCAAACATTGTATTACTTTCAAACAGTGAGAGCTTCTGACTGTCGGACTGCAGTGCGGAATATTGAGACCCCACTTAGGCTTAATAGGCGATATGGTGATGGCAGACTAGAAAGGGTGGGCGAAGTATAAAGAGCAAAACACAATTTTCTATGTCAAATCTCCTCTATATTCCACTATCTACATTCGAGGCAAAGTCCTTGCATAACAGAAAATTCTCCCAGGCCCTTTCGCTACGTGTGGTCTGTCCGCCCTTTTTCGGTAATTCTTCAACAACAGCTTAGGAATCAGATGTATAAAGGGTGAAGGGTAATAGACGCAACCAACTACAAACTCCCTATCCACAAGCCCCACCACCTAATAAGCAAAACTACCTCTCCTGCTCCTGCCCTCCTGTCCTTCTCCACTTCTACTTCCCCTTTTCCTCTCCGTTCTTTTCTTACTCTTCGTTTCAGTTCCAAGAAGATCGAGGAGAGTCTCGCCTAATCCACTCAATCTCTCGAAATCTCTCGCATCTCCGTCGTATTCATATCGCTCATTACTCCTAGTTCTTTCCCTTCGTCTCCGCGAATCATAACGTCTACCTCTGCTTTCATGGCGACCCTGATCTCTGGATGAACCGTGGGAGGAGCCGAGTAAGGAACGAAGGGCGAGGGCAATGGCCACCCACCAGAGGGCTTTCATTTTCGTGGTCCGATTTGTTCGGATTTATGCTTTGGAAATTTGAAAGTCTGAGGAGATGTGAGAGATCGTTTGTCGGTCCTATGATTATCTCGAAAGCGGGAAAATTTGACAGACTTGATTTTCGATGCTTGAGGGTAACGTGTTGACTGGTATAAGTTTTGATGCGATAACGTGCTTTCCGGAAGAAGATGTATGTTTAACAGTGGAGAAAAAGATGTGATATTGTGATGTTGGCAACGAGATGTAGATTTGCAAAGATTACAGGGTAGAAAAGAAGAAATGTAATTGTGAGATTGTGTACGCTTGAGAAGGACAATGTGTAACCCACTAGGAGTCAGAGTCGAGTCACTTCATGTTTGGGGCGTGATAGTGAATCTGTTTATCACACCACCTCATTAGGATGCATCCTTGTAGTAAATTTAGAATGGAATACAATGATACCTGGCTTGAATAATTGCGCCGTGATATCCCAATACTATAAGATCACAGTGAAAGTGCTAGGGTAGGAAGATAGAAATAATAGAATCAATAATTCTCTTTCAGATTATGTATTACTTTGCCTACCGATACAATGCTTTTCATAAAAGTACAACATGATAAAGAGTTCATGAATCATCCCTTTTCCCTCAAAGAAATCTGGCTATGCCAGAAGTATAAACGCCCTACGCCTATAACCTGCCTTTCAGGGAGGAGGTTGCTCTCAGAGCAATCTGAACCACGGAGAACTGATTTGTTGTACACGATGACTGTTACAACAACAGAAAATGAATGGTGATACACAAAAAGGAGAAATTATTTACCAGCCAATAATATTCTTCGACGAGGAAGAAGTGCAAAAAATATAAGTTGTAGAACGCGGAAAATGCAAAATTCACACCAGACCAACCTTGCAGAGCATGTTGTTACAATGGTAATATAAAGCCTCAATCCCCCAAGAAAAACATCAGTTACTGGTATCTAACCTCGCGAGCTTCTGCGGCTGCAGGAGGCGGCTCCGGATGGCGAGGATCGTACTCTTCATAATAAGCAGGATCTGTATGTCCAACGGTTGGGCGTGCTTCGTAAAGAGGTTGCCTCGAGAGAGACTCGCCCTCATATGCTGCATAAATCGTTTCATGTTCTCGGCGGGCAGGTCTATGTATGATATAAGGACCTTGAGAATCGTACTGGATATATTCATAAGCTTGTCGGGGTCGAGGCTCATCGGCGTAGACACGATAGTACTCCTGGCGTGGAGCCCTTTCATAAATGATTTCTTCTTTTGGTGTGCGCATGCGATAGATGGGCTCTTGGCGAGAATTATGGGGGTCTGGACTGCGTTCGGCATACTGTCCAGCTTGTGCGCCCGCCTTAACGTATACTGGTGACCTTGAACGTGCTCGGTCATTTTCTAATCTAACACTCTCATATCGAGCATATCTGCTCGGAGTGCGATGAGCACCATGACTTCCCTGTCTCTCATCACGATAAATTACATTGCTCGGGTATCGTCGATCAATAATTTCAGGAGAACGCTCTCGTGCAAAGGATTGCCCAGAAACAGGATCCATATAATGATCGTTCGTAGCATAAGCTCGAATTTGTCGAGCTTGAGGAGGGCGCTCTTGTGTATAGTATCCATTGTAAGACCCCTGCTCACTGGGGACATGTGTAGGTCGAGCGGACATGGCTAGACCATCATTATATACTTCTCGAAAACGCTGTTGTGGTTCTGATGACAGGGGGCGCCTCTGGCGCACACCATCGGCGCGTTCTGCTTCCCATTTCGGCTCGATGTAATCCTCTCTATGCCGCATGGGTTGCTGAACTCTTTGACTAACAGCATCGGAACGCTTTTCGGGCTGCAAGCTGCCAAGAAATCGTTCCGCTTCATTAGTCGCTTCATCTAACGGTCGCTTATGATTGGCATGCGCAATCGTATCTCTTTGCAACTCACCGTCTTCGGACCCGAGCTCAGCAGGCCCTTCACGAATAGTAGTTTGTTTTCCACGTGCTTGCTGTGCCTGCTGTGCCTGCTGAGAGATCTGAGCGACGACATCGAAGATACGGGTCTGTTGAGATGTTGTGTTCTCTAATGGCTTGTACTGAGTTTCCAACGAGTTTTTCGCAACACTTCCAGTGTTGGGTGATGCTTGTTCCTGTCGATTTAGTTTATGCGATTGAGAGTTTGCGGTTCCATACTCTCGAACGGGGGTGGCTAAATCATCGTAGCTTTTGATGGTTCGTTCGTAGCGAGGTTTATGTTCTGCATTGTTTGCTTCTCGATACCTAATATTTCTATCCAAGTAGATTGGGGATTCATCATGAGCGGTACGGCGGCTATGACTTTCTTCGGGTCTGGCATAAGATACAAAAGGTGATGTAGACTTGGTGGGTCGGCGAACATTAACAATTTCATCGTGGATTGTTTGGCCATCTTGTTCATGACGAGATGAAACGGCGATCGATGCGGGGTTACGTGATGATTGTCGTTTTTGCGCATCGCGAGGGTGCCGTGGATCATACGGATTATTATTGTAAGTGACAGAAACCGATTCGGTATTAGGAGTTCGAGTGTCTGCAACAGTGGCATAGTATCTTTCATGATTGTCTTGCGAGGGCGCAAGGGGTACAGTTATTTCCTGACTGGCATATGGCACCTGCTGCCAAATAGACGTTTCTTGATCTAGAAGCTCGGCTTTTGGGTGCCACGATGAAGCTCGCTGAGACATCATATCTTTTTTCGGTGGTGGTGGTGTCGAAGCAATCTCTGGGAGCGCTTCTAAAAAGATCTCAAGCTTTCGAGCTTCCATTCCTGGGGCAGTTGCAAGTGAAGAAATTTTCGCCTGATCGGGAAGCTCGACCATGTCTTTTGTCCAATCTGGGAAGTGACCTATAAGGTTCGAAGGCACTCCTTCCTCGTGTATCGTGCGGAAGTGCATGGTAAGTTGGGGAAATGAAAAATGTTTCCTATCGGGCTTTGAAGAAGTAACAGAACCTGCCATGCCTAGTACACAAGCTCGGCACAAAAGCCCATTAATATTTCGGACAGGTCGCATGTCCTTATTATTGGACAATCCATCAACAATCATCGAGAGTGGTGGATCCTGCCCAAACTTAGAGCGAAATCTTTTTAATAGGTGAAAGAGGATTGTGTGTGCCTTTATGCTACCGGGAACTTCTTTCACGCCACTTATCGAGTCCCAAATAGTCCTAGCGTCGTGACCAAGCTGCCGAAGGTGGGCTTTGTACTCCTCGGTCTTTTGTGGTAACGAAGAAGCACGAGGTTGTGCTTGCTGCGGCGCGGACGCTGGCATTTGTGAGTAATTTCCATTGGTGTAAGCTGGTGGCTGATTGTACGAGGTAGGATGCTGGGCATTGTGGGAAACATAAGATGACTGTTGGACATTGGTATCCGGTATTGGAGTAGGATACATCTGGTTAGGGGGTAAAGGCGTATAGCCTGGCTGAGTTGGTGTAGAGTAGGGACCTCCATAATTAGACTGTGGGTAGTTTTGAACACGGTCGCTGTATCCTGGAGTTATGGCAGACAATGGTTGTGCTGTATATTGGGAATAGCCTTGATTCGGATCCTGGTACATTTGTTGCGGTGCATACGGACCAGGCTGGGGGGCTACATGTTGGTCTCCATACTGGGAATGGCCACAATATGGATCCTGGTAAACATTGGGGTTCGGTGCAGCCGAGGCAAGCTGCTGATATCCAGCATAACCACTATGCGGTGGGATAGAGGGAGCGGTACCGACGTAGGGAGCGGTGGCACTTGGCCCAGGAAAATTAGGAAAGACAGTTCTAACCCGGGCAATAGGATCTGGACAAAACGGTGGATACTCTGGCCATTCTGATTTCCAATGTACTACTATGCTACCAAAACTGAGCGAAGTGGTATGCTTGGCAGCAAAATGTTGAACAACGCCCTCGAAACCATAATACTTAAAATTGTTGTCGCAGGCATTGCAAAGAAAAAGGTCCTTGTTATACTGTTCAGTGTGAGGTTTTATCTTTGTATCAAACACCCATTTCATATTTTCCAAAGTTAGCTTGCGAGTGTATGGCCCCAATGGAGGATCCGATGGTGGCTCTTGGCCTGTTGCCCGCACCGCAGCATCATCCTTGGCGATCTCAGCATAGAACCGTTTTCTGACGTAGATCAGGACATCCGCGGCAAATTTAGGACTAGATTCTTTGGTCACTTTGTCACCACCATTCCAGCCAGAACGAATTGTTTCATCGGCATATGCACCAATCCGAGCCCGGAGTGGGGCCTGGGCATCATCCCATTCTCTATCAATGGCTTCCTTGTATTCCGGTTTGGCTTGGATATCCTTGAAATGGCGCTCCTCAACTACTTGGAATTGGGTAATCCGGTCATTTTCTCGTTGCTCGGCTTCTTCTCTCTGTGATAGTAATCGGGGCTTCAAAACTTCCCAGGCACCATCATTTAAAGGTTGAATTATCTGTATAGCGGCCTGGAATGAACTCATATGGGCTAGAACATTTGCTGTCAGTGGGGGATCTAACAATAAGGATCTTCGTTCAATTTCAGCCCTTCGTGTTGCTTTCAGATCGGCAACTTCCTCCTTGGTCCTTTCATGTTTTGGCTGTAAGTTTGACCGAGGTGTATATGCAGAATAAATACTCTGTGAGGGCGAGTCGTACCGCGGTACCGGAATGTTCGCCGCTATGGCCATATAATCAGTTTCCACAGTATAAATAAATGGCATTGCTAGCAAAGAGAGAACTTACGGAAAGAAGTGTGTATCGCAGGCAATGATTTGGGGATCTGGGGCAATGAATGCGTGTCAGGCGTATGGTTTGGCAATTTTGGTCCACTATTTATCAATACTTGTTGCCCTTTGGTGGGGGCAAAATCAGTGTTTGAAGTAATTGCTGTAGGTATCTGTTTTGAGGGGTCATGTTGATCTGGTGTTTTGATCCGAACAATCCCGCCATTGGCCTCCCATCTTTCCCACCGGGCTGAATCGTTACGTCGTTCTTTACCACGATCTTCCAGACCTTTGAGCCATTCCTCTATCGTTGCCGAGCCCATAGCTTTGACGGATTCAAATTCATCTTTGATTTCTCCGATATGCTTTTTGAGATAGTATTTCGTGATTTGAGTAGTTGGCGGTGGTTGGCTGTTCTGCAATGCTGTTGCTGAAATGACATGTAACTCATTGGTGAGAAATACGAATGGCAGGGCCGGCATCAACGGTGACGGAACTGATGAAGACAGCAATACATCAATCTCCTGGGTGCGAATTAGTGAGCCCCAGGTGCAAACTAAAGAAAACGTGAGACTATACCTTCATGGCATGTTTCAGAAGACAAATTCCACATGATCTCACTGCGAAAGGCCAGATGGGAATGACTCCATTTTCCCCTGGACCCAGGTGCCATTGGTCTGATTGAACAATGTTGGCAATTGAATTTTTCTTGCTACAGAACTGGCAGGAATTGGAGCAACACATTCTCCACATATCAAGTTCAGTTTGTCCAACTAAAGGAACAGGCATGAGAGGCTGAAAAAAACGTCTAGAGGCTCGCCAGATGGCATCTGGCTTTAATACCTGAACAGAAGATTTGGAAAGGGGAACAATGGTGCTATCTGATGAAGGATCAAGATATTTATTGAAAGACTTGTTTACTTGTAACAAGTTACCCAAAGTTTTAGGAGCAGTGAAAGTGAAAATGTGATGCCAAATTTCAGCTGGCAGAACAGACCGATTTAAATGTAATTGGCCCTCACTTCTCCAATGGTCCTGTATCTCATCTGGCTTTAGACGTTTGCGCATTTCCTCAAGGACCTTTGTGTTGTCAATGTGGCCATTTGTACAATCCTCTTTGGATTCTAAATATTTCCGCTTCCTGGAAGTTTCCGGCTGGGAGGACTGCAACATGGGACCATTAGTTTTTTCCGGAATTTGGGCTTTCGAGGTGGATTGTACGGCCAGGTTATCCAAGGAATCTTCATCTTCATCCTCAGAATCTGCGGACATCGAAACATCTGAGGCTGAGTCGTCGTTCTCAACAATCGAGATAATATGGCTATTGGATGATCCTGCGTCTGGGTTGACGTTTGACATAGTAGGCTTGGGAGATGTCGCAGTGGATGTGTCTGTAGTAGATATACCTGTACTCCCAGAAGGTATATCGCTGCCTGGAGTATCCATTCTGAACCAAGGTTAATTCCTTGGTTCGTATTTGGAATGTATCAAGTCAAAAGAGAGAATAGGAAATTAACACTTGTCAAACACTTTGCGGATTTGATTTCAAATCGCAATGACCAAGATCAATATACTGATAACTATGCGACCGGATTGGGAGGAACAGAGGGTTGTCGAGAATGATATCCTATGAGAATTTGGGTCCAAAAGGAAGAATTTCAGTCTCATTCGAGACAGGAGCAAGCTATGGATAAGCTATGCGACCGTCATTTGATAGAAAGGCAGGGATAAAACTTGATGTTACCACAGAAAAGAAATGGAGGTGCAGTCGAATATCTTGAATAAAATGGTGAAGTGGAAAATGAACCTTTCCTCAAATATGTTGCGCTCCTGATATTTTATCTTATATTCTTTCAATTGTAGTGGGTGGGTGGGTGTGAGATAAGTGAAGCATACATAGAAAAGTGAGGCGGTCGATTTATGGTTGGTTGACCAGAAATCAGATTCTAGTGGCGGTCAAAAAGATGCTCCAGGCGGGCTTATATAATACACATACAATGATTGTTGAAACATGACATAACATAACGACAGCTTGAACAAGCCGAGCACAAACCAATACAATACAATACTTCCAAACATTCAACCTCTCACTCCTTTTCATTTTCCCTCAAACCATTTACCTCTTATTTAACCCCACCTCTAACTATTGCCAATATGGCAACTCTCAATACATCCACGAATGGCCCTTCTATTAAATCATCATATACTGGAGTGGTCAATTCTGCTGCACCCTCCGGAGCTGCGGCGTCCAGCCCGACTTATGGACAGTGGGCTTTGTTCTCAGTCTCAGCTCCTCTTGTAAATGCTTTTCAACAAGATAGTGGTGGAAAGGAGAGTGTGCTAAAGGTACAGAGCACTGGAGGTATGTTTGCATTATTGTTGTTGACTCCAAGCAAATCGTCTAATGGTTTGAAATCCAGAGGGAGAACTCATCGACTTAATCGAGGATTTCTCGGAAGGACGAGTTCAATTTGCATTTGTCAAAGTCAAGGATCCTAATACAACACTCCCGAAATACGTACTTATTGGATGGGTCAGTCATACAATTGAAAAGAGTGTTGGAATGACAGGAGGTCCTAACATAACCTATAGTGCGGTGAGGGTGTTCCCGAAAGAACAAAAGGCTATTTCACGAGCCACCTTGCAGCAGTATCCAAGATTCTTCATGTTCGTACTCATCTATCTGATTATCTCACATCTATTCATACTTATAAATCTATCTAGGGCTACCATGTTCAAATAACAGCTCGATCAGAATCCGACTTGGCACCAGAAAGTATTGTTCAAAAAGTAGCAGATGCATCGGGCGCGAAATATTCCTCGGGCTCAGCACCACCGCCTTCCTCTGGTCCTCGTCCCCCAACAGCTTCTAAACCAGTGTTCACTCCTACACGGTCGGGCGGTGTGTCGGGTTTCAATCCATTGGCAGGTTCGAGATCAAGGACAAGTCAGAATGACAACGTAGACGGAGATGGATGGGGCGCAGATGCGCCACAAATCACCAGGACACAACTTGAAAAGGTCCAGCCCGCATACAAACCCACAAAAGTTAATATGGCAGAGCTTACCAAACAGCCAACCGCTTCAAGATCCAGTAATGACAGTGGAGCAGACAGTGGATCTGCTCCTGATGTTGTCAAAGGAGGTTATCAACCAATCGGAAAGGTAGACATTGCAGCACTACGTGCTCAAGCTAAAAGCAGTGGTGATGATCGACCAACGATAGTTAAGGGAGCATACGAACCAGTCGGTAAAGTGGATATTGCCGCGATCCGTGCCAAAGCTCAAAAGCCTGGCGACGACGGTCCCAGGGCGGTTTCACCTGCCGCGACTGGCTCACCCGCCCCAAGCAGTGATGAACCACCAAAGTCTCTTGCAGATAGGTCTGCGGCTTTCACTCAATCAGAGCGTCTCACAACTCTACCAAAACCAAAGGTCGCGAACAGGTTTGGATCCACTGCCAGCAGTTTCGCTGGAACGAAAGCCCCAACTCCGGGAAGCTTTGGAATTCAGTCGCCAGCAGCCCCGGCAGCATCTGCTCCAATCGGTGCAGCCAGTCGAACATTTGCTGACGAGGGTGGTAAGACTCCTGCTCAAATCTGGGCAGAGAAGAAAGCTCGAGAAAGAGGACTAAGTGCTGCTGGCGATGCTCCTCCCCAGAACGTAGCATCGCCCATTGCAAGCCAGCCAAGTGGAGGAGGACAGTGGAAGAGTGGATATACTGGCAAATCTTGGGCTCCAGTTGCTACAAATCCCACCGGGCAATCTGCTACAGGCAGTATCGACCAACAGAAAACTGGCGAAGCAGAAGCGGAGCAAGTAGTACCAGATTCTCCAGCTGGAGGTATCAATGCCATTCGGGACCGATTCAAGGGAGGACAAGCACCAATGGGTGCACCAGCAATGCCACGATCAATTACTGGAGACCGAGATCAATCTCCACCACCTCCACCTGTCAACGCCTCCAGCAGGCCTGGTGCAGTTCCAATGCCTGGACTTCCAACCCGTCCTCCACCTGTTGAGTCTGAGGAGGAGGAATACAGCAGACCAAATATTCCCGCACCTCCCCCAGTTCCTCGCAGTCCTACACCAGAACCAGAAGAGGAACCAGAACGCGAGCCATCTCCCGTTCGTATTGCTATGCCAGTAGCACGTGGACGAGAACCTGAGGAAATGGAAGCGCCGGAGGAACTTCATGACCATCCAACTCTTGAACAGGCCATTGAACACGTTCCCCAAGAGAAAGATCTCACCGAGGAACCTGCTGGATATGACCCTGCCCGTGGCGCTGCAGCAGCTGTGGCAGCCGAAACATTTGGACACAGCGCACCTGCCGTCAATGAAGCATCCGCTGCTAGCGGTAAACGCGCATTGATTCAATACGACTACGAGAAGGCTGAAGATAATGAGTTGGAATTGGTTGAAGGTGAATACGTCACCAACATTGAAATGGTCGATGATGATTGGTGGATGGGCACCAATTCAAAGGGCGAAAGTGGTCTCTTTCCAAGCAACTATGTAGAACTCGTAGAAGATGAAGAAGAGTCGGCACCAGCTCCGGCATCAGCTCCAAGCCATTACGATGAGCCAGAACCACCTGCACCTGCACCTGCACATGCTTCAGCTCCAGCTCCAGCAGCTCCAGCAGCCGCACCTGCTCACGCTGCTGGTCCTACGGCTACTACCTTATACGACTATGAGGCTGCCGAGGATAATGAATTGAGTTTCCCAGAAGGTGCTACAATTACTGATTTGGTATGTTTCGCTTATATGTTCACCTCCTTCGCTCCCCCTTCCTTTCTCAACGCATTCAAGAACGATTACTAACCCAGTCAATAGGAATTCCCGGATGATGATTGGTGGTTCGGTCACTTCAAAGGACACTCTGGTCTCTTCCCAGCAAACTATGTAGAACTTGACCAATAAGTATCTACATTGGTTGGAATAAATTAAGCGAAGCGCAAATGCACATGAAGCGATTGACGTCTTTGGGAGGGGTACTTGTGATGTAGTTGAAATTGATTCAACATTATAAAAATTCAGGAGATTTTGTAGATGAGGGTGGCATGAATGGTTTTTCTAGGCAGTTAACTACAACTAGTGAAGAAGAAAAAAAGCGAAATAACGGTGGTCTTGGTCTCTATTAAATATAAGAGAATTGAAAATTCTTTCCGCGATGTTGCTGTCTAATGTTGTGTGAATTGCATTGTACATGCTCATTTGTCTTTGTCTCTCGGTAAAGTGATCAAGTATTCTTCGTTTACCAATCCATTGAAGCTTAAGGAGGATTTCTGGCTGCTGCATTTTTGAATACTTCTCAGATCCTTCCACGTATTTGCCATCCACGGTGGCGGTCACATTGTGCTATCCATGAGTAGCAAAGCACGAAAATGAAATTATTCAAATCACATAAATTCAGACATCACACGAAACCAAGCTATAGTGCATAAATTATTAAACAAAAGTCATTCATTATCTTATCTTAACCAACCAACCAACCCTAAAAACTAGCTGGAAGCAGAAAGTCTGTGATCCATTTGAAAAGAGACGCAGACCTGTAAGAACATGAAAAAACTGGATATGTGAGACGAAGGAAAAATGCGTGGGAAAGCCGAATTTGTTACTTCAATCATATGAATCTATGAACAAGGCGATTTGATTGTGGAAAACGAGTCGGGACTTTGGAGGGCGTTGTATCGTTGCTAGCTTGCGGGAAGGGAAAACATTATGGGCAAGTATAAGGCCGTCGATTTATTCGATTGAATCGCGATACTGGAGATGGAGATGTGCTGAGGCGCCAGTGGATTAGGCAATTTCGAGATGGCGTTTATATGGATGGATCATAGCGGAGAATACGTGGGTTTGGCAGCGACTTGCTCTAACAACATTCGGCACCTGTGAAGGAAGAGTTAGTGGATTGTTGTTTGATTGTGGCGAGGTGAGCAAGAGCAGAAGGGTAAAGGGAATAACATACATTCAACACAGAGCTCACATCCTTCTTCCATTACGCAACAACAACAGAGGGCTGCAAAACAAGCACCGAGACAGCCTTGTCCACCCCCGGAACTCTTTGGAGGAGGTTGTTGTTGATATTGCATTTGTTGCTAAAGAGATAATTATTAGTTTAAAGTACTTTTAGATACGAGCTACATTGCATTGTATCATGCGACGGTGAAGCTATCTCGGTGTTTCTCGGCATTGCGACAGCGCTGAGGTATCGAGGAATTACAGCCATCGCATTATACAGAACAGTGTATCGGATGGAGGATGTGCGAATGAACTCACAGGTGGAGGGCCTTGTTGATAGTAGCCTTGTTGTGGTGGTGGTCCTCCATAAGCCTATGTATCACATCAAAGTCAGCTTCTTCTTCTTCTTCTTCTTCTTCTTCTTCCATTCCATGTGCCAAGATTATCCAAGAGATCGCAAGGAGATCGATATGATGGTGACAATAGAGGCGAAAACATACGTTGGGAGGATACTGAGGTTGACCACCGTACTGGGGTTGTTGATTGTTGTAGTAACCTTGGTTCGACATTGTATTGATCTATAACGAGGAGGACAGAGTCTTTGGTCAGTATTTGTTTCGTGAACGTTGAAGCTGTGACGGAAAAAATGCGCAAACTTACGGAGAGAGGCGATTGATGCGATTGATTGATAGAATAAACAGGTACAAGTAAACGATGCGAGTGAAAAAGTTGACGTTGAGAAAGAAGAGAGGCCAAACTTCAAAGTTAGATTAGATTGGATTCATCAATAAGAGCTAAAAATCGGTAGACCGGAGGAAGGATGTTCGTTCGAGACACTGCCAAGGAGGGAACCAATTGGGTTGTACTCGCTATAAAAATGCCTAGGTAGTACCTAATCGCTGACGAGTGATAAAAGATCGAAATAGAACATTAATACCACTGACCTATTAATTACGCCAAGGTATTTGGAATTTATTTATTTTGGAGTGGATGTGAATACGCAGTCGAGGCAGTCTCGTTTCTTCTCTCTCTTCCTCTTATTAATAATAAGCTTTGAGGCTTTTGATGCTTTCAATGCTTGTGAAGTTTAATATCTTGCCCAGGTGGTTTTGGATCAGAGAAAGAGTTATTAGGACGAGTCAACGGTCTCAGGATGGCTCGGATGGGTAATTATACGATTTATACTCGTAGGTGCCACTCTTCCAAGCACAGCCAGTACCTTACATTTGTATCATACAGTAGCTATATCGTAGAGCTATAGGGTAATCATTTCGCAGTTTGAAGTCATGCAAGTCCTTCTTTTTTGATTGGCTCGACCGGCTCAATATGCAGCATGCAAATAGAAAGAAGGCGCAGATCAAACCTTGGAACACCTCATCAGCATGGCTCAGCAATTGTGGCCCTTTTGTTTGGTACAATGCAGTTACCATCTGATGCGCCAACCCGGAACACGGCCATTGTTCCATGCAACTTCTGAAAGAGATTTGCTATTTAATCCTCTGAACAGCGATCGTTCAGCTTCCCCTGCTTCCAAATCCCCCAATCTAATCCTTATAGGGCGTGAGTGGTCCTAGTATACGCTTAATACGCTACCTCAGCCACCTTTCCCCCGATCGTCACCTTCGCAAGAGTTCCATTGTATTATCGTTGCTGCTGGTTTTACGTCGTTTCCGTCATCCGATCTTGTGACCCAGATTGATACTGCAGAATAATCCCTGATACAAACCTTGACTCATTAAAAGCAGCAGCAACTTTTAGTATTGTCAGCCACTTTGACCATCCCCCTGTATCCGTCACATATCCGACTTGGCTTCAAGATGTCACTCCAGCTGCCAGGTTACCAGCAGCTTCGCGTTCTCCCCCTTATCTATACAACAAGCTTGCTGCGTGGCGTGCAAGTTTGTGCTTTTCCAATTGCAAAGTATTATGGTATCCGTCCACGTGCCGTCCTACAATACACGCACCTTGCTGTGTACGCGCAGGTATGCAGTGGAGCACCAGTGACCTGGGGAAACCGAACATCAATCTTGCAATCGCTGAAAATCCATGTCGTTTTGCGCTATCCGTTGAAGGTCTAGTTCAATATTGATCGTCCTGGGGTAGTCCTAGTTTAATACTACGGCTCATTCGTACTTCGTACATAAAGTATCGATAACTCAAGAAACGAAGAAGAGCCGTTGTGTACTCGTGCTGCTAGAAAGTATGCAACTCCGATGCTAGATGTACATACCACAAGATGGTAAACTATAAGAGGACTAACCTGGTTTTTATAGTGCCGGAGTTGCATACTTTCTGGCAGCACGAGTACTATGTTGCTGACAACCTGCTCTACGATTATCGTTGCAGTAAACACATCATTGACTACCGAGTGCTCAGAGAGTATTCCATTTCCTCAGAGATTGAACAAGAACTTTGAGGGACACAAGTCGCTGTCATAGTAGTCGAAGTGAAAGAGCAGGACACCCTGAAAACTTCCAGACTGGTATATGAATCAAGTTCCCTCTCAATCTTCCACATACGACCATAGATTGAGAAAATTAGGGCATCCCGTCCGCTCTGCCATACTCAAGACTCAAATCGGTAAATTAGTAGTTGAGTGGGTGACCATCAGCGAATCCTTACTGTTGTATGTTTTTATTTAACTTTTGGCTTTTGCTGTGTTGGTGGGTGACGATGTCAAAGTGGGCCACGGTTTTTGCGATACCCATTTCATGTGCAGAGCCACGTTTGTCAAAGGCTGGCTCTATTCTTCACTTCAAGGCCTTCAGATTTATGCAGTCGTTGAGCATTGGAAGTTCATATCTATACCAAGATGGTTGTTAGCAGTGTTATGTATTAGGAAATACCCTTTTACATCTTCCAATTTCCTGTCCACCCAAGGCATTCAAGCGAATGTCTGTTTCCTCCATCAAGCAGAGTCAATCTTGTGGCCTAACTAGTCATTCAATATCATGACAAGTGGGTTCTTTTTCATGAATATCACGGGGTACGATCGGTGCCTTGTCTATGCAGCATACGGTGAGCTGGAATCAGTATGTCACTGACCCCCAATGACAACGACAAGTTGAGGCGTTGCCATTTAAAACATCGAAAACAGTACAATTTTTGACATGTTCAGACATGTGGATTTGAAACGGATTGTCCGGGGATCACCGAGACTCGAATTGAGATCACTCGCTGAAAATTTGAGTATTCGAGAAAGGGAAGGTCCGCTGATTTCATGGTTGCACGAAAGAGAAAGTGTAAGCTGGCTCAGGTGCGGAAAGTTTATCGGAAGTTAAAACAGATGGACGATACAAAGAGAACGAGTTGACGATCACAGAGACAGATCAATTCAAAAAGTTCGGGAGACGGCACCTGGGAAACGGCACATGGAAGTTGGAACTCGGAACAGTGGAAGAGAAAATCAAAAACACCTTGGCCCGAACTACATCCTCGTCATCCACATGGCAACAAGGATTTAGAAGGGCAACCTCAGAGCTAGCTTCGAGTGCGTATACTAACTACTCGTGCTGCCAGAAAGTATGCAACTCCGACGCTAGATGCACATACCACAAGATGGTAAACTACAAGAGGACTAACCTGGTTTTCATACCGTCGGAGTTGCATACTTTCTGGCAGTACGAGTAAGTAAACTTTGAAATTGGTTCGATTGAGGTATGGGATCAAGAAATATGTCGTGAGGCCCCCAAATCGTGGAAATGAGGTTGGTGATGTCTTGGCATAGATGGCGTATCCTCCCAGATTAGCTCAAATCTGAGTGTGGATAGTTCAAAATCTCGAAACCATATAAGCATAAAGTAGGAACAAGACCAGAGACTTTAGTATTCTGTATAGTAGTGACCGGTATGTACGTAAGTGAAATCGGTACAGGTTTGCTCATATGATGTTGGAGAAAGGCCGGGTGATGATCACCTTGAGTGTAGAAAGGTTAATGTCTAGGTATCGTGGGAATAATCTTCACCGGGAGAAATTTCCAAAATAAAAAGTTCATCGAGTACTACCACCAACGAAGCTCGTTGGGAGCATAGCACACACATTTAGCTTGCAAAAGACTTTTATAATGGATCTCATATTTTCTATGGTGCTCCGAGAATTAAATTCCAACATACACCGTATAAACAATTTCAGAAAGATATTATTACCATACAGCAGATCTCACAACAAACCAATCATGTTGGATTATTAATCATTTTTGTAATTGTCCTTTTCCTATGGAACGATTGAGAAATTTGTCGCTTGGGATGACGCGATGAGGCTAGCCATCTTGATAGCGATTAGAAAATATATCTCCGGCCTCGCAACTTCACTCACCCATCAACCAGAACTATTTTAACTAAATCTTCGTCTCTTCATCATTGATTCGACTAACATTTCGATACCTACCTACTTTCCGTAAACTAAACAAGAGAAACTCTATACACCCCACGATTTCTTAAACAAAGCCACGAAACTACCCCCCACCAGCAACATCCACCCCACCGCAAACAGAGAAAAGTATCAAGATGTCAACTCTTATCGATATCACAACAGAAGAAGAATGGCAGAAGCACACTGAATCTCTGCCATCATCGACTCTGCAGATCATTAACTTTCACGTATGTCTCTTCATCCACCGCCCCTCATCCGCCCTCTTCAAACCTTGACTAATGCGACAAACACTAGGCACCATGGGCAGCACCATGCGCGCAAATGTAAGACTCCCCCGGATTCATCGTCATCAACCCCTCTCTCCTACTTTAGCTTCGCTCCAGTTTCTCCCAGTTGCCCACATTATCAGACGACCATACTAATTCTCACACTAGGACAACGGTCCTCCGAACCCTCGCGCTATCCTATCCCCCAACTACACCTCCAACCACCTCATGGGTTTCCATGAATGCCGAAGAAGTTATTTCCGTCTCTGATGCCTTTGACGTAACCGCGGTTCCATACCTCGTCCTCACCCGCAACAATGTAGTTCTCGAGACCGTCTCCGGCAGCGACGCCACCAAAGTCCGCAATGCCATTGAGAAACACGCCAACTCTCCCTCCACCTCCACAAACGGCACATCCGCCAAGCCCGTCCCCAGTATAAACCATGCCTCTACTGCGCCATCAACCACCGCACCTACCACTTCTACCGAATCCGAAGAACCAATGTCTAAAGAAGATCTCCACGCTCGCTTATCCAATCTTGTAAAGGCAGCTCCTGTGATGTTGTTCATGAAAGGAACACCTTCTGCACCCCAGTGCGGTTTCTCTCGTCAACTTGTCGCTTTACTGAGAGAAAAGTCGGTAAAATATGGATTCTTTAATATTTTGGCCGATGATGAGGTAAGGCAGGGTCTTAAGGAATTTGCGGATTGGCCTACTTTCCCACAATTGTGGATGGACGGAGAACTTGTTGGAGGTCTGGATATTGTAAGTTCTTCCCTGTTTAATGTTATCCTAGGAGGGAAATGGGACTTGAGCAACATGTCCCGGTATCCATATTCCAAGATACTCAGCCTACACATTGGTGGAATACATTTCTAACTACATACATTATAGGTCAAAGAAGAAGCAGCAAATGATCCGGATTTCTTCACTGCATATAGTGTCGCTAAACCGGCAGCAGCGGCGTAGAAAAAGGGAAGGTTGGGAATTTGATAATATCGGACACTAGGAAAAACCAGGAGATATACCCTATTAAAGACATTTTTTGCGCAGGATTTCATGAATTGCTGCACTGTGATCTGCATAACGTGAGAACTCGATCTTATAATTTATAATTTCGAAACTATATTAGTGTATTTTGGACAAAAGAAGTTGATAAACAGACAAGTCATGATACTTCCCAGTGGAATGCATCGTCAACTCTTTGCAAGCTTCAAAGTTAAGCTCACTTTAATCATCCATCGCGTATTTTTCCCTTTATTTGCACAAAGATAAGACACTATAATTCCAAGGTTCCCAGAAACGTTTTAACACATGTAAACATCACACCCTATCACATCACCAGAGCAGTAAAAAACAATAGTTTTGGGGGTTTCTCATCTATTTTTTCTCATTTTTTGGCACCAATCCAGTGGCCGAATCAAAGAAATCCTAAAAGCCTAAAGAACCTCTTACTCTCCACCCAATTCCCAGATCGACTATTACTATAAATCATATACCCAGCCTGGCCTATACACCGTTCTCCATACGCCCCCGTGAAAATATCAAAAATATAACTTAAGCAAACTTTACTCCAACCTTTTGTTTATCCTCCTTATGTAGCGCGAAAAGGGTTTCCAAACCAGAATGTACTCCGACCTATTTCCCCCTTACGCGGCACCGAAAGAATTGCAAAATCAATCAACGAAATCAAGTAGTAAAATCAAATGTGTGATTAGAAAGGTTTAAGACGATACAACAAGTTGATTTTTACCAGTAGTAAATCCTTCGCCCTTACTCCACACAACTAGCCCCTTGATATGGCGATTTAGTAGTTGTATCCATCAGGGATCTCCAACTGTCCTTGATACTTGGAATCCGCATCCTGTCCTCCCCAGTACTCCTTGATGGCAGGCAAGACGGTTCGCTTATTGACCACCAACTTCGTGTTTGGAACGGGCTGGGGTGCCCATCCAACTGTCGCGGCGAGGAAACCAGGATAACTGTGGTTGAAGTAGCGGGTCTCCAGGACACCGTGAGCCCAGCTGCGGATCTTGTCGCCGGTCTTCTGGGCAATGAACTTGAAGACATTAGCGCCGACGTCATAGCGGCCGAGAGTGTGGAGTCCCCAGTTAGCTTCGATGGTGGAGATTTTAGAGTAATGGTTGTAGTAAGTGTCGTCGGTGGTGTTGTGGAGGTGCTTTGGAACGACGTCACCAAGGAGGATAGTAAGAACACGGTTTTGACGGGAGTAGACCTCGTTTTCATCGAAGGTAATGATGACAAGAGTGTTGTTCATGAAGTGAGGATCGGTAAGGAGGGGGTTAAGGAGGTTGTAGAGATACTCTCCTGCGACGGTGACGGAGCTATCGTGAGCGTCAGAGGTCATGTTGGGGGTAAAGAAGATCCATTGGGGTAGTGTGTTTGCAGCAACATCTTGGTGGAACAAGGTCTGGTTCTTGATCAATTGAAGACGTTCGGGCTTGTCAACGACATTGTTGAAGAGGACTTCAGGGCTGGGTGGATGTCAATGCGCTGGAATGTTTTGGTGATTTGATCAAACTTACTTGTGCTTGCGAACATATGCATCGGCACCGGTGACTTCGTTGCGCCACTCCATACCTTGGAATCCAGTATATGGCATATCTTCCTGGTACAGAGCCCAAGTGATTCCCTTGTCTTCGAGGAGATCGACTACACCGGAAACGTTTGCAGGAACAGTAGTAAATGGATCACCATCGAGACCGAAATAATCACTGCATCAATGTAAGTTATTGTGAGCGGATAATCTATCATAGAATTCAAACTCACCCTGCGGAGGATGCGAGGTAATTTGGCTCACTTGGGTGTGTTACCGCGTTATAGTTTGTCAATGTAATACCCATCTCTGAGAAGTGTTTGAAGTTTGCTGGATAGATATCAGTACACATGTAATTATTTCTCTTTTGTGGAAGGGCAACTTACGGTCTGCAATAGCAATCTCGTAATCAGTATTCTCAAACCAGATGTTGAAAACTCGATTGAACACCTTTCCCTCGACGCAACTGGTAGGACTTCTGTGTGATGCATACTGTTGAGCGTGGAGAACAGCCTTATGGCCGAAGGCTTCCACGTGAGAAATGTGTCCATCGGGAATAGTGTTGGCAAGGTCTTCAACTCTCGGGGAGATTGTAGCTGAAAGTGCCACTGTGAGCAGCAGGGGAGCGACGAGCTTGTAGAAGGCAATTCTGAAACGCATGTTGATAACTTTGCAGGTTTGGAAGTTGCTGGCCAAAAATTAATTGAAAGACCGGGGACTGGATGTTATTTATGCTGAAGCTGACTGACTACTGGAAGCACTAAGCCAAGGCGATACTTCCCATGGAATATCTAAACATCACTCGATGGAACTATCGAAGTTTTCAAGCTAATTACCAAATCCAAGATGCTGGAAATGAACCAACACTATGTATATAACTAGCACCCTGGTAGATGGCAACTAGTAAATCAACCACCTCGGACAAACGGTAAAGTAAAGAGGAAGGACAGTAACGCCATATCTGCGGTGTAAAAAGAGTCATGGCTGGACAACCTGTTAGAAATCTTTCAACCTATAAGATTCCAGATGTTGGTAAGTTGAGATGACATTGGACGAAAGTCATACGTTGAAGCATCTTTTTGACCTGCCTCATCAAGAATTGAGCATATCCGATTTATCCAGTACTTTCATTCCTGGCCATAGAATTCATGCACGAGCACGCAGATACTGCAGTTTGTAGGGTGACAAGGATGGCATTGTGCCGCGATCTCCTGGAAGAGCGGGGAGGGGCGATAATCTAGTCCCTTCGCACTTGTTAGTTGTTATGCGGAGTATCTTCTGCAAAGTGCCAGTCGATGGTAGTACCCAAAGTACCCTTGTCAAACAAGATTTCTTGGGGGTAGAAGAGTAGCCAACCGTCGATCTTCAATTGATTATAGATACCACACATGATGTACTCATTAGCAACTGACGCTTCGTGGTATAGAAGATAGTCGGGTACAAGCAAACACTTGTCGTCATCTGTGAGCTCCTTAGCACCCGGCATCATACAATCCATCAGCTTTTATCTCGTCTGATATTGTCATTTTAAACTAACTCACAGTGGGAAGGTTAGCTGGAATGAAGAGTTTTCCTACACCCTTCCCGTGGACCGTGGTAACTAGGTGATCAACAAGTTTGGCGGAGAATATTCTTCCCTAGTATCGAGGTAGTGTGGAAGTGGTATCTACTCAACTCTTTCGTGGTTAGACTTAACGTTCGTTCCTGTAGCTAAAATGGTATGTGCTTAGTTGATTAGCTCGATTGCCTATCTCGGCCTAGCGAGCCGAGGTACAGCCCGCTAAAAACTGACATCCAAACCACCTGGTGAACCTAAGAAATGCTTATCTCGCAGTCCCGTGGGGAAAACGTGTCATCCTATTGGAGAACTTGACGGATAACGGAGAGGGGTGAGAGGAATCTAGATGCCACTCCAATAATTTGTTGGCAATTGATTCAATGGATCATCATTTTACTTCTTTAGTTGTTCTATAATCTACGAGTAATTGATTGCAGTCATCATTATCTAAAGCGTGCAAACGTAACTGATCTTCCCTCCGCTCCCGAGACAAGTGCATCCAGTTTATGGCCAATCCGAATTCGGTTGAACTGCTCACTTTGAAAACTCACTATACTAATCTAGTCCGGCTCTGAGGTCGGCTTTTTATTCTACTTTGTATATTGACGACATTGGTTTCCTATATTTGAACCATTTCTGGTCAGAAACAATCTGGTTATTTCCATGTCATTCCGCAGACAAGAAAGATGACATCGTGTTGATCAACTTCATCACATCAACCATACTTTAATTCATTTAGTTGAAGAGGGGAACGTCATTGCCTTGAGTTTAGAATTCCAAGGCTTGGAGTGCTTGACAAATTTGCAGCATCTCAGCAACATCACGAACAAGATTGATGAGCATCTGTCTAAAGATCCAACCATGTCTGTCTTTACCAATGAGCGATCCTCAGGATCCAACGAAAGTCTACATGATGTTGAAATGCAGGAGGTTAGAGGAGGAAAAGATGGTTATGGAAATCAAAAAATGAGACTGTTGTCGAATAAGAGAAACAGCGTATCACCCAACAGATCTTCAGGGTCAAGCGAAACGTTGGATGATGTTGCAATGCAAGGGAGAGAGGATGATTATGGAGATCAAGATGGATTGTTGTCAAGCGGAAATCAAAAGGGTAAACTAACACCTGGGCCTGAGTTCGAAACAAAATGGCATCTAAGAACCCCCTGGGTGGTATTCCTATCAATTTCAACAGCGATAGCAACTATCCTCACAATGTGGAAGATTGCATCGTATATCACCTCTAAAGGTAACACAATGATTGACTATCCGAATCCAACATCCAGCGGCTTCCGTAGGTCAGCAAGTGACTACGAATTGAATCCAAATTGGGATTTTGATGCCTCGCCAAAAGTTCGTACATATCACTGGACCATCAAAGATATCGAGGCAAATCCAGACGGAGTTCTTCGACCAATGATCACCATTAACTCCAAATTTCCTGGTCCAATGATCGAATGTAACGAGGGAGATGTTATAATTATCGATGTTGATAATCAAGCCGTCAACGCTACATCTATACATTTTCATGGCATCTTTCAAAATGGAACCAACCATATGGATGGTACTACAGGCATAACACAGTGTCCTATTGCACCAGGCAATAAATTTCGATATCAGTTCAACGTCACGGGTCAATCTGGCACCTATTACTATCATGGACATCAAGCTGTACAAATTTCTGATGGGCTATACGGGCCTCTGATTATCCATTCTAAGAAAGAGAAGACTTTACAGCCAATCTCATATTCTACAGATCGAGTAATCATGCTCCAAGATTATTATCACGAGTTGAGTAGTGGACTCACGATGAAAAACCTTGAGCCTGATAGTGAAGCCTCACCAATTCCTGACGGCGCACTAATTAATGGACTTAACAGTGTAGACTGTTCCGTTCTACCACATCGAACATGTGACAACTCGACAGCAATCCTCCCTTCATTCGATTTGGCCGCAAATGAAAATCATCGACTAAGATTTATCAATACTGGCGCATTCGCTTGGTTTCAAGTGGGCTTGGACGAGCACGAGTTTGCCATCACTGAAGTTGATGGGACGGACATCATGCCATCATATGAAACCCGCATGATGATCAGTCCTGCACAACGCTACAGTATGATTGTGAATACAAATCACAACTCGACTGATGCATTTTGGCTCAGGGCAAGAATGGTAACTCATTGCTGGAAAGAACCCAGTCTACCAGCCAATGGAGCTGATGAAGTTCGAGCTGTCATCCGTTATATCTCCGAGAAAGATACACCTCAAACCATGACCTCTAAACCAACTTCCCAAGAGTGGAAGAAGCCAATCGAAACATGGTGCAAAGACATGAACACCACCAGATTCATACCCACCTCCTTTGAACCTGCCCCTCAGATAGCAGACCATAGCTATTTTATCCGCGCAAATCTTGAAAGACATTATTGGCGTCTTCAGCGAGGCTATTTCAATAGCTCTACTTTCCGCCCTCAAGTTCATCAACCAACACTCCATCGTACAATCGATGGTTTCTCAACCAAGAATGAATCATTCACATCCATGGCTCAGACCAATGGCGTAAACTCGATATCTTATAACCAGGAAAACGATTATTTGATTCAACATTCCGGAGTCAAAGTCGTTGATGTAATTATCCGAAACTTCGACGAAGGAAACCACCCCATGCATCTACACGGTCACAAAGTCTGGGTTCTAGGCCAAGGACACGGTGACTTCCCTGGGTACCAAGCTCTACACCTTCAACCAGAAGGTCGTGGTACATTGCCAGGCCATGAACATGTGTTAGACAATTTAATCAGAAGGGATGTAGCAACTGTAGAAGGATTTGGATGGTTAGCTCTTCGGTTCGTAGCGGATAATCCAGGAGTATGGGCATTTCATTGTCATATGATGTGGCATGGAGAAGCAGGCATGGCTATGCAATTCATGGATCGGGTTGATGAAGTTATGAAGATGCAGATTCCAGAGGAGAACCAAAAATTGTGCCAAGTTAATGTTGAGGAATTGGAAAAGGGAAGTATTCCCAAGGATGAAATCTGGTTTGGCTTCGGTCCAGAGGATGAGTGAGGGTGATCGATTGATATTATACATTCTCATGAGATGATGCTGGAAGCGGTGTTAGACCGTTTCATTCTGTCGAATTCACAGAAGCGACACGTATGCCATCATACCCTCCGTCGTTTAGATGGGTAAGACGCCATGTGTTCAAGCTTATGGGATAAATCACCTATCCTCCCATCTACCCTAACGAATTTTTACACGGAAGCAATACTTGCAAGTCTACACCACAATCTCTCAATACGTTCAGATCCTCAAATCAAGATGCTCAGCGAGGCATCTCTTGTAAATGATGCTCAGACACCGACTCAGAAAAACTACGCATAAGAATCTGAGAATGCAGAAAACAACGAGCTAAGCTACTCGAGAGTCATGGGAGGAGTAGCAATATAGTCGTAGATGTGAAGCATAGGGTGTCGAATTTGTGCAGGGTATTAAAACTCGCTTCTTTCACTTCTGCATTGTAGGAGAGGAGAAGGAGAGGGAGAGGAAGAGGAGAGGAGAAGAGTGATTGAATACGCTGGAGTTGTGTTTATCTTCTATCTGACGATGTCATTCGGCTCGTGTGTAGGTGCGTGTTGTATATAGATAGATGTATATATAAGTATAACCGAAGGGCCAAATAATGATCAAAATGCAGGAAAGGAATAACATTTCGAATTGAAAATTAGATGATAGTGTTGTGAGTTATGTTATATACCTAGGTACCTAGTAATTATGTTATTAGGGAAGTAATGTATCAGATTCCTATTTCTCTCTCTACTCATCTCCTTCTCTATCATTCTATCATTATCATTCAATCGTTCATCTCATAACCCTCTGCATCTCCAATTCGTTTTAATACAATGTGATAGGAAAATCACATACCATACCACACCACAGTGTTGTAAATATTTGATACTCTCGCTCTGAGTCAGTCATCAGTACCAGACTCGAATGAACTATCTTTAGTGAAATACCTTGATAGTTTATAGATGATTAGAATACTCATTCCACCTTCTTCTTCTTCTTCTTCTTCTTCTTCTTCTTCTTCTTCTTCTTCTTCTTCTTCTTCTTCTTCTTCTTCTTCTTTTTCTTCTTTCTCGAGAAACTCTCTTCTCTCTTATGTTTCGGAGCGTAGCGAAAGAAACTTATGCGTCGGATTTTACGGACTTTTTATATAGCGTATAACCGATATCCCTGCTACGTGCACGACCCTACTATATGCACGTTTTTTTTTCATTAAAATAAAATTCAATTTAAAATTCAAAAATCATTAAAATAAGATAGAATTCAGTTTCAGAATTCAATAATATTATTTATTTTGATTTTTTAGAATTTCAAATTATTAAAATGAAAACTGATTAAAGAATAATATAAAGAGAATATATAATTTTGATATATAAATTTTCAATAATAAATATATTAAAGTTTATTTATAAAGTTAAAAAATATTTTGATAGATTCTTTGATATTAATGCTTTTATAAAGAAAACAAAAAAATTAAAAAAGTAATAAGAATTGATTTTAATATAGATTATTAGATTTTCTAATTATTTTTATTATTTAAAGTTTTTTTAAAAATGAATTTACACTGATTTCAATTTTTATTTACTATGAAGTTTTGATATTATAGTCTTTTTGAAAGAAATGATGTTGATATTAAAATATTATAATTATAAACCAATCAAAAGAAATTCTTTAAATAAATCTTTCATTTTTAAAATTCTATTTTTAAAATCTTTTAATCTTATTTTTATGATATATAATGAAATTCTATAATGAAATTATTATAATAATATAAACAATGTCAAAATAAAGGGTTTTTATAATTCAAAAATATTATTAAATTAATTTTAAAAAAGAAAATCTAATAAAAATATTTTAATATTAATAAATCCTGAAAGTTCAAATATTGAAATTTCTTTATTAAATCAAAAATCAATTAATATAACTTTCTTCTTTAATATTAAAATGAAACTATATATATTCAAAGATTATAAAAACGAAAAATTTCAATAATTATTAACAAAAGCTTATATTATTATTAATATTATATCAAATTAAATTCTTGATATTTATTTTTAAATCTTTATTTCAATATAATATTGGTAAATTATAGATTTCAATAGATTCATATAAGATTTTAAAATCTGTTATTATTATATAATTGAAAAGTAAAGTCAAATATTATAAATTCATTATTATATTAATAATTAATTTTTATAAATATTCTTTTGAAAAATTATTAGAATTTAATATCAATATAATTTCAGAATTTCAATAAAAAAGTTTAATTTTTTTAATTATTTCATATTATAATATAAAGAATTTCATAATTTCTTTAAATAAAACTTATATTTTCGATTCTATTAAAAAATATATTAATAAATAAGTAATTTCTTATATTAAAATTCCATATCTTATTTATTAGTTTTATTATTATAATCTTTCACAATTTCAGATTTTTCATTTTCAAATATTATACCAATTTATTCAAATTATCTTAATTTTAAATTTCAAATGATTTCATTGCTTTTTTGATTTTTAATTCAATTTAATATTATATTTATATAAATAATAAGAGCGTGCACATAGTAGGGCCGTGCACATAGTAGGGATATCGGTTATGATTATATTTCTATACTCAGGAATCCAATTTGTATATACTCATATGATCTGGATATAGTATAAGATTTTTTATTAGTTTAATTATATAAAGAATTAAAAAAACAAGGGTTTAAAAAAATAAAGAATAAACTTTATCTTTAATTATTTAATATTAATACTACTACTTACTAAAGAGCTTATTATTATTATTATTATTATTATTTTATTATTATTATTATTATTATTATTAGTATTATGATTATTATTATTATTATTCTATTATTCTTATTATTATTTATTATTATTATTATTATTATTATTATTATTATTATTATTATATTATTATTATTATTATTAGTATAGTCTATTCTAATTCTTTCTAATTCTATTTCTAATTCTATTTCTAATTCTATTTCTAATTCTATTTCTAATTCTATTTCTAATCTCAATATAATAATATTGTAACGAATATTACGTAACATACATAATAACTCATCATAGTCTAATTTAAGACTAGCTTGAACTAAACGTATATAAGAGATAAAGAGATTTCTTAAAAATCTCTTTCCTCTTTAGCTTTCTTATTCGAGTTATTTGACCTCTATAATGTGCTCTAGTATGTAATCGTAATAAATATTTAATATTTATAGAGATTGATTTAGAAACTCTTAATTCTTATAATATTCAAATTTAAATTAATAAATCAGATTCTTTTTATTATTATTTTCTTTTTAGAATTTTAAACTATTGTTTTTATATAAAAATAATATAATAATATATCTTTTTATATATATGTATATATATATATAGTTCTATATTCATATAGTATACTAAAAGCGAATCATAGGATTACCTGATCAAGTCATCTGACCAAGTCACATGATCATATTATATAATTATTGCTTAAGGCCATTAGTCTAGAATAGTCGGAAAACCGATTCTTTATTAGCTCTTTCAACTCATATATAGTTAGGTTGATGTAACTATAGTGAAATCGAATAAGGAATAAGAAAGAAGAGCTTTATTTAATGAAATAACCGAAAAAGGAAGAGATCTATAATAATGAAAAGCTAGATTGATAGGAAAAAAGTATAAAATAAGGCCTTTCCCTTTCGAATATAGAATAAAAAATAAGGAATATTATATACTATTTCATGAAAATTATATATTTCATAAGTTATTTAGTTGTTAATACAAGCCAGCTTCCTATAATAGACTAATACTAGTCTAATCCCTCTTATATACTATATATATTATATACTTATATACTAGCTTATAACCTATAATATAAATAATTTAAAGAATCTAAAGAATTTAAAAAATTTAAAAAATTTAAAGAATTTAAAGAATCTAAAAAATTTAAAGAATTTAAAGAATCTAAAGAATCTAAAGAATTTAAAGAATTTAAAGAATCTAAAAAATTTAAAGAATTTAAAGAATCTAAAAAATTTAAAGAATTTAAAGAATTTAAAAAATCTAAAGAATTTAAAAAATTTAAAAAATTTAAAGAATTTAAAAAATCTAAAGAATTTAAAGAATCTAAAAAATTTAAAGAATTTAAAGAATCTAAAGAATTTAAAGAATTTAAAGAATTTAAAGAATTTAAAGAATTTAAAAAATTTAAAGAATCTAAAGAATCTAAAAAATCTAAAGAATTTAAAAAATTTAAAGAATCTAAAAAATTTAAAAAATCTAAAAAATCTAAAAATCTAAAGAATCTAAAAAATCTAAAGAATCTAAATAATCTAAATAATCTAAATAATCTAAATAAAAATATAGTGAAAATTATAAAAAAAATTCTATTATTTCTATTATTCTTACTATTTCTCTTATTTTTATTATTTTTATTTAATTATTAAAATAAGAATAATAAGAATAGTAAGAATAGTAAGAATAATAAGAATAATAAGAATAATAAGAATAATAAGAATAATAAGAATAATAAGAATAATAAGAATAATAAGAATAATAAGAATAATAAGAATAATAAGAATAATAAGAATAATAAGAATAATAAGAATAATAAGAATAATAAGAATAATAAGAATAATAAGAATAATAAGAATAATAAGAATAATAAGAATAATAAGAATAATAAGAATAATAGAAAATATTAGGCGCTCCGAAACACTGACGAGCTAGCTCGCCCCGAAATCTATATCGAGTTGCGAAATTGATACAAATGCCTAGACTAATACTAATACCGAAGTCGACAACCTTCCCTCGTAATATTCATAGTCATTTTCATCTCTAATGTATATTATATCATTCCCTATTCTGAATATATTTTCCTTTCATTTCTATTCCCACCCCAAAATGCAATTTATATAGGTATCGAGCGTCTTCGGGTCTGACAGATCAAGAAGACACTTGACAATAAGAATGCCCAAAATGTATTTTCACTCCAACATCCTTTTGAATAACATGATAAACAATAAAAATTTCCTCTTCCTGGATTGTACGTTCCAGCGATCCGATTGTGGATATGTATCAGAATGACAATATCAATATTGATTTCCACGAAGAGAGAGGCGATTCATCTCATCGGGTTGTGTGTGATTGAAATGCGTTGGGGAACTTGTCTAGAATGATCACAACTTATGCAGGGATTTTGGAGTTGAGAGGTGAGATACATGTGTGAGAGTGAGAGGATATGATATAACTTATAGGTATTTTGAAGGGTTGGGAGAGAAGGAGAAATAATTATGTAGGTACTAATGATATTCCCAGATAGGTACCTAGGTTGAAGACTGGTGTTTCCATGTCATTGGAGTGATGGTGAAGAATCACATTTTCTCATCTCATCTCTTTGGATCATGTTATTCGGACAACTGGATAGAACGCATGTATGTATCTGACTATTGTGTTCAGAGTATATCTGTATTGTGGTTACAGTATCCAGTCTCGTTTTGAAGGGCTGAGATCCTTATAGACTCCCACTGGGGTATATTTCTGTGTCTATGGGGATTTATTTGATTCAGATGATGCATTGAGACGGTAAAGCTTTATCAATAGCATCTTCAATTGACATTTTCGAATTTTCGACAAACTTGGCCATGTGCATGTTAGATTTGATATAACAACGAAGTAGAAGAAGGACCCGCGTATCAAAAGCATACTTATACTTTGTACACCCCGAGATATTCTGATGTCTCAACAATACTCATCAAGTCATGAAATATTGAAGCACACGACACTTTGTACAGGTACCTACATAATGAATCATGGGAATAAAAAATATGCCTAAAACTTCCACATCTGAAAGGTGGTGTAAGTTCTGAGCAATCATCGCCTTGCTTTTTCCAAACCGAATCCTCAACCAAGTACAACCGGAAGAATATCCTTTTCGTTGCCGAAAATGGATGACTGTGTTGTATACAGGAGATTGATCGACTGTATTCCCCAAACTCCACACCGAGTTTCGGAGTCCCCGGAATTGAACATTCGGTCCTGCTTAGAAGTTTGTGGGGATTGCGCACAACTTTTTTCTTTTCGGAGGCTTCAAATAATAAACGCATTTGACCTCCTTGAAGTTCTTCTCACTCAGCTTCCCGATGACTGGAAGGTTGCAGGTGCTCCAGCTTTAAGTAGTGCCAACTCAACAACTTCCTTTCGATACCGGCTGCCGGACTGAAGTGATACCTGGTGACGATGGTGATTGTGAAGTATGTTGTGCACATCTCCACAAATTCTAGCCAAGGCGATTATCCTTGACGCCTCCTACACGAATGATATGAAAACTAAACACAAGGCTGAATGAAAGCGAGAGAAGCATTTGTATGGTGACACATGACCGTGTCGTAACGCGTGTGTTGCATTGCAAGTACCGGAAGAGGACTCGGAGGCCTACCCGCAAGATCGATGAATGTAACATGCACTCACTGCCACATACGAGGCTGCCAATACTTCCGCCTCTCCTTCTCCTCTTCACCACCCCATCTGAAATTCCAATTTCTGGCGGGAATTTCGGTTTGAATCACGCTTGGCTTTGACTGCCAATATTTGAGATGCGACCTTGACCACGTCTCCCTCCACTCCAAAATCCGGATTTTTGAGTTCGCCGAGATAAAATCAATATTAGCAGCACCGAAGTTTCCTTCACAAGACTATCGACAGCATCAAAATGTTTGTTGTACACTAATAAGCACACGGTCATTTACCAACAATTTCCGTCTTGGCCGGCCGACCATATCTAGATTTGAAGACATTGCCAAGTCCGGACCGGGCTCCCGCGTGTGAGATGATTCTTTTGCTACGCAGCGATACGGATCTGATCTGCTTGCGACTGCGATACCAAGATGAAGATCGAAATTTGCGTGTTTGGCGAAGGGCGATGCGATGTTTGGATATGGGGCTGGGCAGAGAATCCCAAGACCGGAGGGGTGAGATTCTCGAGGCAGTTGAGTACCGAAGAATGGCCTGGTAACCCTTATTGTTTGTAATTTGTTTATTTATAACTTTGCGCAAAGATCATTTGGCTGCTGCTGTGCTAATAATACTGGTCATCCATACATAGCTGGCATATAGCACCGTCCATACTCAAGAGTCGAGAGTCAAGGGTAGATGTTAGATTTAGATTTCTTATTAGAATATCGTGAATATGTCAAGGCTGCTGGCCCTCCCCCCCACACTGCAGTCTCAAAGTGGTTTTGTCTGAGACTGTTGATTGCGGACAAGTATGTAGGTATCTGGGCACTGAAACATGGGTAATGGAATTGTCTCTAGTTTGGATTAATTTCCAAATTCAAATGCAAATCAAGAGTTCCGAAAATCCTTATCTCTCAACAAAACAAAACACATTGCAGGTGTATCGTACAGACTACAGAGTAATCTTCTTGGATTGTGGATTGTGGATGTGACGCTTATTGCAACATGGCTGAGTATCTTGGGATGGATCTTGGGATTGGGATAGGTAGGTCGGTCGGTCGGTAGGTAGGTATCTGGATCCTGAAGAATGTTTGTGACAATTTACCTAACCCTGCATTGATTCTTTGAACCTATGAAATGGGTCGCAAAGGGCACGCCGTGTGCATTATTGGCCATGTTCAAGCAATGCCCAATTCCATACAAAGAAATACTCTTGGGGGTGGGATACTAATTTTCAGCCGGTGAATGCTTTTTCATGCGGTGTACAGATAAAACTCCATACGATGCTTTTCCCCGGAGATGGGGGTGAAGATGTAAGATGGATCAGGAGGACGGATGGTGGTGATGATGATGATGATGATGAATGGTCGTAAAGGATGGAAGGAATAGAATTGATTAATGAATCTCTTTGTTGAGTTTGCAATAAGCCGCTGTAACCTTATTAATCTTTCAACTGTTTGGAACCCAAAGTTTCTAGATTCATTCATTCATTGATTGATTGATACATCGTGAAGTGTCAAGGTGATAGATATCACGGCGGTTGTGTACACGTGAGTACCGAGTAGTTATATTTATATTGAACGGAATGAGGTTGAAGACATAGGAGGGAGGCTCTTTAATAAATCACATTATATCAAATTGCATTCTTCCCAGTATCGGTACCTACGCATCCCACATCTCTCTCTCACATCTCACATCACTCATCTCTCGCATCATCAATCTCTTCCTCAACTAAGATATACCAACACAACATCCTGATCTTCAAGTCAGCAGACTGTCACACAAACCTACCCATCTACCAGTATAACGTTACCACCATCATAGAGAAGTGAAGCTCGCAGATATATAAATCTAGAGCCTTCTTGCCACTCACTCACTCACACACTCTCTCTCACTCTCTCACTCACTCACTCCCCCACTTCAACAATTCACAACATCAATCGAAACGATTCCAAGAAATCGAGCTACCCTTGCAACATACCACCTCAACCTCTCCCCTTCCCATGGGCCATTACCCATTATTGCATTTAGCCTCATCTTTTTTTTGATATATCCCTGGCTTGTTTCTTTGCCCTGCATTTCCAAGACTTTCCAAGCCGAGTCTAGTGCGTGTAGTGTTTTACTGATAGGCTTTCCCGAAAGTCTTATCGAGAAGGATTTACATCTGCGAAACTGGAGATATTCTGGATTCGGCTTTCGGAGCACCAGATGGGAACTTGATATTGAGGTCATAATCCATCGTCAACCCCAAGAATTGAAAGGAGAATTGTTCAATTTTGTTTACATTACGAAGAAGTCAACGGCTACGTCTCATCCTCAATCATTTCTGTCACCTTTTTTCTTATAGCTTTGGATTGATTGATTACCATCACCACTTGTTTTTTCTCTTCTTTTCTACGGAGCTCTAACACTACTACTACTACTTCTACTACGACTACTACTACCACCACCACCACTTTTCATTTCCAAAGATATCATACAACGTCGATTCCATTTGGATTTCGAATTGACTCGAACATCCATACTTTTAGTACTTACATACACACACACACTCGTACACCCTTCCCAGTTCTCCTACTTTCTGTGCTTGACCACGACTCAAGCAAATTACTCGTGACTCAACCGGCGATTCTGGGTCGACGACTCGACCAGGACTTTCTCAACGTGCCGTTTCCCTGCTCTCCATTCTCACAGGTGGACCACAAATCCCATTTACTATCACGAGTACCCCAAGTGTTTATCAAAAAAGAGTTTGGTCATAAATACTTGTCAATCATAGTGGGAGAAAAAGACGGGAAAAAAAAGGTTAGTTCTAGCTTAAACCTTCCAAGAAACCCTTGATAGTACCGACATAATTCCTTTTTAGACCTCAAACTACTGAAAGCTAAAAAAAAAGTTTTGATTGGATTAATTTAGGTCCTTTGCCCGCTTGCCTTCCTCAAAATTGGAACGCTTGAGAATTATTAAATGCCTTCGGCCATTCATGCAGCGCCCCAGGACTTTTTGTCGTGTATGCTACCCACCATTTTCCATAATTTCTCATGGATTCTGTATCCACTAACGCTCCACTTGCAGCGGAATATCGACGTCAGTCCCAACTTTCTCAGATCGCGAAAGCGGCGGTTTTTAACAATTGTACCGCAATGAATCCACCCCCAAAACCTTCTCCTCAACCCCTCACTACATTTTCTGGCAATATCATCCTCGAACGCGATTTTGCCGTTTGCAACCCACAACTCGATAACCACATCACACTTCCACCATCTGCTATACCTGCAGTTTTAAATCGAAGTTTTCACGAGAGATTCGGCATGACTAGCGATGGAGTCACCGAGGGAGTTGGTCATCCTCCCTCTGACACACCTCTCCCAAGCGGGCCTTCAACTGCTCAGAGCAGTCCAAGAATGTCAGTCTATCTCCATCCTCATCAGTTCCCCTTCAGTCAATGAATAGTGTTATATGGAATGTTCATGAGATTACCTGGGCGCAAAGACCTCGACAAATTTTTTACTCGGAACTTAATGCTGACAATGGTACAGTCTCCCACTAAGACAGAATTCTGGCACTACAACCCCCCGAGTTCGAGCTCCTGCTACCACTCTCAACATTCCTGGCATGACCAGATCTCGCGTTTCTCCTGATGGTAAAATTGCACAACGAGATGTCGCTTCAAAATTGGTGGTTATTATGGTAGGACTGCCCGCTCGTGGAAAATCATATATTACGAAGAAAATCCAAAGATATTTGTCATGGCAGCAACATGAGACTAGGATTTTCAATGTTGGAAATCGACGTCGCGTCGCAGCTGGAAAACCGCGGCCGTCGAACGGCACACCACTGAAGAACCAGGAATCGGCCCATCGGCCATCTGTTCCAAGTCAACCAAGTCGCACTAGTTCCAATTCCGGCGTTATAGATGCTCCTACACAGGCTGCTCACATGATTTTGAACGGTGTGGATCCCACTCAAGAAATCAAAGGCTCTGAGACGAAGAAAACTTCCACTGGATCGTCAAACCCAGAAACTATGGATCAATCGGCCAATTTCTTCGATCCAATGAATTCCAAAGCGGCTTTGATTAGAGAGCAGGTAGCAATGGCCACATTAGATGAGCTTTTGGATTTCCTCTTATTGGGAAATGGCGCTGTTGGTATCTTGGACGCTACAAACAGCACTATTGAGCGTCGCAAACTTCTCTTTGATCACGTCAAGTTCAGAGAGCCAAAGCTCGGCATTCTCTTCATAGAGAGTGTTTGCGAGGATGAGAGTGTACGTATGCCATATTCTTTTGAAGACTCCCTTACTAAACATATTCTAGTTGCTCGAGGCAAACATGCGATTGAAGCTCCGAGGCCCTGATTACAAAGACAAGGATCCAGAATCGTCTCTGAGGGACTTCAAACTACGAGTCGCTGCGTATGAAAGCGCATACGTTCCTCTGGGAAAATACGAAGAAGATAATCATATGCAGTATATCAAAATGATAGATGTCGGACGAAAGGTTATCCATTATCAACTGAAGGGCTTTTTGACAGGAGGCATAGCTTCATATTTGTCGACATTCAATCTTTCCCCAAGACAGATTTGGATCACACGACATGGAAAATCCAACGACAATAAAGTAGGCAAGCTTGGTGGTGATTCTGATCTCACGGAGGAAGGACAACAATATGCTCGAGTTCTTCATAACTTCATTACGAACAGTCGAAGACAATGGCTTTTTGAGCAGCAGCAATCAGCTATTGAGAGTGCAAAATATCCTCCAGGAGGCGAAGCTGTCAGAACACCACCCTATCCAGACATCATGGGAGAACTGGATGAAAAGAACTTCTGTGTGTGGACTTCGATGCTCAAGAGAAGTATCCAAACGGCAGAGAATTTTGAGATGGACGAGGATTATGATGTCAAGAATTGGGAAATGCTGAACGAATTGAATGCGGGTGCTTTTGAAGGATTGACCTACAAGGAAATCGAACAACGCTTTCCAGACGAGTACGAGAAGCGAGCAAAAGACAAATTACACTACATATATCCTGGAGTTGGAGGTGAAGGTTATTTGCAAGTCATCAGTCGACTCAGGGATATGGTTCGAGAACTCGAACGTATCACAGATCATGTTCTTATCATCGGACACCGATCTGTTGCCCGAGTTCTGATGGCTTACTTCATGGATCTCACCAGAGACGATATTGCGGACTTGGATGTACCTTTGGGAATGCTCTACGCCATTGAACCAAAACCTTACGGCATTGAGTTCCATGCATACAGATACAATGAACAACAACAATGGTTTGATGAGTTACCAAACTACAAACCAAGAAAAGAGACAGAGAAAGGCAATTAATATTTGATTGTCTATATGTATTGCGGGGAGGACAGCTAGAATACGAGGAGGGATGTAACATACGAGGGGTTTCCGGAGTTTTTATCATTTGGGATGAGTTTGCGTTGCACTGCATAGCGAGGTCTTGTTACAGATTGGGAGTTTGGGTTTTGATTTTCGGGGAATTGATGATTTGTAACAACAGTTGGGAGATTGGAACTGGTATCGGATTCAGAAATGCGGAAGTAAACGTGGTTGAGGTGTGCACAAGTACAGGAACATATTTCTGGAGTCGGCAGAGGCCCCTTTCTACTCTTTATGATGGATGAATTGCTTCAGCGTTTACTACACTTCTGCGGATATCCAAAAGATTGGCTTTGGTCTTGCGTTTTGAGAGCGAACCTACAATAGATGGAAGGTCAGATGACTTTTGTACAGCAAGACTGAAATAGAGAAATAGAGATGTCTGCAAAGCGAGTAAAATAGAAAATAAAAATAAAAATGAAAATATCATTTCAGCCATCAAATATCCTAATTAGAAAGCCTCTAGTAGTTCGAATTGACTGTGATTAATACTACCTGAATGAGTATCTAGTAGATATTGATACATACCGAGAAGAGTAGTATGATCTTACTGGCAGTATCATTGGCAGTAGATTAACAATGATGCAAAAAAGTCGACCTCACCTGCCTGGCAACAATCCTAGAAACTCTTAAGTGTACTAGTCAGTTTATCCGGCCGGACTGGTGGACCCCTTCCCCCGCGCGTCATTTCTTCAACCCTTGCACAGGGTCGCAACCACACCTTCAATGCATACTGCAACTTAAAATTAGACATTGAGATATCGACTACTCACACACACTCTTTTTGTTTTGTTTGGCTTCGCTGTTCTGTGCTGTGCTGTGCTGGATATAACCGAGTTGGCAAATGTTGTTTAAGCGCCTACAAACAGGTTGACTACGTTCAATATTTACGGTAGGTTTCTTGT
Organism: Botrytis deweyae; assembly: GCF_014898535.1. NCBI lineage: Eukaryota > Fungi > Ascomycota > Leotiomycetes > Helotiales > Sclerotiniaceae > Botrytis > Botrytis deweyae. Next base: position 362,681 of record NW_024066226.1, on the reverse strand, counting down.
GCTTTGCGATAGCTCCCCAGAGAGTACTGTCTTTGCCTTACATTGAATGCTCTTTACAGCGTAATTCCATCTTGTCTTTTCGCTCTGGCCGCATCCAGAATCAACAAACAAACATTATTCTCTTTCATCTTTGTTTCATCTCATTCTGTTGTTTTTGTTTTTGTTTGTTCCGTCTCGTCTCGCATCCAAACTCATTGACTGACTGGATTGGGCATTTGGCAGATAAAGATTGCTAGCTCTTTCACACATGATTTCCTTCGAATTCGACCGAGATCTTTTGCAACTCGTCGTTGCCAATTCGAATCGCCTGGAATCCTAATTCGGAAGGAGTTTTTGAGGACGCATACTTATATGTCCAGAGCACATACCGCTCAATATCGTATTGCTAAATCGAAGAAGAAGAATAGAAGATTATCTGAAATTCGAAGTCCTCCAACACAAACGCGACAGGAGATTTTAAGACAGGGAATATTGTTGCTTGAAGAAATTCGAATTCTGATAGAGTTGGGAAACTTGGGACGCTCAACGGGTTTGAGTAATCTTATAATGCCTCCAGCTACAAGGAAGAGAAAATTTAGCGAAGAGAAAGAGGGAGAGGGTAAGGATAAGGGAGGACCTAGTGGTGCGCAGAAATATTACGCAGTCAGGAAGGGGAAGAAAACGGGTGTGTTTACTGATTGGGAGGATTGCAAGGAGCAGATTACGGGTTTTGGGGGAGCTATGTGTAAGTTTATTTCCTCGTTTTGTTCTTAGTAAAGGAACTTGGAATCGGCACAGAAATTTTCTTGTATATTTTTGAATTGTGCCAAAAAAAAAAGAATACTAACGCAAGATGTTGCCACAGATAAATCCTTTTCGACTCAATCAGACGCAGAAGCATTTGTAGCCGGCAAAAATCCAGCGAAACCTTCTAAAGGAGATAAATTTTATGCTGTGGCCGTGGGACATGAAACGGGGGTTTATGAGGAGTGGGCAGATGCGAAAAAACAAATTGACGGGGTCAAAGGGCCAAAATATAAGAAATTTGCTACGAGAGAGGAGGCAGAGGAGTTCGTGAGAGAAGGTGGAAAGACTAATAAGAAGGTTAAGACGGGGGCGGAAAAGGAGGAGAGCGGGAAGAAAGTGGTGAAGGGGAAAGACAAGGTTACGGTGGAGGAGAAAGCGCAAGAATTTATCAAAGGAGACACTGTCAAGGTCTGGACGGATGGTAGTAGTAGGGGTAATGGAAAAGTTGGGGCCGTGGCTGGATATGGAGTTTTCTTTGGAGACGGTGATGAAAGGTATGTCCTTTCCTTCGAGCTCTCTGTTCAAAGTCCTTCACAAATATATTAACTTATCTTGTAGAAACATCTCGGCTCCCCTAGAAGGCACCCTTCAAACTAACCAACGCGCCGAACTTACGGCCGCTCTCCGCGCCCTCGAGATTGTACCATTAGATAAGAGCATCGAGATTATCACAGACAGCAATTACACAATAAACTGTGCGACGGTATGGTATAAGAATTGGGAGAAAAATGGATGGAAAACTAGTACTGGAAAAGCAGTCATGAATGAAGACTTGGTGAAGCAGATTAGGGCGCTTATTGACAAGAGGACGAAAGCCAAGGTTCAGACTAATATGACGTGGGTTAAGGGGCATGATGAGAATCCGGGGAATGTGGCAGCGGATAGGTTGGCTGTTAAGGGGGCAATGGAGAAGAACAGGTGAGGAGCTCATTTTTGAGCCTCTTACTTAGCACTCCGCCAATTTTTGGAATCCCTAGGAACTGCATCTCCTCATGTCACGGATATGAAGTGTCGAGTCAAAAGAGGATTGCGTTCACCGTGGGCTTGAATATGGACATCAAGCTGCAAAGGGGAGGAATTTAAAGAATTGAAATGACACCATTGTTTAGTGTACTGGTTTCCCTGGGACTTTGGGTAAGCAGCTACTTTAGTATTTGTCCAATAAAGACTTTTGTGATACCTGATTATTCATGTCAATGTGAATGGTTCCCACCCATTGTTTGCACTTTTATGGTATACCATTGATATCCAAACTGTTCACATCTATGTAACCTTCACGCGACGTCGTGTAATCTTTCATCAGGAAGGACAAGAAGAGGGGGAAATTTGGGGGTTCGTCTAATAGGAACATGGAAGACGCCTTCAATGACAATGTCCATTCAGATCTTTGATTACATAGTTATCCTTTTTGTGATATTGAAACTCATTCTTGAATCTAAATTGGGTCATATATGAAATTATTTAGATAAGATCATATCGAAAGTGTTTATTATCATGTTGTTTCCGATCTTTATATTTCATTTCATAAAGCTCCCTTCCCCCCACCCCATACTGATTGATAGCGGAGAAACAACGTGCTCCAGGTTCTGTGGACGGGTGGCACGGCATGGCCGAATGCAGGGGTTCAGTTTATTGATAAGGAGAAAAGAAAATCATTCACCTCACCAATATCTAAATTTATTCACATGCATATTTATTGATCAACCACACTCTTCTGCATGTTTGTATGAAACGGTAGTATTCATCAATCACACGACAATAGTTTCCGAGAACATTCTCTATCTTTTTGCGTACATCAGTATTGTATTCTTCATTTAATCTATCTGCCATTTCCAACAAGGCAAATCGAAAGAATACATCTACAAGACGAGCTCCGCGGAACAAGGTGGCGGGCATTTCCAGATTCGATATTTCGAGAGAGGAAAAGGTTTTCAATGATTCAATAACACAGGCTTGGGATCTTAAAGAGGCTTCGAGATTGAAGAAGAGATTCAATCGTAGGGATTGTGAGAGTGACGATTCGGGCGTGGGATAATACGACGGACGGTTCTGCGGACTTATTACGGTTGAGGAAGGAAAGGGATATTTTGTGTGCAGAAGAGGAGAGCTCAAGTGAGGATTAAAGACTGAGTGAGAGTTGGAAGTCTCGCAGATCCAAAGGCTTGCAATTGGGCTCGCAGACCACAGGCACAACATACGGAGTTGTAAACCCACAAGCTTGGCTTGGCTTGGCAGAAAAAGAAGCAGAATTACAGTTCAATTCGACGATATATATCGAGAAGACGAGCATCCAGAAAATCAAAAGAGGATAGAATAGAATAGCCCAAGATGCCTACCCTTTCGACGTCCAACTTCAACATTGTATGTGCCGTCCTTGGCGGATTCATTACTTTGTTCGGATTGGTATCTTATTTGTTTAAGGAGAAATTTTATCTTTCTGAAGCATGTATGTTTATACCCTTTTCTCCCCTTATTACTCTGGCCATTGGCAGACAATGGCTGATACGGATTTAAACAGTAATATCCCTTCTCTTTGGTGTTGCCATGTCTCCACATGCAGCAGACTTTGTTCGCCCCCTCGATTACACAGGCTCTCTTGCAAATCTCAATGCAACCACCCTCGACTTTTCCCGCCTAGTCCTAGGCATTCAACTTGTCCTCGCTGGTGTCCAATTACCCTCTCGGTATTTGAAATTGGAATGGAAATCCCTCGCTCTCCTACTCGGTCCTATTATGACTGTAATGTGGCTTTCGAGTTCGCTATTAATCTGGGGAATGGTTCCAAATTTGTCGTTTCTGCATGCCTTGGCTGTTGGAGCATGTATTACACCTACCGATCCGGTATTGAGTAATAGTATTGTCAAGGGAAAATTTGCGGACAAGAATATTCCAAAGGAGTTACAAAAGATTATTGTGGCGGAGAGTGGGGCGAATGATGGATTGGGATATCCGTATTTGTTTTTAGCATTGTATTTGATCAAATACACAGGGGAAGGTGGTGAGTTTATTTTGATGAATTTTCATCTAACGTTATTTATTCTGCGTTTATGCTAATATTCTGTCGTAGGCGCTGGTCAAACTGGAGGTGCCTCGAAAGCTATGGGTCTTTGGTTTGGAGAAACGTGGGTTTATACTATTCTCCTCAGTATTGTCTATGGAGCTACTGTAGGCTGGATAGCCAAAGAGCTTCTTCACTGGGCCGAAGAAAAGAAATTTGTGGATCGGGAAAGTTTCCTTGTATTCGCTATCACATTAGCTCTATTCATTGTGGGCACTTGCGGTATGATTGGTAGTGATGATGTTTTGGCATGTTTTATTGCTGGAAATGTCTTTACTTGGGATGATTGGTTTCGTCTAGAGACATTGGATGATTCACTCCAACCTACTATCGATATGTTGCTGAATCTGAGTGTTTTTATATGGTTCGGAGCCATCTGTCCTTGGGCTTCATTTGCTACCAATAGCGTTATTCCAATTTATCGGTTGATATTCTTGGGTATCTTGATACTACTTTTCAGGTAAGCGATCTCTCCTCTTTGCAGCTTTCTGCATTTCAAGATAGATCAGAAATCACTTGTCGAAATCTAGACTGACTTCAACTCAATAGACGTTTACCAATTGTCTTCGCAATGCACAAATTTATTCCTCAAATTGAGGAGAAACGACAGGCTATTTTCGTTGGGTTCTTTGGACCAATTGGAGTTAGCGCTATCTTCTATCTCTATATCTCACTCGAATTCCTCGAAACCATCACAGTAGATGGTGTCCAGCGCGAAGATGCAGAACATCTAGCCGAGGTTATTTCAGTTGTCGTTTGGTTCTTGACAATTTGTAGTATTGTAGTGCATGGACTTTCGATACCATTAGGCAAATTAGGCTTTTTCTTACCGAGAACACTCAGCAGAGCTTTTACAAGTCAAAGTAACAGTCAAACGGATCTGGCCATTGGAGCAAGAGTTTATAGTTCAACCTCGGGTGTGTTGAGGGAGAGGAGAAGGGGAAATGCTAGCACAGATGCAAGTGGAAGTGGAACGACACATGGAAGTTTGGGAAGTGCGATTTCGACTCCGGCTTTGAGTTCGGGAACGAGCTCGAGACCGATCTATAGGATTGGGGGGAGCGTGATTCGTTCGGGAACTGCGAGGGGTGTGACGGAGAGTGGAATTGGGATGGATGGGGAGGAGGCGAGCCCAATTGGGATGTTGGATGGGGTGATGGAGGGGAGAACTATCAGGTTTCCGGATGAGGAGGCGCATGTTGCTAGCGGGATGGGAAGAGAGAGGGATTCAGAGGTTTAGGTTGGAGTCTAACGGATGGGGTGACGGTGATGATGATGGTCATTGTGGGGTTCGAGGGCTTTAGGAGCCGTGCGTCGTGAAGCTTTGAGGTTAGTGTCTTTCTAGAATGGGAGATGGGAATGAGAGGGAAAAGATATAGGGTTCGAGATTTCGAGATTTGAAGATTATAACGGAGAGCGTAGCGATACTTTGCATTGCAATCTGCATATAGATTTTTGAAAGATAGTACTAGTACATATGATAGATTTTGGCTTTGGCTGTAACGCATATATACATATTATATCACTATACTCAGATCTATATCAATGAATAAATATATGCATATATATGGATGTAAGATAAATTATAGGATCCACTATAACTATCTACTCAGAGGGGCCCAACCGAAAATGCACACCGAAATCCGTTCATCCACTTCGCTGACGCTATGCTATGTAGTAATCATCATTATTCATAAGGTGCATGCAATATCATGCCCTCAAAATCCCAGACTCCAGACCCCTAAAACAGATATACCCACGCACCCTCATCCTAACCCATCTACAACCACCTCTCAATCATACCCCAGCACTCAACACTCAGTCTTTACAAATTTCCTCTCTCCTCCTGCTCCCTCTCAATCGCCTCAAAGAGACTCTTGAAATTTCCCGCTCCAAAACCATCGAATCCCTCTCTCTGAATAATCTCCAAAAAGACCGTGGGGCGATCCATCAATGGTTTTGTGAAAAGTTGGAGTAAATATCCTCCCTCGTCAAAATCAATCAACACATTCAACTTTCTAATCTCCTCAAAATCTTCCTTCAATTCCCACTTGATCCCCGCGTTTTTATCCGAGAGACGTTCTCGCATCGTCTCGTAGTATGTTTCGGGGACGGAGATGAATTCCACGCCGCGGGCGCGCAGATTCGAGACCGCGGTGATGATATCGGGGGTGCGGAGGGCGATGTGCTGAACGCCGGCGCCGGAGTAGAAATCGACGTATTCCTCGATCTGGCTCTTGCGCAGACCGGGGGCGGGCTCGTTGATGGGCATCTTGACGACGTTATTGGGGGAGGCCATGACGATGCTGTTGAGGGCGGAGTGGGCGGTGCTGATTTGCGAGTCGTCGACGGACCAGAAGCGGTGGAAGGAGAGACATTTTTCGTAGTACTCGCAGGCCGATTGCATGGCGCCCCAGTCTTGGTTGCCGACGCAGTGGTCGATGGCTTCGAGGGGGATGCTGGGGAGGAGTGCGTTGAGGGGGTCGTGTTTGGAGGCGGGGATGGCGCGGTAGCCTGGGAGGAAAACCCCAGTGTAGTTGCTGCGGGAAATGAGGGTGTGGGTTGTGTCGCCGTAAGTGCGGATGATGGCGGTTGTCTGAATGGGTATGGATTAATATATTTCCTTGATACACAAAAACGGGGTTTAAAAAAATAGAAATACTCACAACATCCCCATCTTCATCTTTTCCCTTGATTGGTTTCTGCACACCCACTGCACCCTGCTCTACCGCATTATAGTAAACGCTCGCTACATCATCGACTTCAAACGCAACATCCTTAACCGCATCCCCATGCTTCTCGAGATGTTCATAGATTTCTCTCAACAACTCTCTCTCCTTTTCCGTAATCGGTTCATCATCTTTGAGGCCCGAGTATGCCTTCACAGGCGAAGTCAAGACGAAACGAATCTTGCCATTCGCAACGACATGCGAAGCGATATAGCGCGAACCGGTTTCGAGACCCTTGTAGGCAATGGTTTGGAATCCCAGACGTGTGCAGTAATACGAGGCGGCTTGTTTGGCGTTTCCTACGTACCAGGTTATGTGGTCGTAGCCGTGGAAATTGGGAGTGTTGGTGCTGAGGGAGGAGTTTGTATTGGTTGATGTCGGGAAGGTGAGGGAGGTGGGAGTGAGAATTGGGGGAGTGACGGCGGAAGGTGCCATGATGTGATGTTGTGATATGGGAGTTTATGGAGACAGTAGATGGATAGAGTTGGATTCCTCTATGTAGGTGGGTGAGATTGATGAACAGAGATGGCTTGAGTGTACACGATCAATCAATCCTTTAAGTAATAGGGAGATTCTCAAGATAGTTTGTCGAAAGCAAACTTTGCTTGCAGTTGAGTTTGTCAAAAGAGTCAAAATTCGTTAACAAAGGAAGATGTTTGGGAAGAAGAGGAACTTGGGACTGCCAACAGCTCCTCTTCTTATGAAGACGATACGTCTCGGTATACGGCGGACTAAGCCATGCCAAAACATAGAATGACCGCATAATCCATCAACTAAGCTTCACAATCACCGACTAATGAACGTCCAGCAATTGAACCGATCGCCATCCTTTGGCCTAGGATTGCTTTTTAGAAGTTGTTAGGGTTTCAAGTGCGGTTGATACTCCTTCATTCCGCGCGGTTTACAAACGGCTGTGTTCGGCTTAAATGTCGCTTATTCGCTTAGTCATTGCGCGGAATTGCGATTGTTTCACTGTACCACACTACCGTAGTCACGTTTTGGTTATACCGAATGCCTCTGCATTCATGATCTCGATCAATTTAAATCTTTAACATTTGGATTGCTTTCATCATTAAAAATTCTTTCGAATACCTAGAAAAGGCTTTCGAAACTACAACCTAGACAAATACAGATTCCTTCCAAAAATGACAACACTTACCAGACACGACCTCGAAGTTCTCGAGAAAATAAAGGATCCTGAGTCGGGTCCTTCAAATCCCCTCCTTATCGATGATTCGCTTCCCAAAGACCCGCATATCATCGATCTTTCAACATATCAAGGAATTGCGCAACGAGAACGAGATATTATCCTCTCAATGCAAGATGTAGAACTTCAGATGGCCGGGTTGAAACCTCTTGCTGAACCCTCGCCCTTATCTCAATATCACGCTTGCCTTCAGAGCTTGAACGATTTGATCGAAGAATATCCTAATTATGCCAGTGCGAGGAATAATAGAGCACAAGCATTACGACGAATTTATGGTGATTTAATGTTGGTGAAGAGATCCTCTCGCGAAGGATCTGGAACTGATGTAAACGAGCCATTGGATACAGAAGCATCTGAGCCTACCATAAAACTTGCATCATTCAACGCCTTATCCGATCTTGATAAAGCAATTTCACTGTTAGCTCCAAAGACGCCTTGGGCATCGATATCTCCTCAAGCAGCAAAGACACTCTCCCAAGCCTTAACGCAACGAGGTGCTTTATATCATCTGTCTGCTAAACAGCTTTCTTCTGACACTGAATCGAGGGTGAGCATTGATGAGAGGAGAAGGGAGGCGAAGTGGAAGACGATAGAATTTGAGGAGGCAGCATCAAGAGATTTCATGACAGGGGGAAGATATGGTAATGAGATTGCAAAGGCACTAGCAGTGAGTGCGAATCCGACGGCAAAACTTTGTGGAGATATGGTCAGGCAGGCAATGAAGAGAGAAATGGATGGCGGTGAAAGCTGAATGAGAACATTGCTGTAGTAACTTGCTTGAGGCAAGAAATGAGGAATGATTGTATCTAATAATGAAGGCAAAGGAGTTTCACGGTTCACGGCGGGGAATCCATAGCGTTATAAATATAATACCAATCTTTTGGCTTAGAGAAGACTCCGTCAATGAATCTTCTGAAGTATGTAGTGGCTAATCATCTCAACTTACTTGCTATTATGACATTGTAACCATTCTTGAGAACGTCATTAGCAATTGACAGTATTCAACTTGTAGAGGACCTTCTTGCAGTAAGAAAATGAGAATCTTACCCATGTCATTGAAGTTGTTCGCCCCGGGCTTTTTATAATCAAGACTAATCGATTTCAGCGTCAATGTTCGGATTTAATCCTCCTAGAACACTGAACACAAGCAGTAGTTCGGCTTCGACACCCGAGTTGAACCAAAACAGTAAAACATCGGAATATCTGCAGTATCTCTTCTTTGTAACTCCTTCTCGGTAAGGATCGTGATCACCCTCGTTTTAGCCATTCCTAGATGATGAAAGAGGCAAAACAACACTAAATATTGCCTTTCACTTATCCGGTCACTCGTGCACCAACCAAAGTGTCAGTGACAATCACGTTGTGCCCATAGTATCAGCAGCGACTACCCGTGTGGTTCCTGACCACACGCACCGAGCCTGAAAACCAACGGGTGGCTGCTCCAAAATTTCCCGAAATACTGTGGCCGAGATTGATATGACATATTTTCCAGTTCGGATGACGATTCTCAGTATTGAATTTCGAAGATCTTAACTTTCAAATCTTCGCCAAACAGGTATCTGACTTACTGAGAAATGAAGTGGTCTGATGTGATTAAAGTAATAGGGGCAGAAGTCCAACATGGACATGGAATGAGGTGATTAACAAGACGGTTTCAAATGCTGGCATTCAACGAGTGGGGGATTAGCTGAGGTTAGCATGAATATGCAAGTGGAATATTTAGATGTAGTTGCGCGGGTGGATACAGCAAAGCAGGTTGGAAATGACTTGCTTTGCATATCCACAAGTATGGGATCAAAACTTTCCTCTCAAGTCCGACGGAAATAGGCATGATGAATATGGAAAAAACGAGTTTTCCCTTGAATAAAATCTGACAGAGCTTGTTTTCGCTGATTAGATGGAAAGGATGTAATTAAAAGTAATGAAAGAGTCAAATGATACGGCACGTTCTTTGGTAGTTCAACGTGTCAACAAGAACTCAGCTCCAATGCCAATCATCTTCTGGTGACACAGTCGATGCATGTTGTGAAACCCAACTTTATTATAAACGTACGATATGTGACGCTTATGGAAGTACTCAAGATGTACCATGGCTACCAACTTGAAATTTTGAGCAGCTGGTAAGCCCGCCATAGATAGATGGAAGGCGCTTAGCGGTTTCAGCAAATCATTGATTCTCGCCAGGCCATATCGATATTTGGAAAGCTTGATTTGCTATTCTCACCTCGAGGGATAGACCTTTCAAGGCGAAATTAATTCATTAAATCGATTTAAACATATAATGTCTGGTGATAAGATACATGGATTCCTCCAAATACCAGCAAGAACAATGCAGCCCTGTGGACAATACAGTTGACCCAGGGCACGCGAAGCAAATCAGATGAGCAGTATATGAATGATGGTAAATGACGAGAACGGCAGTTGGCGATCTTGGTTAGATCTGAACCACCGTGCAATCTGCGACTAGGGTTTTGTGATATTGATCAATGAATGGGTCATGCTGGAAACTTTTACCGGCCGACCAAAAAGACGATGAGTCGCACAGACTGCGCCCACAAAAGCCAGCTTCTGGCTCGATACTACCACACCAAAATGCAAAGGGAGATAATTGTGCCACTCGTGATATGCATTTGAGTGGCGTTCGTCCAAAGGCGAGACGGACTGCTATGAGATATATTTGGGAACCCCGGTCTCGTATGCATGCAACAGAAGCGGAGCAGGCGCTTTCACCCCGATGTTATTGGAGGATCAAGCCTGTCGCACACTGCACAAAAAGAAAAGCTCCCGAGACAGTTTCCCACCACCATGGTGGGTGGTCCATTGTGGCGTGTTACCTGCTCTGCTGCGGTTTCCAGAATATGAACCAATGGGGTGAACGTGCATTATTTTGGTAACGAGGTAGGACTAGAATGTGATCCAACATCCCAAAGAAAATTTCTGCACTGCGTTGACAGGTTCCGATGATGGGTTGGCCGGCATTTAGGATGCCATGCCATGCCATGCCAGCTTCTGAGCGGGGCGTGGATTTCAAGGAGAGGAGTCCAATAAGTCCAATATTACAGCACATGTTGGCAAGCATTATTTTTGAGTCGAGAAATGAAGAGTAAGAAATTAGTTAATTGGCTAATTGATATTGTGATGTTATGTGATGTTATGTGATGGAAAAATCTGTTCCGTACATTTGAGTCGGGTCGATATCGGGTAAAGTGTACGTGTATATGGTAAGTACATAGCTCGAGTAGGTATATGTCTGTCGGGAATAAATCTTGGATTTTAAACGGTTGTATTACCCCAACCTCTTTGCCGTCTTTAGTCTTTAGACTCTTTACGGATTAAGAAAGATCCTTCATCCATGAAACACCAAGTCACTCCGTAGATTCCTTTTTCTCAGACCATTTGGTGGTCAAGCCATTAATTTCTTCCCAGACCAATGGAATGGAACATGGATCAAATAGTTTCTCTTTACTTTCTTTACTTTTTGTTCCCCACGCACGCGATAACACAGGCATAGATACTCATTTCGTTGCTAATTGTCCGCGACTTCTTCGGCACGATACAAGTGTAAGAGAACTAGAGAGCCGATACCCTCCGTGATCCTGATGTTATGTAGCCTGTAGGTAGTTAAGCGTAGGTAGGTATTGCAAGTGCTGGCCAATGGTGATCAGCATCAGGATTCGGCATGTCTAATTTACCAAACGACTGGAATTCAAGGACCCGAAACCTCCTCTCTTAAGTGAAATCTGATTTGGACGGACTTCGGATTCAGTGGATATTGCGGAAGACTAGCAGACTATATCACATAATAAGCATTATTATTTGCAGATTAGATTGAGCTTTTGTATGCACATCTTGGAAAGCTGAGTGGTGATCATAACATCCAATTGATTTAAGGATTCATCACGGGTAATCATCGCAATTGTCGCAATCAAGTCATTTAAATATTTATTCATTTGGTCGGATTCGTGGAGATCGTTGCCCGGGCGGGGCATAGAAGATTGGTGACGCCAGCGGAAGGGAGACGAATAATACCGGTTCGAGTAAAGTAGGTTCCGGATTTTTGATCATGGAATTGTGGATTTCTGTCCCGCGCATTCCTGAATACCTCGATCGGGGTACATGTCCGTGGCATGCGAGTTCTTTTCAGGACTAGCCTCCCGCGTAGCTAATCGCATGATGCCTACTTTAGTCCTATTGGATTTACCCGGGCTAGGGGCGCCAGGAAGGAACAGTAGGCTCTCAAATGAATGACTCAAGATCTCTCACGGAGTTCTACAGAGTTGGATTGAAACTTTGGAGAGAAGCAAATACTGTACATACCGAGCAATTGGACTCAGAAAGCATTCATATAAAGCAGCTGAAGGATCTGCTCATGCTACTTGTCATCCATCAATCGAAACATGGCAGCACCGAACTGAGGCTAACCAGCAAATGATCAACGAGTATTCCATTACAGAGTAGAAAGAAAATGAAAGAATGCTGAGCTCTATCTTCCTTTGGATGAAAGCTTAATCGTTTGACACTCCGGAAGCAAACTAATCGGAAATGCTTCGAGATTTAAACGTTTCCCAAGAAATGCAGAGGTTTAGACGAGATATTGATGCACGGCTTATGCGATACCCCTTCATTCTCCTCAACTTATTTTGGGTAATATTTTCCTGGTCTTGGTTCCCACAAATGCAGCATCCGCCGCTGAGATTGTTAGAATTATTATGGGGGGGTTATTATTATTACCGTCAACCAGATTTCCTATCTTCTAACAAGGTTTGACATAGTGGATTCGCTGACCATTGACCAGGCCGTGTAGCCGTCAATCTAAATACCCGCACCACCAAATCTACGCTACTCGCATCATCAAACCAATGAACATCGATCTCGGCTGAGACAACAAAATGCTGGAGTGGGCGAAAAAGGAAGGAGATTTTGGAAAGACAGGAAGTTTCATACCCAAAGATACGAAAATTGGGTTGACGGTTGAAGATACGAACGATAGAACGATACCAATGCAAGAAAGACGGAATGAATGACTTTGCATTCGTATTTTCAGAACGAGGGAAAGGTGCACATGCTCTTTTTATATAGCAATGTCTTTCAATACTGCTTTTGATTCACGGGCATGGTAGTATGGTGTACGTCGCATTGCAGAGGAAAGAATGTACGGACGGCCAGGCGTGCCAGGGAAGATGAGAAACTTTTGGCGCGAACTACCTTCGGGCTGGGTAACGGAATGAGCATTGGGGAGCCCAAACGACTTAAGCCCTGTCATCCAGCCTGTCCAGCCTGTCCAGCCTGTCACGTCCCCTGTCAAATGCATGCTTGGTCGAATTCCAGTCATTTTCCTGTTCCCTGGATTGGTGAAATAGGTACCCAGGGAAGTTGTAAGCTGTAACATTGAGATGGAGTTGAAGGGTGCATGTATGTATTTGTAGAGACAGAGCACGGAGGGAGGGAGGATGTATCGATATGTGCGCCATTGGTAGTTTGTCATCCAGTCATTTTCCGATCCAGCCTTTCCACTCTGCTGAACACAACCTTTGGAACCTTCATTTGGATAGTGCTACATATAATATAGTGCTGTGTGTGATACTGACTGCCCCCGTGAGAGTGTGTTGCATTACATTACCACGCCAAAAGCGGGCAAGCAAGATCACGACCCTCACTCCCTCAATGCTCTGGTAGTGGCAGACTGGAATACACTCGGGCCCTTTGGATTGGTCTCTGGTGCTAGCAAATGAACTAAATTTCCTGGGGATCGTACAAGCAACAGGGCACAGCTTTTCTCCTCCCTTTCGATTGATTAATGGGCCCTGCTTGTGGACCGGGAATAATAGCGACTGGAACTGGAAGTGGAACTCGAACTGGCTAGGATTGTGATTGGGATTACCCAGCAATTCCTGACTATTATCTTGGTCGTGCAGAAGATAGATAGTTAATTCTCGACTGTTGTATCTCTTCTTCCTCCTCGAAAACTTGACACCAACTCGACTTCACTCGACATCACTCACTCGTCGACGACTCCATAGGGAATGAATGGCTTGAAGTGATTGAGAAGAGGCAGTCAGAAAATACAGAACATCTTTGTCGATCTCCTTATTGATTATTACACCCACACTCCGCTTCGAAGCATCGGGAAGATACTCCAGTGATATTCCATCGGGAACATTGGCAGATTACCATCCTCACCATCCTACCAACCTAAGCGTTCCTAAGCTTTCTAGCTTATGTTGAATGGTAGCCAACCATCAACACGGCCATTCCGATCTCAACATCCCTTCCAAAGAGAAAGCATTTGAGAAAAACAATTCATTCTTTCGTCTGGTAACTTCTGAAGCTACAGCATTCCTCACGATTAATTCCAGCCTCGGAAATATAGCAGAAGTTTGAAACATACATATCTAGGTACGCATCTGACTCGATAACGCATGGTCGCTTCCTTACGTTAACCTTCCGATAATGTACCCATTAAACTGGGTGTCGGGACCAAGAATTAACTTCCCGGTCACTGGAAGCTTAATGGCTCAAGGCTAACGACGGGAATATAGCATATATTGTAATTTTGTTGAAAGTCGGCACCAATGGCTGAACGAAACATCTCTATCGCTTCAAATCATTTTAGAGGGAGTGTGGACTCCAATATGGCTGCGTCTATAGGTCCCAAAAGCATGCCTGAAATAATTACGAGGACGACCAAAGGAGGGAGGAAACTGAAATATACGTTGACCGTGATTCAACAACCTGAGCGTGCGAGAGCATGTGGCTCGGGAGCAAAATGTATGTTGGGCTTTCTTTCAGTGAAGGGGCCAAATAATTGTTGCGGAGACTGATACCGTTCTTAGCATCCGCCGATCGACGTCCAGTCGACCCTCCTCCCGTCGTGCAACTTCGCATTTACGATGAAACCGATCCTCGACAAGAAAAGGAGATAACATTCCACTACAATGCAAACTTCTTCCTCTTCGCAACTTTGGAGGTAGCTCGGAATATTGCTCAAGGTCGTGTACAAACTTCGGCCCCTCAAGCACCCGTTTTGACGGGCATGCCAGTGTCTGGAATGGCCTACTTGGACAGACCCAATGAAGCTGGATATTTCATTTTCCCCGATTTATCTGTTCGACACGAGGGCCAATACAAATTGAGCTTCAATCTCTACGAGGAAACAAAAGAGGAGAAGGATACCGACATCGAACCTTCGAACGATCCAAGTATGCGAAAGATGTCGAGCGCTGCAGCCGCTGCCGAATCGTCTTTTGATTGGCGCATGGAACTCAAATCTGATCAATTCACTGTATACAGTGCAAAGAAATTCCCTGGTCTTTCCGAAAGCACTGATTTGAGCAGAACTGTAGCGGAACAAGGTTGCCGTGTTCGTATTAGACGTGACGTGAGGATGAGAAGAAGAGACACAAAGCCTGGAGGGGACTTTGGTGAAAAAGAGGATGAATATCAGCAAGGAAGAGCTACATCTCCACCATTCGATTACGCTATCCAAGCTGCGAGGCAAAGAGCTCTGAGTGCAAGCGTTCATGAGGATCCACAACAGAGGCGTGGATCAGGAGAAATCTCACCATATCATTCGCCTATTGTAACTACCCCATTTCGTACGCCTTCAATTTCTCCATCGACACCCAACGCCTCTCTTCCTGGTGGTAACCACCTTGGCTGGATACCGAATGGACCTGGCTACGCCGCTGCTCCGAGTATCCAACCTCCACATCCACCACCGCCTCCACCCTCATCCTATCCACAGCCAGTGCCAGCTACTCATCCTAATCAAGGCCCATCGACACAATTTCGTCAGCAACCTCCTCAAGGTCCACCTCCTGCACCTACTAGATTCGATGAGAGGCGATCTTCATATAGCCAATTTCGTCCTTCCACAAACCCTCCTCACCAGCAATCGTATGAACCAGACTACCGAAGAATGTCCTTTGGATATCAGATCCCTGCTGCACCCCAAGGCCCTCAACCAATCGCCCCTGCTGTTCAGAACCCAGCTTATAATCAACAATCAATGGAGGCTCCTTATAGCCGCAATCCTCCTTCTGCATACTCAACTAGCTATCAGGATTCTGTCGCTCTCGCACCACTGAGAGGCGATCAGCCTACAGCCATGTCTCCTCTTGCTTCGGTAACGACTATTTCACGTGGGACGCAAAACTCAGCGCCAATATCAAGCCACAACTACAACAAGTTGGAGAGATCTGGGTCTTACAGTCAATATGCTCCCATCGAGGCGGAGCCATCAAAGTCGACTAATAAGAGAAGCTACAATGATGTTTTCAGTACTCCTACTGAATCATTATTCAATGGTAGACGACCAAGTGCTATTTCTGCAGAAGACGAAGAGGAAGAAAGATCCAGATGGCAAATGACTTATAGACGAGCCGATGGCAACATTCACCAGAAACCCGCTCCCGGTCTCAACTAAACTGCACCAAGCTCAAAAAGTCTTCAGCAACAGCGTCAGTCACGATTTTTATAGAAAAGGCGTCGGATTGACTTTTTCTCTGCACGCCTTTGAACTTTTTCTACACCAATTTTTAAATATACGATTCTGAAGCTGATTTTTACGATACCAATTTGATGGGTATATATATACCTCCAACTTTTTACAATTCTTTTTCTATACGATTCGCGATGGTGTTGTTTACACGTATTTTCGCACGCTTCTGGAAAAGCATACATGGCACTTCTCCTTATGATATCTAGATGGTGGGAAGCATTGACTTTCTGATACCGTTGTATTTCTTTTGTTGGTATATTGAGCACATGTGGGAAATTTGCAATGGATGAATGGGATGAGGGGTAGCGGGCCGAGAAAGAAATCCTGTAATTTATGGACTTGAAAACGGAGATGAGAGAAGTAGACCCCTTTCCCGAATGAGATGGATGGAACGAAATGGAATGGAATGGGATGGGATTGCATAGAGTTGAATACCTACCTACCTAGTACCTACCTACCAACCTACCTACCTACCTATATGAAATGAAAAGATTAAAATTGGAGAACTTTACAGAATGAACATTAGAGTAAATATGGACAACTATTCTATAATCTGTGAATATATGTCATAATTATCTACTCATTTAAGCACAGATGAGCTGGCCCCATGGATTTCAGGGCTGAAGCCGTTACTGTAGATACGATGCAGGTACAATGTATATAGTACGACTACTAATGAACTAATGCTCGACATGCACACTTAGGCATATAAACAATGGCCTGCATGAGATCATCGAGGAGATTGACAACGTGGAAGACGGTTATTTGGTGGTGGGTATGAGCTATTAGGGTTAGATTTGGATGTATTCTTAGAGACTAATAATGTGTATTTATGTAACACATCCATGACAGTATTGATACGGTGTTTGCACGTCTTTGACCGTAAGAGAGTAGCTAAAATAGTTCAAAGTTAATGATTGACAGGTGAAATGTAGATGGCAGCTTGAAGGTAACGGTAACAACACACAGCTAGCGAACGAATAGCTAATAGCTAAGAGCTAAGAGCTAAGAGCTAATAAGAGCTAACAGCTAACATCTAACGGCTAATAAGAGCTAACATCTAACAGCTAACACCAGCAGTACAATCCGTACAATGATGAGTGAATAAAACAGGTGAAGAAATCCTTAAATGCGCCCTACCTCTTGCATCCATCAATGTATAACTCCACGCGCGTAGAATTGAATGGCTGGGATCGACCGCGTATACATCCCCATATGTAACTGTGTATAAACTAATGTCTTGGCAACGGTTCTTCGGTTTATTGACATACTAGTAAATTGCCTAGGTTACTAGGTTACAGGAACCTCCTAAGCTTAACCTTAGCCACTCACTTTTTTTGTTTACTTTCTACTCAAAGGAGAGTCAAAACTCGAACTTGCACTCGACCTTCCCCTTCTTGACTCAACTCAACAACGTGTTTCCTGCGTGTTCATGCAGCGGTGAGACTAATTTTATAACTCCCCGTTTTTCGTATGCAACCTGCACGTTGATATCAACAAGAAAAAGGAAACACTGCGAATCAAATTCCAATTAATGCGCGAAATCCTTCGAGGATTGGGAAGACTTGTAAGACATTCTGATACGCTATTCAAGCTATCTGGAAATAGAGGTGCATATTCAAATCATATTGATCACCTTTATTTTCCCCTCTCAATTTCAGCTCTCGTTTTCGATCTTCTTTCTTCTTCGCGACCCTTTTCGTCCTCGTCCTCGTCCTCGTCCTCCGCCGTCTCCTCTCTCGCTCTCTCTTCCTGCGTAGAGTTCGACAAGCAATCACCTTCATTTGAGCGCGTCAATGTCACCGTGTTAAATATCCGTACTTGAGGATTGGCAATGGCGAGTTACAAGGTTAGTCTTCAACAAGAACCCCAGATCCATATTTCAAACTCAATTGATTACATGCACCTTTCCGAGTCCCGAGGAAAATCATAAGAAAATGGTCGAGGTATAACAGTCACTAACATTCTCATTTGTCAGACTCCTCGCCGCCAGTCAATGGATCATCCCATGGGCGAGAGTCCGTTCGATGACGCTACGCATTCTATTGACTCGAGACCGGATTCGAAAGGTTCGAAGAGATTGTACAGTAATCGCAATGCCCGACCGACAATTCTAGGAAATGATGGCGAAGGTGGATGTTTTTTGAGGCCTGCTTTCGATAACGATGAGGAGTATCCGGATGAGAAGCGTCACCGCTCTGAAAATTGGCCTTTACCGTCGGCGCCTGTCCCAGAGGAGGCAGTTGTCCCTCCGTCTCGAGTCTCTTCACGCGCTCAAAGTCGAACAAGTCAAAGAAGTCGAAGATCTACCGCATCTCCCCAACCTAGTCGACCTTCTCTCCAGAGATCTCGTCCCTCGAGATTTCTGGAAGGTAGTATGAACGATAAAGTCAGTAAACTCCCGCCGACACCATACCTTTACCATGAAGAGGAGCTTCGTGAGCGATACATTGAGGACGAGCTTATGGGAAATAATGGCCAGACGACTCCAGGTAGAAAGATGGCAAAGCCTCGTGGATTTATGCTACATTCAAACGTATCCATGGGTGCAGAATCCTCGCTCGCAGGTAACTCCGATACTTCTCGACAATCAACCATATTCCGATTCGGTAGTAAGATTGCAGCGTCAATCAAACCATCCAACTGGAAGATATTCTCAAAGGCGCAAAAAGTTCCGGAGGAAACACCTCAACAACGAGCGATACGAGAACAAAGGGAGAAGGCAGAAAAGATGTACCACGAATTGAAGACAGACAATTACTTTCGAAAACGTGCAATCTTTCAGCAGCCAGGCTTTGATGCTGTCAGACATTCTATGGATCAAACGCCACGAATCAAGCATGATTCTGGAGTCGAGTTGAACGACAAATACCATTCCCGAGACAATTTGCCCTTGGGAGATAAGAGGCAGAGTAGACTCAATGCCAGTACTCAAGACTTTTATATCGACAGCCCCGGCTCTAAGATATCTGCCCCTGTTGATGCTTCGACTCCTCGAAGTATTTTCCACCGAAAGACACCATCGATGTCGAACCTTAGAAATATGACGAGTAGAGAGTGGCTGTCGCGACCTGCCTTTCCAGAAGATCCTCGATCTGTAAGAAAGGTTCCGTCAAGAAAGGAGTTTCAAAGACAACAGAAATTGGTCAAGCGTGTCAGTGATTTGGAGACAAAGCTCGAAGAAGCTCGTCGCCAATTGACGGATACTTTCGCAGAACCACTTCCTGATGAGCACATCTACCAACCTCCTGATTTCCAACAACAGCGATCGTATCAGCAGTCATACCAGCAACAGCCATCGCAATCGCACCCTCCTTCATCTGACCGATTTGGTAGAGCACGTTTCGTACCCGGTGCTTTGGCAACCCTTCCATCCGAGAGAATATTGAGCGGTTACGTTAATCCTAGAGCGGATTTCAATGATAACGAGAATTTCTACAACATTGGAACAGCAATTACTACGCAAGACAGCATGGATCATATTTCGACCCGCCCGACTGATTTGTTCAAGATGAGCGAGATACGTCCTGTACAAGCAAGTCAGCCTCCTATCACAGCACCGGAGGAGGGATCAGAGTACGTGTTATCTAGCATCGAATCTGAGTCTGATAGTGAAATGTCTGATGTCCATAATGCCCAAACGATTGTTAGAGGCAGATCTGTCAATGGTGCCAAGATGGCCGTTGAAGTCAAGCCTACAACTTCACGTATTCTTTCACAGCAAGCATTTATTGAAGGGCATTCTTTCGAAGCAAAGGCCGACCAACCTCGCGCAGTGAAGAAGAAGAGCGCCGAGAAAGACGGAGCTTTTAGACCTACACCCGAATCTGAATCTGATTTCGAATCTGGTCCAGATCTTGATGTCAAACCTCTTAAGAAAGTCAGAAGTAGCCGAAATCGCAAATTTATCAATGAGAAGAGTCCTTACACTGGGCCATCTTCTCCCGAAAAGAGAGTCGTTTCTGATGGTGCACATAAGCCAACAGCCCGACAACCTCTTCCTGGCCGTGGCACCGAGAGACCCAGAAGCATACTTGTAAAACTCAAGATTCCCAAAGATTCACCTCCTGACAATACTGATGGTGATTCTCTCAGCTATACTAGAACGAAAAGAGCTCCATCTTCACAATCCGAACCTAAGGTTGATAGTGCTGACCAAGAAAACATTCTACCACGCACTTTCTACGGAGTCCCTCCTGTACCCAGAATCCCTCAAAATGTCCGACTTCCTAGTGGCGAGATGCTCAACACAAACGAGACCCGACCAAAACACACACAACCAAGCCAAGAACCTGGAGACTGGCCCGATGACCTCGAAATCTTCTAGTCAATCCTCTCATCCTCAACTATAACCACCATACATAACAGCACACACAACAAACGACCTACATATAAAACCCCACGAGGAATATACCCCGAGCAAGACCACCAATTTGACATCACCCGAATGTGTTACGAGTTTACGACAGACATGATGATTGGATATTGTATTAATCTACTACGAAATTCACGACGTTCTTTGCGCTTTTTAACGGCAGTACCTACCCCTAATAATTTTTTCCCTTTTTCTTTAAGTTTCTTTTGTTTACATTTCCTGACTCTCTTTATGAATTTTACGAATGACAAAGGCGTCTGTCTAATTTTGCCCATTTGCGAGGGCTTCATTGCATTTACATAGCATAGCACGATAGTCAAAAGCGACTGGGCGATTTGAGCGAGCATTTTTTGTTTTTCATTGGGCATTTTGATGCATATGAACTTCACAGGCGACTAATTCGAGGAAAGGGGGGATGGAAGGTTGGGTTGGAAAGGGGAGGGAAGGCAAGGAAAGGAATGGGATGGGATGGGATGGAATACCTGGCAATTTTTCTTTTCAGAAGGAATTTATTGTCCATTCGATTTCAGTGTCATATTCATTTCAGATGGATAGAATAGAGGGGTGTGTATGTGGTGCAATTATGATTTGCATCACGATCTATCTCTTCCAACTACCTACTTAACTAGCTACCTAATTCGATTCGATTCAAATATCGAATTTCTCTTCATCCATCTGTACATTAATACCTAGGCTATTCCAGGAAAACAAATACCGAATGATAATATGAAAAAAAGATTCCGCTGTGTGATGTGATGCTGTCAGTGCATGGTAACGCTTGCTCACGTGCTCGCTTTCCAAAAATGTCCGCTAAATTGACAATTGAGACTTCCTCCCACCCATCATATCATATTTCCCATTCCATCCTCCAATCCATCCTTCCTATAACTATCCTGTACAGGTAAAGCCCAGGAACCAACGAGCCCCAACCCCAACCAACCAACCATCAGCACCAGCACCACCGTCGAAATCCATTCCATTGCAACCCATCAAATCATCATGAACGCTAAAACGCATAATAAACAAAGCATAGATTGGCCGCCATTTCTAGTGTGAAGGCGATCGAGGGGTAACCGACGCAACGTAAGATGAATGAGAAAAATAAAAAATCGTAATAAAAAGGCTAGCATGGATGATCGTGGAAAATGTTGTAGTTTTTGTAAGGGATTATAAAACTTCCATAACACGTCCGTGATCTTCGTTTCGATTTGTAAGAGAATTGAAAATATAAGATGCATGGGACCAAACGGTAGCGATGCGAGTGTGAAATGTGGCGAGCATCATTACGAGAAGGAGAGGAATCTGTGGAGTTTCGTTAGCTTCGATTTGTGTCAAGTGAAAGAGTGAGGCTGCTGGGAGATGGGAATCGAAACACAGAACAAAAATGAGAACATACCCAGATAAGGAATAACTTCCTGTCACTCCTGACCCTCTTCAATTTCTCCTGGCGTAATAATTGTATCTGGTTCTGTTGCTCCACGGTAACTATCTCCTTCCCGCCAATTCGAAGGGTTCCCATAGGCATTGGCTTTCTTTGCATAGCAGTTGTTGAACTTTCTGCACGTGCCACAGATGTGGTTGTTCCAACTTGCATTTCTATTTGATCAAAGATTTGAGTACATTTGCTGTCAGCAATGGTATCTGCGACTGCTTGTTCTGCAGAAGCTCGTTTCACGTCCATGTCATTTTGTGGGAATATATCTTCGTAGGCAGGCGGTGCTGCAGCTGCATTACCAGAGAAAAGATCCCACCATTTGTTGCCTTGTTCCTTGCCACCATTTTGATGATTGGGGCTTTCTGGACGGCTGCCGATACGACGGGCCATGGGACTTGGTAAATAAGCTTGATAATCTGGAAGGTTTGCGAGTGTAGGCATTTGTGGCATCTGAGGAAGGTTTGGAAGGCCGAGATGCATGTTGTTGTGGAAGGTTTGCTGAAGGTGCTGCATCTGAGCGGTGAATTGTGTAAATTGTGCGAACATCTGATCTCTGAATGCAGTCATGGCCATTGTTGGGGAGGCCATTGCTTCGTCTGCTTCGACTTCGGGTAGTTCCAAGATAGGGGGTTGAGTTATCTCGATAGTCTCATTCAAGATATTTGAAGTTGATCCCCTAGATTGCCTGCGTCGCATCAGGAATGTCCCATCAGCAGTATCAACATCAGCATCCTCGTCCTCGTATTCATTGTCATCCTCATCGTCACTGTCACTGATGCCGCTTTCATTCGGTATCTCTGCAGTTGGTGGTTGCCACAACGATCTTAATGATGTCGCGCTGCTTGTTCTGCTCTTTAGTGAAGAGCCACTTCGTGTTCTTGAATGATGTTCTACTCTGCGAACGGCACGATGGACTTCCTCAGAAGATGTCATATCTGCCGGAGCATAACCTTGGAGACTTCTGATCAACGGATCGGCACCACTAAGGATGAGGCGTCGAACGATTTGCGGATGGTTATGAAGAGCAGCAAAATGCATGGGAGTAAATCCACCTTTATCTCGTGGTTCACAATTCACGTTTCGTGCCAACAAAGCGGCAACGAAGCGATGCAGTCCTAAGGAACAAGCAAGATGAAGCATTGTTTGCCCAGAAGTTCTGCGCAGGTTGAAACGCGGTTTGGTCGGACTGTCATCAAGATCGATAAGATCGAGACATCTCAATAGCGTTGCTTCAACATTGACACCAAAGCTTGCCGCATTAAATCCACCACCGTGCTGTGAGGATCCACCCCCGCTAGGCGGAGATTGGCCTGATGGTGCTCCCCAAGGACCATCCACAATTCTTCTTGCAAGATCCCGCACGTCTTCCATTTTGCCTGTCATCTTGTGACCCAATACAGCCAACGCTGTTCTAATGATCTGCTGTTCGTCATCATCTACATATTTGAAAAACGCAGTTTGCTTTGGCATTGGTGGTGTTGGATATTGCTGTCTCTGCTGATGCTGGTGTTTGAACGTGACAGGTACAGTTCCCGCGATGGCAGAGGGCGGCAAAAGACATACTAGAGAGGTCTCGCCCCAAAATGTTGTTGTTGTTGCTTTAGCATCACCGAACATGACTTCCAGTCCTTGACAAAATCCACTACCCAAACAGGTTACTTCTATTCCACCGGCCTTTGGTCCTTCGTTTGGTATTAGTTTATGAATCACGGGTGGCCGCTGTGGACTCAAAGTCAGAGGCATGCCATACATTCCATTAACAACAGCTTGTGGCATATGAGCTTGTTGTTGCTGCGGCTGATAAATCTGAACGTTATTGCGCATACCATTCGGACTGGGGGCACGACTAGGATGCGCTGAAGGGGGCGCTGAGAAGAGCTGATGCATGGCCAAATTTTCTGTTGGTTGAGGTCGATGGCCATGAGGAATGAATATCTGATCATTACCATTCGGAGTAGGAGGACCTGTGTTGAAATGTGTTGGGATATTTTGCATCGGAGCAGGTGGGCAAAAAGGCTGCTCATTTGATGAGAAATTTGGAAGGTTTGGCGTGAATGGTGAGGGTATAGCTGAAGTGGTGGCGCTGACCGGAACAAAAGGACCATTGCTCATTGCCGGTTGCCCTGTCTCTAATTTGGTCATTGCTAGACCAGTGGGAACCTTACCAGAGGCACTGGCTTTGCGCTTCTTGGACAGTGGAGGGCCGGATGGAGTCGAGGGTGATGCTTGTGGCGATGGATGCCGGGGTGCCATTGTGGTGGAAATTGCTTGAGGCGGGTTGGGTGGTGGATAACTCATTGGCTGTGGATACGGCATGAAATTTTGTGGTAGGCTTTGAAGATCCGGGGCGGATGGCGATACACGAAAAGGAGCCATGCCAGGAACGGCACCAGACGCCATATCGTAGCTTCTTTCATTCGAATATGAAGTCGAACCTGGATACATCTGTCCGTCGGGCGCACCAGATGCCTGTCCAGAAATAGGTAATAAGTTATGCGTCTTATGATCATCTGTAATCATGATTGAAGAGGTGATTGCTTGTGCAATCAGGCGATCTTGATAGTCCTTGATAGTAAAGATTACCCGAAACCCGATCTTCTCATTTTGGTGTCTACAATAACATGCGATTCGCATGGGGGCATCAACTTGCAGAGCACCATCAGGCACCATAGGTTCAGGTCTGTCCCCAGTAGCTTCCGAGGGGGGTTGGCTTGTTGGTGATTGCCAATCCTTGACTTCATGGGTGTTAAACACGATGACTCGCTTAGCCTCGTCTTTGTGCCATGATTCTTCTTCTTCGACCTTCTTTACCTTCTTTCTGGCGGCGCGTTTTCTCTCGCGCGTGATGCAACCGCTACATATCAGCACCTCGCCTCCGTTCAGTGGTTTTTTGTCATCCTCTTCATCAGATCCACTATCCGAAGACTGACTTGTTGAGACATCAGGTGCTGCTGCTCTTTCTAAAGCTTTTCGAAGAATGTCCGGGTTCTCCATTGCACTAGAGCAGACCAACATCGTATAGAGCTCCAAGGTGTCGGGTGAGCGTTCCGGTGGAGGTTTAACGAGAAGTTTAGGTTTGGAGATCGTTTGAGTTGGCAAGTGAAGCTTGGTAACACCTTGAGGGACAGGGAAAAGTGTCATTTTGATGGGAATTTGAGTCTCAACTCGTGATTTCAATGGTGTGGGGTGTATGGTCAGAATCGGCTTCGTATATGGCGCGCCCGGAATCTGGCGGCCCTTGACTTGTGGTGTGTTTTGAAACGATAGGGGATTAAAGTGCGCTTGGGCTCTCATGATATTGGGAGGTATTTCCATGCTATTTGTCCATGGTGGAAGGCCATGAGCCGCGTTAGGCATCGTCCCAGGCATAAATTCAAGCCCAACATTGGGAGAGGGTGAGTTAGTGAACATATGATGTGCAGGGGACGACACCTGACTTGTCGACGCTACAGACAAGGGTGACGTTTCCCTCGAACCGATATGGTATCCGTTCGTAGAGTGAGCTACCGAATGTTGCTGCCATTGGTATATGTGTTAGTACATCTGTATATATGAAATGGCAATGAGTGATGATTGACTTACAGAGTTTGATTTGTTATGATTCCTGAATTTCTTCCTACCCATTGGTGATATTATCTTCCGAGGGGTGTCGTGCTTTATAGTCGGCATTTCTGGTGATTCCATATCCATTGTTATAGCAAAAGGACTTGGACTACTCGACGCACTGTCAAAGTCAAAATCATTCTCCATGGTCTTGTCATTGAACCCAAAATTATTAACCATTGCTGAAGGATTAATGGTCCCATTTCCGGCATAGTCACCATAACTCGACATACTCTCCCCTTTGACCACATCGTCGCCTTTCCAATCTCCCATATCAATATCGTCACCTATCATCGCGGTCCCTGAGTGCAGAGCAGACCCGGACGAATCGGAACTGGATTTTCTATTGTATTCCATCGAATCAGAGGTAGAGCTCTGGGACGATCCGGCCGGCGAGGCTGTCGATGGGGCTGATAAGGGCGCCTCCAGTACAGCCGTGTTAATGAAGGAAGGCTGCTCGGGACTTTTGTGGCCGGCAACACTCGGCGTTGCATATGCTGAGTAGTATGGGGGTGAGTCGTGTGAGAATTCCTCGAAGAGGTTGTTCGGATTATAGGTTGCCTCAAATGGCAAATGCGAATTGTCGAGGAATTCAAAATCGGGATCAGACTCCGCTCCCGACATGTCTGAATTGAGAATGAACGGCGGCGAGCTTGCAGATAAAGGTTCTGGTATTGCCTGCATGGCCTCTACGAATGTAGAAACAAGGCTTCTCGAGCGCACTGTGTATCCTTACGTGGTAGAGACTCTGTGAAGCCCTGGTCTGCACAGGTTCATGAATCCTAGGCGCGAATGATCGACCTGGCGATGACCTCTATCCCAATGATATCAATACTATCGGAACATTGCGCGCTGCCCTCGTCAAGTGTATGTATGTAATGGGAAGGATGAATGGGGTCGTATGGAGTCGGACGAGGATCTTTGTACGCCAAGTGTGGTGTGCGTCAACAGGCAGGAAGTGAAAAGCCGAATAAGATTGGCTTTGGGTAATATCAGAACTGGACTGTTGCGTGGAAAGCAGGCCTTGAATAAAACGGGTATTCGGAAGGTAGGCAGATTGAGTAGCAATTTGTGGAAAAAGGGCAAGAAGTACAATATACTCTGTACGAATTGCAAGTACTTTGTAAAGCACCAAGTGGAGTACAATACTGCTGCAATGGTCCCCAATTTTGGTTTGATGGTGATCCTCGTCTTTTTTGTTGATTCCTAATTTCTCAGGCCAAAATTCAATTTTCCCACCAAAACCTTACGGTCCTTACCTAATCCGAAGTCTCTCGAGGGCGAGGTGAGTGTGTACCTAGGTCGTCAAATCCAAAGCCTTCTTATTATTATTAATCAAGAAGGAAGGAAAGAGCAAGTGATCAAAGGGTAGAGTTCGAGTGAATCTTGATGGAATTTGAGCTGGGTAAGTTGATGGAATGGAGTATTGGAATTTTTTTACAATTTTGCGAAATGCAAACTGGCGGTGATGCTTTTTGACATGTCAGTCAGTACACATCGATCATCACTACATCACTATCTACCAATTATTACACAGATAATTCTCGCCAAAAGTGCTCTTACTCCAAATGGATTAACATGATATGCCTACCCAGAGAATCTGGATGATAGCTCCTTCGTCTTCCCACACGAACTATCCTCCCCAAAAACTCAAAATGACGGTCCTAGTACTACATCACTCTACGTCCGTCCGTCCCTTCTACAATTTTATACTTTTATTTAATCCGGAGTCGAACCCAACAACACGAACCATGCCTCGCGAGAGGAGTGAATTCCCGAAAGGAGAGAGAGATTAATGGGAGCGATGGAGACACAAACAGCATACTCGTACGCACAGAGCAGAAAATAGAAAACTATTCATTAGTCGAGACCTGGGAAAAAAACATGGTAACATGGAAAACTGGCGGAGGGATGGATCGAGTGGCATGAAGAATGTGCATGGATTAATATGCGAGCAAGGTCAAATTCTCACAAACAAACAAATACAATAAAAGAAAAGATCAATGGGAGGTGGAGCGACGGGGTAAACGAGGGGTTTGAATGCACGATTGCGATTACGGACCTCCAAACTTTCGGAAACAGACGAAAGTCGATGCGAGCATTACCACTTAAACCTTCCGAAACTTTGATCTCAACTCTCTTTAGAGGCATTGGAAAAGGGAGGAAGATAAAGACGGTGCCGATTCTTCCCTTCCTCTCTACCATTTTGCACCACCATCCTCTTTCTGTCCATCCGCATTAGAGATAGTGAAGAGAGTGGCTTGCATATGGGCGTGCCAAGGCCCACATTTACCATTGGCATGATCTGCTTTTTTAACCCAATACCATTTTGCATAGGTTGAGGGGATCGCCTATGGTAAAGGGCGTTTATGTCGCCAATTCCACGGGGGAAAAAGCTAGTCCGTTCTTTTTCTCTTTCCAAAGCAAGGGCATGCTTGGATGAAAGTTTATCATTATCGTGTCAGAATAGGACGAGTGCCTTTCTTTCGACTTTGCATTGATTCATTATACAACAACAGCCTTTGAAGGCTGTGGCTCAACGTATCAGCGGTTTTATCTGCTACAAAGTTTGATATTAGCCACAATTTCCTTGATGCTTTCCAAATCCAAGCAAGGTATGGTTTACCTACGAAAAACAAAAATGATTTCGCATTCTTCCTCAATCCTAGCAATCAACACAATGTGTTATGCGGGGGTTTAGCGTTCCTCCTCTTCAATGAAATATCAAGGAATATCATCGAATACACTATTAGATATTGCTTGCTATGTTTTGATGCCCTGGTAGTCTGCTGCTTCTCCTCTACTAAATCAATGTTGCATGGCTGGCCGTTGTACTCTTGTCCACCGTGCGACCCTAATAGCGACAGGGCTAGGGTATATCGAGGGTTGAGAAAGGGGACTAGATCTTCTCTCGGGTCTCGTCCGTTACTGCCACCCCGATAGACCTCGAGTCGCCGAATGGGGGATATCACGTGTATTGGTCGCGATTGCCACCCCCACGTCGAATGGCTTGTACTGAATGAATCAGTGCTAAGTGGTTTCGGCTGAGTAGCAATAGATTGGCTTCTGCAAGATACCAATAACCGACACTTGAATCAATTCTTTGATCTAATCACTGGTTATGAAAAGCGAAACCAATAATCCTCGCCCTCACACTTTGTGACCCGAGCCGAACTTTATGTCCGTATGCAAATACCAAAACACCAATAGCCGAAGATCACTCTGTCTTTCGGCATCTACAATATGGATTCAATATTCACACTTTTAGTCGCAATAATTTTAAGTTATCCGGCCGCTGCTTTCATTTTGTTCTTCGTGTTTTTATTAGGTGTGCAGCTCTATCAAAATCGATCAGTGCTCATTCAAATACTCAGACCAGTCAAATCTAATCCCCATTTCGATACGAAGGTTCCAGCACCTGTAATGTAGCTAGGTAGTTGTCAGAATCATGGCTTGGAACTACTTCGCTACTATAAGGAATGTCGAATCCCAGTTCCCTGGGCATGCAAATTTTGGGACATGATTCAATCAAGGAGCAAGAAGAATATCACTGATTCTATTCCACCATCTCTTTCCAGGTTCAAAGTATATTTGTTTTAGTCACTACCTATCATCTTTGAGTTTGTTGCATCAAAGTCTGTTCTTGTTATTTATTGTATGGATTATTGTACATCAAAGACATTATCTAACGAAAAACAGCTACTAAGAAAACATGCTTAAAATAACCGGCGTTATCTGGCGGAATGGCATTCCGGTACTGATGGTTGTCTGAGATGGAGGGTCCAGGGGATACCCGCATGCACATCATCTTCATTACACCCTCCCGTTACATCCTGCTCTCCATCTTGAACCCCCACGTTGTTCGTTTCCCCACTCTTCAGCTGTCCATTCTTTCAAGATCTAGCCTGGCCGATGACATTCTGTCTCCGCACGTTGATGTGATTCTTCTCCTGAAAGGTTACTATTGCTACGATACCTACCGAATAGATTTTTATCCACGGCCAATTAAAGTAGTACACAAACCTCAGTACTCAAACTTGTCTCGATCTGCTAATCACCGGTCGCCACAATACAATGGCCTAAACCTACCAAACATTGAAGCAAGTTTAAAGCACTTCCATCCATGCTTCAGCATATCTTCAATTGTAGCATAGCCACAATCTCGATCAACAACCATACATCTTCGTCAGAACACTTTGCAAGCGCAAACCCAAACAAACCCATATAGTTTGATCGGCTCAACATGTAATAGAACAGGCAAAGAACCCCACGAAATGGGGCATTCATTCATGATGTTATAGATTAAAGTAAAGGCAACAATTCAAAGCCACCTTACCTATTTTGTCTACAACACACTTGAACCAAAGTTTCAATTTGCCAAATTCCAACTACACAAACCAGAAGTCCTATCTGTCATCAGCTATACAAAAAGCCAGGATGGTCATCAATGTGACGCTGCGAGTTTACAGGGTAGCTAGCACAGCATCCATCTTATTAT
This sequence comes from Botrytis deweyae, assembly GCF_014898535.1. Classification (NCBI taxonomy): domain Eukaryota; kingdom Fungi; phylum Ascomycota; class Leotiomycetes; order Helotiales; family Sclerotiniaceae; genus Botrytis; species Botrytis deweyae. The sequence goes on along the minus strand of NW_024066226.1, from coordinate 332,490 downwards.
ATCCCCCATTTGAACCAAACAAACTACAGCAACTTCCAATCTCGGGTTTCTACACATGTACAGTGCAGTACTGCATACACATCTTAAATATCCATCCACAGTGCAACATGCAACTTCAGATGCAGCTACAAATAGTAAGGTGCGTTATCGCCTCACGAAATTGAAGGAACGAAAGAATCTTCAAGTGAGCACGATGTATGCAATACTGCAAGGTACAAGTACTAAATGACAAAACGGTTATAATGCAGTGCGATACCAAATTCTTTCCTCCTGAAAGATCCTCAAACGCTCATGTACATCAATTGGCATTGTGAATACTAGGATGACTATTTATCCAATCAAGAACCCCTTCATCAATGCGACCAATTTCCAATCACAATTCGATCCCCGCTCAGGCCAATCATACTTACTCCTCATCTCATTCGTTACACATTGGGCTTTAATAACATTCAATACATTGTACTTGCGACTCCCCTCTCACACAAACCATACCTTACCTACCATCTTCACTTCTCCGCACACCCACACCACACCATCCCATGCACAAACGCCCAAAAAAGCATCGCTTGCGAAATGTGTACAAATTTTGCATACGTTTATACCATACATGTTTCATGCATTGCCCCCTATACATCTACAGCCATGCCGCCTCCACCAATCTACCATCTACAAGCCCTTCATCGAACGGTGCCAAGAGCATTTTATCCTACAGATCATTTTATATACCGATTCTTATACATACAAACACCGGCGAGACTCATGCTTGGATCATCCCCAGAGCTCGAGGCGTCACACCTTCACATGTTTGGACCAACCCAATATGAATCCTGGATAGGGAGTAACCCTTGCGTATTTTTTCTGGGACATATATACATATCCACATATGTATATATGTATACATGCCGGCAGGAGACCGGAATACAACGTGAGGTACTTAGCAATTGAGTCGGGAATTATGTAATCTTCTCTTTCGCTGAAGAAGTGTTATAATTAGGGGGGGCATAGTACATGATTATATATGCAAGCAACTTATATTGCATAATCATATCGTATCCGTTATCCCCGCGTTATTATGCTATGTTACACACCCCTCAGACACTCCACGTACCCGGATTCGGGTCACACCCATTTCATCATCCATCATAATCACAAATTTTTCATCTACGATTTCATCTTTCGCATCATTTGCCCCTTTCGTATCATATCATATATCGAATACATCACCATAACTAAAAACAATAATAACAGCACATAATATACCCGTCCACGCAATTCCAGACCTCTCATCTTCAATCTTCAACCTCTTTCTCCGCGGTCCTCGTCATTCTTCAACCACTAGCATCAGAAATCCATCATAGTCACAATACCGATCCTAGTCACAATATACACTGGGGAATCATCGTCGATGTTCATCTGTACTCTCGAGCCCTCTTCAATCCCCCCTCCATACATCTCTAACTCCAACTCCCTTCTAAATCTCCACGTTCTCCCTTTTTCTTTTTCCCCTACTCAGCATCCACCCTCATCGACGTTCCCCAAAGGTGCCAAAATCAAAGTACGCTTCTTACGCGTTTTTTTAGTCTTACAGAGCTCCATCACAATTCGTCATGTCCATATACTATCAATACGCCATATACCACACTATTCAGCTGGAGAAGCCACGTGTAGACCTATACAGATGCAAAGTTGCAACTGCGTCACTTAGGCTTATTGATTCAATACTACTACTACTCATTGATAGGTAGGTTCATTACATTGCATATCATGAGTTTCATTATCCCCCCCCTCCCCCTTTCCTTTCCCTTCTTCTCAAGTAACTGTTTATTCATCCACCCTCCCCCAAAGACCTATTTTAGTAGACTACAAACATACAATACAAGAAACACATTTCAGCCTTGCACCACAAAAGAAGACAAAAGATGAAACATTCAAAATTTTGTTACACATATTTATCCGTAACGTAATGTGGAAATTCATGTCGGGATGAGTCAGGCTATCCACCCACCTTCCAATCCGAAGACTTTTTCCTTCCCAGAATTCCCTTTCCCGGTCCCTTCCTTCCCACAAGACAATATCGCCATCCATCCACCCATCAATTCATCTGCCCCAACAAATAGCTGCTGCCTCCCCATACATGAAGACTGTTATCTTCGCATCTCACTTTCGATACGCGCACTCTAATCTGTAACCCTCCAGCTATCAAACCACTTCAACCTAGAGTATTCCCTATTAGGTCCTACCATACCCCATGAAATAGGCATAAAGAAAATATAAAGTGCGATCGTCAAGGCGTACAAAACACCATAGATAGCATATTGCAAGGTCTTAACTTGATTTCTTAACATCCAATCCGCACAGAAACCGAATACCAAAATAGCGAAATAGAGTGCTGGATAGTAGTGATGAACGTAAGTGACACGAGCCATGGCGACAAATGGCATATAATGGAGGAACCATCCAAGAACTGGGTACAGTCCAGCATAATGTATTTGATCAATCTCGGATTGTTTAAGCTCATCATACCCGCGTTGCCATCTAATGAGATACCAAACAACGAGTAGGCCGAGGAGGCCTAGAGAGGCGGTAGAACCCCAGTATACAAGAGGATTACCGAGAAGGAAGTATTTGACTATATTGTCATCCCACCCACACATTCTCAATCCTACGTTGAGAATTGGCCATTGCCAAAAGTAAGAAGCGAGATCATCCTGTTTGTCAGGGTCTGGCACAAGTGCGTTATTCGAAGTCATCATGGCAACATTCAAATGAATGAAGTCGTGAATGAAAGGAGACTTGTAAGCTCCAGCATCAGCAGCAGGCACTGTAAAGATGGTCAGTATATTCTTTATTGTTAAAAGAGATCAACATACACTTCTCGTTCCAGTGGGCTTCTACGTTCCAGTGAGTGTAAACATCCTTGGGATTATTGTCCTTGGTGCAAGTGACTTCGATTTGCTTGAAACCCCATTGTGGCAAGTTAACGTTACCAGCTCGTAAGTAGCATCCTAAACTTGTGTGCTTGAGTCGGAAAGCAGTAGTCAAGGTTCTAATTTTACTTCGATCATTTGAGGAAACATCCTTGACAACTTCCATGGTCCAGTGATCTTTGTCATCACCAACAGTGGTATTTCCATAACATGAGACTTCCTTGTCAGCCTTGGTAATAGGCGCTGATACGTCGTGTGAGTGAAGGTTGCGACCAGTTTGTGAATGAACGAAACGTAGAACGTCGCCATCAGCGACATATCTGAGAGGTGCCTCTGGGTCGAATTCTGGTTGAGAACGATTAGGATAGAACCACCACTCGTTGTTAGCATCTTTATGATGGTAGCAAGTAATTTGTTGTTGGTTGGATCCTTCGGGGTAAGTCTGAATGTGGGAGTGAAGAAGACCACCGCCGTATCCCATATTCTTAATTGTTGCTCGAGAACCATATGCGATCTCAAGTGGACTATCCTTTCCAACTTCAGTTCCTCTCAAATTGGCTTGGAACAGGGAACTCATTTGAGCATCACCGGGTCCACTGTTTTGAAGAATGGCGAAGTGGGCAGCGAAGGAGGCAATGTAAACTCCTATAGGGATAACAATCAAGCAAATTACTCTGATAGCGACATGCGATGCGAGCTCGACCTAAAATATATGTTAGTCCAACCAACTCAATAAAGTAATCGGATTTGTGTTACCTTTTGCATTCTAATATTGCCAAATTTGTTCCATAAATCTTCGATCGTGTAAATACCAACCATGGTTGTGCAGAAAAGACCAACCATCTTCACACTGCAAACACAGCCAATGCTTACACCAGTCAACAAGAGCCAAACGAACCATTCAGGAGTCCAACTTTGCTTTTGTAGATTGTGGAATTTAGCCCAGCAGAGAACGGTGGTGAATGTGAAGCATAGGAGCATAGAATCCAAGAGAATAAAGCGACTGATTGTGGTGTAGGAGTTTTCGCACAAAACCATCAATGTAACGAACCATACAGCCGGTCTCTTGAAGTTCAATTCGCGAGCAGTATAGTAAGCCAATGGAATAGTAACGGCACCGAAGAAGGCGTTGAAGGCACGCATGAAAGTGTAGTTCACATCCTCAGGATATTGTTCCCCAGATTTGAATTCGAAAGTACCATTGTAACCTGCAAGATAACCGGAAAGACCGACCAGCATTTTTCCAAGAGGAGGATGGACATCGAAGTAGAATTCTCTTTTGATGTAATGGGACCCAAATTTTCCAAAACTATATCCAGACATGATCAGTCCACAATCTTAGGGTTTCAAATGTGAAGAATGTGCTTACTGAGCTTCATCCCAGGTAACAATAGGTGAAAGGCCAATCTTGTATAATCTGGTGAAGAATGCGAATATTGTAAAAACCAATGGTGCGATTAAGAACTCCCACTCGTCAAGAAATCCTACTATGGATTGCTTTCCCTATAATAAATTAATTCCATTAGTCTATTTACCCCAAAGCTATTGAGGCAGAACCTTTCAAGGTTTGCTCACCTTCTTGACTTGTGTCTTCTTGTCATCTATCTCCACCGTGTTTACAAGACCTCCATTGGATGATGGTACATTGCGTCGACGGGTTGTTTGAGTATGGTCCGCACCAGAAGCAACAGCTGTCTTATCGGAAGCCATCTCGAATATCTGCGAGGGTTTTCGAGAAAGAAGCTTCCTCCCTCCCTATAATGTATTTCCCAAGGTAACTCTCAATTGTGATATGATTTGCAGTGGCAGTATAAAGTTCGTGGCCCAAGTTTAAGGTTGCGGCTGTCAAATGTCGAGAGTCGCAACTTCAAAAACTTCTAGAGAATGTCAGAGAATTGAAGAAGGGTAAACTAATTAACAAAGATTTGCATCTCTCCACAAATTCTAAGGGTAGATTTGCAGATGAAGAGGAAGAAGAAGAGGAAGTATGTAAAGACGTAATCCCTTGTGAAAGTTTGTAAAAAGGAGTCGAGCTCTGAAAGATTATACTAAATCTACCTTGCTTGAATTCAATTGGGGTATCTAAATTTAGTGCACCACTACCACATATACCCGAAATCTGTCCTTCTCTGCTGACGAGGCTGAAGCAAGTCGATGAAAGTACATTCTACCTGGGTATTTATTGCAATTTTCTTTCCACAGTAGTCTACTTTATTATATATCAAATTATCACTTATTTATTATTCGGGTTACATTTAAAAATATACCAAGCGGTGTTTGGAACTTCACAAAGGCACAGTTTAAACCAAAGTACGCACGTTTTTTGGATCACAGCCTGTGGGTGTCAACGTCAGACGAAATTATGACATGGGGCTAATTACAGTAGATAGGCTAGCTTCCATTATTAGAGAGTTCTCAGACTTTGTTAAATTCGATGCACATGTCATGAACATTGCGTAGATTTGAGCGTTAGATTTTGAGACCCTTATAAATTGTAAAATGCCTGGCCACTAGAAATAATCTACAAATTCCCATAAATTCACATTCTATATGTGCTCTAGATGACACTGGTATTACACTCTCTCCTTCGAGCTTCCATGTACGCCCGCTTGTTGCTAGTTCCAATCCAATATCGTATATCCTACGAGTACAGCCGCTTACTCCTCATCTTGATCTAATGGCTTATATTTCCCACTTTTGATGCTGTCTCCTTCGCCTTTGTTTCTGTTCACCATACGTGATATCCACCCACCAACACCTTCTCCAGACTCTTCATCTGCTCCATATTGAGGCTTTCCATTGACGATAGAAACATTGGGTGGGTCGATATCGAGACCTGGAATGGCACTTGAAGGTCCAATACCATTTGGACCTCCATAACCACGTCTCAGGTCAACAGAAGGAACGGGTGAACTGATGCCCATCAACGAGCCGCTCTCGGCTCTGGTAGCGGGTGTGGGCATTGCTGTGGTCGCGTCGCCAAATATCATGTCCATATCTTCCAATCGTACACCAGCCGTCTCGGGATAGATGAAATACACTGCAAGTTGTTAGATTTCTAGTTTTATAAGGGAAGGGCACTAGTCTTACCAACGACAAAACTGGTTGCGCAGAAAAACGCATGAACCAAGTACAAACGCCATGTGATCAATTCTTGTAGAATAGGCGTCATTTCTCCTACGAGCCAATTGAAGGCCCAATTGGTGGCGGTAGACAAACTGGCTCCTTTGGACCGGATGCTGAGGGGAAGAATCTCGGGTGGATAAAGCCATGGAATTGGTCCCCAACTGAATCCAAAAGCGCCATTGTATATCATGACAAATAGAACAACCAGAGTCGGCGTAGCCTTTATGTCCAAGAATAAAAAGTAAGAGATGCAAGATAGCGATATAACCATAGCTACTGCACCACTAAGAAGAATGAAGCGTCGGCCCCAGCGGTCTACCAGATACCAGGGTGGTATGGTACACAGGAAGTACGTGATCGCGTTGATTCCTGTCATTAAAATTGCTTGGCGACCACGCCAACCTGCGGATTCGAAGACAAGCGGCGCATAATATGAAATAACGTTAATGCCGTTAAGTTGGGCGAATGCCTGGGCTGACATGGCAATGAAGACACGAGTACGATATCGTCGAAACATATCTTTGTAAGATTTCTCGCCCTCCTGTCGAGCCAGTAGAACATTCATCTTAATTTCTCGATATTCTTCCCGTGCCTTCTGATCATGAATGTCACCACCACCATATAAATTAGCAATAACTACCATACCTTCCTCATCATGGTCGTTATCCAAAAGCCATCTAATATGATCATTAGTCGCAAGTACATTTAATATAGCGAACAACACATACCTAGGTGACTCGACAATGATCAAACTTCCAACACCCAAAAGCGCACCCATAACACATTGCATCAATAGAGGTATTCTCCATGACATATTTCCCTTAATGAAGCTGCAGAAGTAATCCACCCATACGGAGGTTGCATATCCTGTGATGTTGCCCGAGAATTCAATACAAGCAAGTTTTCCGCGGTTGTGTGGGGGTGATATCTCGGATTGATATATGGGAACAATCGTGGACAGCATACCGACACCCACACCTGCAATAATACGACCAAGCATCATCATAGGCATGCTAGTGGCTAATGTCTGAAGTGCGCCTCCAACGAAGAAGATGCAGGAGCCGTATAAGATTGTCTTTCTTCGACCTATTATATCACCGACCTTCCCGACGACAAGCGATGAAACAAATGCGCCGATTTCCAAAATAGCAACCATGGTACCGACTTCGGCTCGAGAGGGCTGATTGAAATAATCCTTGAAGTAAGGACCGCTACAAGGCGATTAGCCAGGAACTAGAAATCCACGTAGTTACAGTAATACATACGTGATAATGCCAGACATAACTCCCTGATCATATCCAAAAAGGAACACACCTAATGATACAAAAATACTAGTAAAATACCTGCCTCATCGTCAGTTCAGTGTGTAGAGCATATCAATTAAGGTCCTTACACTAATGGCCGGCCTGTCAGGCCGTGCATCTGCCTCTCACCTCCCGACATGATTGCGGCTAGAATATGCTCAACTCGACTTATTCTTCGAGGGCCAGGATCTGGTATTTCGATATCCTCTTTAACAAGTCCAGGATGATAATGTTTTTCTTGCTTATCGGTAGCCTCGTCGTTATATCGAACTCGTTTTCTTGTTTTTCTCTTGGAAGAGCCGCCAAAAACCTCTTCGTCAAGGGACGCTCGTAATCGAATTTGCAACGGGTCTTCCTCGTCTGCGAGTTGCTCTGCAAGATCGCCTGTGTCACTCCACGAGAATTCGGAACCAGGTGACGTTGAGCGCGAAAGGGAAGACCGCCGACCCTGTTTCTCGTCCGAGCCCAGCAGTCCTTGGTTAGGATTCAATCGACTTGCTGAGGACAATGTTCGTAGTGGTATGTTAGCGGGACGACGAGATGATTTTGGAGAAGGAATGTTGAAGGTAATTGAGCTGTAGCAGCAGCCCAAATCGCGCGGAGTTGGATTGGTGGGGAAAAGTCGGGGTAGGGAGTTATTCACGAAGTGGATGAGATGGCACGTCACTAACACCGAGACCCTGAATGGCCGTGGTTGTTTAATTGTGGATCCCACACGGTGAGATGGGTATTCATATGATAAGAAAAATGAAACAGAAGAGACTTGGGCGTCTGTATCTCGCTTTCAATTCGTAGTACAAGTTTGTGATTTAATACGATGTTGGTTGATGATGTTGAAAGAAGGCTGTGTGTTGTCGACCTACTGATATGGGCGGATGACGAGGAGTTCAAGGTACGCGGACCAAAGAACGATCCTGCAATTGAGAACTGGTGCTTAACTACTAGGTATGATACTAGATGCGGAGCCCTTTACATTAGATGTGTCACGTGGTGCTTACTACATGCTATATTTGGACAATCAAAGCTTCCCCCTTTTCTTCTCATCAATTATATATTATCTTGACGGCTTGATTCAGTCGCATTGTAAGATACCTCGAAAGTCTCGAAAAGTAACAAGAAGTCAGCGTGCTTCAGCTGGCTTGCCTCGAGCATGCATGAACTCAATCATTTTACAAAAGAATACCTACCTAGATAGGAGGTGATGAGAATGCTCGGTTTGGACGGAATTGCATGCACAGTCAATCACCAAAATCAAGGAATTTACGAAATAACACTTCTGATAACGAATGTCTTCCGAACCTAATAAAACTTAAACTTTATATCAATGATAAGATCTTGAACAGCTTCCTTCTGCTTTTGAAGAGAAATGCTGATCGCTTACTCAATAAATCATTTGGAAAGGGTGATGAGTGTGTCCATCATCGTCACCCACCTATGGAGAATTGTGCTTGTGATCTCCCATTGAAGATTGTAAGATCTGGGCTGATACCAGCAGGATGAAAACCTGGGACACCAAGAAATACAATCTTTTCGACATTCGAGATCAATTCAGATAATCATTATCACTAATCAAGAGCTGAATGAACATGTTTGCAAGCTTTGAATGTGATATCATACAGTTTTCTTTAGACTCTCTCGAGACTCTTTATACTCAAAAGGAAAAAGATTCAAATTCTTTTTATCTTCTCAAAAAACACTTGATAATACTAATACGCAGTTGCTTCATCTAAATATTTATTTGGTCCTTACTCTGAATAGAGCAAATTGTACTATTGAGTATCTTGATTATCCTATTGTATATTATATTACTATTATAGAATTTTCCTATGAATATATCCCTATAAATTTGTTCCTGTTTTTCATTGAAAAGAGAATAAATCGAAGCTTACGAATCAATGGCTTGAGATTCTCGAACTTTGGTACAAATTTTGCAATAACATTCTTAAATCGATGTTTGCTCATATAACCCTACCTCGTATTCGCAATTTCTGTATATATTCTAGTACACCGACCCCTAGTAGATCGATCTTCAGTACAGCAATCTCTATCCTCTCTGCGAATTTAGATGCTTGAACTTTGTCCTCAAGAAGTCGTTCTGCCATACAGATGATCCTCCGGCACAATATTGGACGACCTTGGCTCAAGTCGACATTTGGCTTGGATGATTTCTGAATATATGTGAAGAGGGAGAAGACAATACTGTGGAGAGAAGGAAGACGCCAGTCGGGGAAAGAAAAAATGATTGATTAAAACCAGGAATTGGAGGCAGGAAGTGCCGTCTGGGAACTCTAGCTGGCGTCGCTTTAGCTCACTAACCAAAGTGCCCTTGTACAACCCTTCCTCCCAATGTATAGTTCATAGCCGCGTAAAGAATCAACTCGAGATGCATCGGGTGCGCCGGATCAGAGTCGAGAGGTGCCGTAACCCCTAGTAAGAGCATTGTAATCCCGTATTGTTGTCCTTGGGCCCGTCTCTACAGCAGCGCTTCTCTGGAGTCCGCAGAAATCTCCACGCCATGTCGTTCTGCACTACTCGCGACACCCCAGAGGTGTTCTGTCGACCTCCATCTACGAAAGCTTCCTTCGCAGACTCTGCATCCCGCTGCAGACTTGAAAGGGCTGGTACCGCTTCGAATGGCAATTTATAGCTTCGACCGTCGGATGGTGTTCATCTCCGTTTCGCTGGTAGTCCTCTGTTCCGCGCTCGTCGTGAACGCCTCAGCGACGCTTAGCTGCGCGTAACTTAGCCCCAAGTAATCCGATTAGTGTACGATCACCACCTAGCTACTTAGCTCTCCGATAACAAGATCGAAGGTTCGTAGGATGCGCCACGTATAAGTGAGAGTCGTCGCACCCCTGTAACTCTTTTGAGAAGCACAGTGTCCTATGATCCGAGATCACGTGATGGATTCCATGGGGCCGAAGTCTCGAGGATTGGGATCCAAGGGCGCCAGCGGGGTCTAAGAACTCCAAAGGGATCCAATGGCGTTGATTTTCCACTCTTAAGTTCAATATGCTTCGTGCGTTCAAGCAGCTGGAGCTTCTTCTCGGATAATATGCAAAATTACGTGTCGGCCCAATGAAGTCTTGGCGCTCTGGGCGGCAATCTACTTTAGATAGAAAATTCTCCGACCTCCCGTGTACTTCGTTCAACCTCCATTTTGTTGTAATCATGCCTCAGTCCCCACCGCCACTCAACCACGACACAAGCAGAAATACGCCGCGTACACATCCTTACTTTGACAAGACGCCTTGTGATAAATGGGATGTTGTGGACTTCTGTGACAAAATATACAAGGAATTGGGCTATGTGAAGTACAATATATCCAATGTCCACAACTGCTGGCGGACGTCCATACAACACCTACAGAATAGCGAGGATCCCAAAATTGCTGGTACCGCTAGTAAACTGCGGGCGGCATGGGTTCTTTCAGTAAGTTGATTCTCCGAGCTACAAAACTAATATCTACGCATCATTTGTATCGCAGGATGCCTTCGTGGCGTCCTGATCAACGGTACACCGAGGCGCGTATCGCAGGATGCCTTCGTGGCGTCCTGGTCAACGGTACGCCGAGGCGCATATCGCGGGATGCCTTCGTGGCGTCCTGGTCAACGGTACGCCGAGGCGCATATCGCAGCTTACCTTCGCGGTCGGCTGAGAAACGATTGTGTACTCTTTGGGTGTGGCTTCTTCGCGAAGACCCCTCTCTCCTGGGTTACTGTTGACCTTCGTGGCCATCAGATTCACTAGCCCAGTCGAGCTTGATGTTTGTTAATAGGAATTCTTTGGCAGAGCCCAAAAAACGACCAGCAAAGGGCCAAGAATTTCATCAGGTCAATAACGAGAAAGCGTGGACGACGCAAAGTCGCCAATCATAGGCCTGCTACTATCGCTATCAACCAAAATAGTATTACGTTGAATTCATCGCAAACAGGGACCACTATTGTGTTGGTGTTCCTTCCAAGGATAGTGGAACAACAATCATCGTTAACAATTCTATACGCACAGTGGAGCTTCTGTCTTTCAAGATGACCCAGACACAAATTGTGCCGATTCAGAAGCTGATAATGATCCCAATGATCTGAACGCGACGGTTGACTCCAGCCTCGACAAGCAAGACTCAATGGCAATGGAAGTCTCCGACACAAAGAGGCTCCAAGAAATCCTTGGTTGTTTGGAGGATTCTCGCATGACCCTTACTAATGACAAGAAGATGTTACTCGCCCATGGCAATGTTTACCTTCAAGATGTCATGCTAGATCATGCCCGACGTACTGGAAAAGTTAAGCCAATTCATTTTAGCATCCTGGATGCCGAATCCATCACGACACTGGGTCTCATGCGAGAAGATTGTGAGCAGATCACAGACTGTGTTGAAGAATCACCGCTCCCTAGGTTTCCCCTGGAGTTACTTCAGGCCCTCGAGAAGTATGAGAAGGTCAGTCGGTACTTTGCCTTTAGGCTTTCAGAGGACTGATAACTGATGGTTGATGACTTTGATAGGCGAATTCCTATGAGCACTCATGCCGAATCGAACGCACGATGTCTCATAAGGGTGATATTAAATGGATCGGTGATGTTTCGTGCCACATGTGAATTACATGCCGTCTTCGCCCTATATAATAGGCTGATTTAGAGCAGTGTCCGGCTTTTAGAGAACTCCGGAATGATCTTGGATGAAGAGCTGAGTGAAGGGGTTTGGGATTGTTTGGTTTATCCTCGCTTCCTGGACGAAGTTTTCTGCGAGATTCCAGAGCTTGTCCTTCAACGGTAAACCCTCATACCAATTCTCTGCTCTTTCATCTCTCTGCTTTGGCTAATAATCGAAATCGTTGCAGCAAAGAAATTTCACTCTCAGCAACTCGCTACCAACCGTACTCCTACTTCATCAACGAACCTCGTTACGATGCGATCGCACGCCGTCGTAAGCTATCTGCTGACGGCAGCTCCCAATCTTGTTATGAACTGCTTGTCTTGGAGACAATTCGCAAATGGGAAGGGCAACTTGCTGCGAAATGGCTCAATGATTTTGATAAGCTTGTGGGTGGCTTGAGAGCGATGCTGTGCCACATTGGCGAGTTGGTAGAAAACGACCCAATAGTCATGAAGAAGATAAAGGTGGTTGGCATACTACAAGCTGGTTAGGATATTGTCTGTTGCTTAGTACTTCTTTGCTGATCATGCTAGGTCGTCGACACCAGCTTCTCATTATGTCTTGTATTGGCAAGGACGTATTTTACTTGAAGTGTGGTCATATACATGAGCTTCCGGGGGAGCTTAAAGATATGAAGAAGTTACAATACATTTTCGCGTCATACTGGAAAGCACGGGTATGTACCTTGGTGCCCTCATTCTCTTCGAAATCTCATACTCTGTAGGAAATTGTTCGATGTGGTGTTCGGCTTCTGGAGGAATTTTTGCAACAAAATTTAGAGCAGGATCAAAAGGCTGTTAATATTTTGTCTCCAAACTTCCTTTAAAGTTTCTGTGATTAACAATCATAACATAAATGAAATACATAATGCAAATTATATTTTTATATTTAAAACTATGTTATAAACTATAGTATCTGAGGGTCTTAGGCTTATCCCCTAGAGTGCGGGTTTATGGCGCCCAAAGTGGTCCGTGCAATATACCTTGTATGAAGAAATATGATTGGTTAGATTGGCTTTTGTAATGCTTTTTTAATCACTCTGTTTATAAATAGGAATCTTGATTTCAAAATATAGTTTTCTAAAAAAAACTAAAAAAGAGAAGATTAGAAATTAATATATATTATTTTCTCTAAACCTTCGAAATAAAAATAATATTAAAAAGATTTTATATTAAAGATTGAATGTGAATATGTGATTAAATTTCAAGTATCCTGATGTTCTGATTGGTCACTAAGATCCCTGTTAAGCGAGGGCGCCGTAAACCCGCACTCTAGGGGATAATTGTCTGTAGACATCAGCATGACCTCGGAGACAGAACGATGGCACGTGACATATAGATTGACAGAAAGTCGAGGTCTACCCGAGATCGACTGACTATCGAGTAGTTTATTCAACAGAGAAAGAAGGTCGAGTGATCTCAACCATTACTTAGTTACTTCTCGATTGGAAACATTCTCCTGCTTGAATACACAAACCCTACGGCGCTACACCACATTCATATGAATAGAGAATTAACGATATAATAACATACCTAGTACTCATTCTGGATTCTGTCCCCTAAAATGTCATTTATAGACGTCGTCGCTTAACGGAAGTCTTGTTGATTAATTAAAACATGAGGATTTTGAGGCTTCTTATCATTCATATCTGGTACACCGTCGCTTGAACACCGTATGGCTTCGCGCCGTTCATGTTCAAGAACCGTGTCAGCATCACCATACCACGAGTTCCGCAAGGCAGAAGCAGCGAAGCTCCCTGTTAGTATCACGGTTTTCTGCTGGGGTGAGTCAGCATCTTGTCCAGCTGGCGGTCGAGGCGGTGTTGAGGAAAAGTAAGGTGGAGCGAGAAGTGTTGATCTATGAGGGCGGTCGACATTGTATTAGTGTATTTATCGATCCCATCAGAAGCAGACAGCGCAGGCAGTGCAGGCAGTGCAGGCTGAGATACAAGTAGTGAACTGATTCACCAAGTATTTCGGATTGGGTACTCATTTTGAGGTTATAGTTTGAAAATAGCGATAAACTTATTATTTTAAGCCGCAGTTGTGGAACTAGTTGCGGATCAACTCATACCTCAGGTCTATGTACATTGAAGAACAGCGGGAAGGTGGATCAACTGGAACCAAAGGCAATCAAAAAGCATAGTAAGAAGTGACTATACTTATTTATTATACTATCTGATTTTCATTGTCTTGCAAATTTCTAGAGACAAAAGTCTAGTACCTGGGTCGTCTATCATGTTGCACATCTTTCGGCCTTTGAGCTTTATCATTATGATGTAGCGCTCTTATATCCAACATGTACTTCAGCTGTAATCAAAAGCCCTTGAACAATGGGACAAAGAACAGGCTTACCATCCACGAATACCACAATTTCTTCCAAACAAAGTCATTGGATTTCTGATCCCGGCTCAGAAGCAATGTCTTCGACAGAGCCAAAGATAATGCGGTTTGTGAAATGGCACCCCCGTAGCCAGCATCCCAGAACCAGCAAGCTAGGTAGGTTAATGCGATAGATCCCATAGCGGCTAAGACTCGCGCTTCCATGTCACCAATTGAAATTGGAACAGTTCTTCGCCCAGATAATTTATCCCCAGCTATGTCTCTCAGGTCCTGTACGTGGCTTGTGGTTGCGATTGTCACCAGAATGATGGCTAACCAGACGATGAGCTTAGAATTAGACGCCATAACAGAATGCTGAAGGACAATCTCCAAGGGCCCGGCCAAGAAGCATGTGATTCCAACTCCATTCAAGAAATTCTTTAGTAGAGGGTGAGAGTCTCCACCAAACCCATTGTACCAAAGGCAGGCCGAAAGTAACAATAAAGCGGGATAGAAACCACCAATCCAGAGAGATATTGCGGCCGTGGTAGGATAAACCCCATAGAGGATGTTTGCTGTCTGCTTCTCACTAATCCTTCCCGCCGGTAGTGGGCGCCATGATTTGTTGAGTGCATCTTCCGTAACACCTCGGAGTTGGTTATGCATGTTAAATACCAAGAGGAGACAAAATGACCACATAGCCATCCGTGGAAGTTTTGACAGGATAGATAATAGTGGTATATACTCGCAATCGTAATATTATGAGCGATCGAGGCATTTAACAGTCCAAAAATGGTCCCTACAACAGGAAGATTATAGATGTCGTTGCGAACGAAGAGCCATGCTGTGTGTAAATGATACAGAACGTAATGAGACTGCACATGCAAAGCCTTGGTTGAATATA
Source organism: Botrytis deweyae (assembly GCF_014898535.1). NCBI lineage: Eukaryota > Fungi > Ascomycota > Leotiomycetes > Helotiales > Sclerotiniaceae > Botrytis > Botrytis deweyae. The sequence continues at coordinate 317,254 of NW_024066226.1, read as the reverse complement.
TGATAATATTAGAGACATAGATTTGATTTCGAGGCTTTAGGTGAATGTAGGCCATGATAGATCCTGCGAAGATCTGATTCTATCATATGTTGAATCTATAATCGTAAGGAATAGGAGTTCGCTGGAGGTGCTTTGCACCATGTTTATATGGAGACCACAACACTCTACCTTGCAAGTTCCTTTTACTTTTCACTGAGCCGTTGACGAATTTTTGCCACTATGAAGAAAAGGGTAAACTATAACAATAATATATTTAGGAGTCGTTTCTGCATTTTGGCGGCACATATCGGCGGCACCTGTCAGCTGAAGTAAACTTCTGACTGATACATAGATACTAGCGACAGTGATAGCGATAGTGCTCTATCTGCTTTTAGCCTTTTGTCAAATAATTTCGAGAAACTTCACTCACAATCGCGAATCCTCGTAGATTGGTCAAACGCAAGACATGTTGCCCTTCCCCGAAGCGAGTCCAGCAGAGTAAACTACGAATAACATCTTATCTGTTCAGGAAGGCTTCGGAGAAGACGAACAGAATGCAACTCACATAGGCAACAAAAAGACAGATGTCGTCCTTTCCTATACCAGATGCGCTCATTCTCCGCGCCATGACTCTCATAACCACAGATATTGTCGCTGCACCAACCATGATGCCATTGGAGATGTGCATTGAGGGCACTAACGTATCGTCGATATGTTCCTGCACATATTGGATCTGCTCCGGTGTGGGAGAAGTAGGCATGATAGGATATACAGGCGACCTGCTGTATACGCTTTACAAGCTGGAATAGCCTCACAAATTTTGATCAAGCGAATGTAAACTTTAGAAAAGATTGATACTTATTCATGAAGTGTTTCAAGAGCTGTACTATGGATCACCTTGTTACGTTAGTTTTGTTAATCATTTATGGGCCTCGGTTAAATATAGTACACCCCTTTTAACTAACTTATCAGATTATTCGTTTGCAAGACTGCGTATTCTTCTTAGTAGTATTGGCTAAAATGTTCATCCTTATCCTCGAAAGAGTGAATCGTAGGTGCGATCGTTACCAACTTTCCTCTGCCACATTTGACAAAATTGCCTCTTTTGAATATACGTGCATATGCATATTGCAACACGCCACTAACAATTCGGTTACAGCGAGTGGGGTCTGTTGGCCAACTCGAGGCACCGAATTCAATCTGTGTAACGGATTGGTCGAGCTATCAATTTAATCACGGCGTCGAACACAATAAGCTGACAAGTATTAACAAGCATTAAATGCAGAATTGTGGCATAGGGCCAAAAGTTCAACGCCAAATACTCAGCAGCTCTGCGATTAATTGCGAAATAAATACTGTTTTTTCCAAAGTGACTTGATCTCCTAGCTTGAAGATCTTCAAGTGTCGCCATATCAAGTACATTCATATCCAGTCACCTTTCTTGCCGCCGCAAACAACTACTCATTACTCCCTACTGCAATGGCGCCCAACAACATCAAAATCATAAGGGCGATTGTAGCAGTAACGCTGCTTTCGATATCAGTATGGACTGCTATGACTATGGATCTAGAAAAGATTGTTGTACAACAACAACCATTCGTTGAGTCCGGAATCATAGAGTGGACATCTGGTAGTGTCCCAATCATTGACCATTTCTTCCCAATTGAAATATTTAATCAGATATGGCGGGGTACGATGGCTACGTTTAGTCCATCAACGCTTGGTTACGACGAAGTCGCATCGTGGCAGATGTTTTCCTTTCTCACTGATCTCGGACCGCTGTACACAATATTTTTGTTGGAGTCGTTTCGCCCAGCAAACGCTCTGAGTCCAGCATACTTGTGAGTTCAATCTCCTGTACATAAAGTATACTACTGACCTTAGTAATTCTAGTCCTACAATCTTCACATTCTTGGCGCAGTTCTCTGGTATCGGAATCGTTGCTCCTTTCTTCTTATTCCTTTGTCTTATCTTCGGTCCAGGTGCACAGGATCTTGCAAAACTTCCACCCTCATCTCGCACAGTCCGTCACAACGACACCTGGACACTACTTCCTGTTGTGCTGCTGCTGCATAACGCGGAGCTATTTCTCATGTTCCTTGCAACCGATCTTACAACGAGACACTACTGGACCTGGGCATGGCAGGCATCCCCCTTATGGATTGGTATCGCTGTCGCTGTTGGCTCAAGTATTACCAAAGATCGGATCGCAGGTACAAGATCATTTGCAAGCTTGGGAAGCCTACTCGCGATTCTCGGTGCTATCTCCACAGCTGTGTGGCTCTTTACAATCACATCTTCACCTTTCCCGATCGCGACAATCTTTCTTCCAAGAGTCGAAGTGCAATCAGATTTTGTCCTTCATACGCGAAAAGCCCTTCAAGCGGATGAAGCGGGCACATTTCTGGCCGCATTTTTATGGTTGATATTTTCCTTCTACGACCTTCATATAGCTGGACTGCTAGATGGCAAATGGCTGCTTTACAGTATAACTCTTCCCGTTGCGACTATATTTGCTGGACCAGGTACTGCTCTGATAATAGGCTGGTATTTGAAGGAAACCACTTTAAAAGCAAACTGAATGTCGAAAGTTTTGGTATGAACGTAGGTGAATGACTTCAATTCAATGGCCACTGTACGTAATAAGCCTAAGCGAATACGAAAGAGACTATCTCTAAGGTTTCAGTAGATGATTCTTATTTAAGACCTACTATCTATATTAAATATAATAGCTAGCTCTTTATAAGGAGATAAACCTTTAATAAAATCTTTTAATAAAAACTAAAAAAAATTGAATAAAAAATCATAAAAATATATTTGATATATATATTATATTTCTTTCTAATAAAATTTAATTCTTAAATTTAATATAAAGATTTATAATATTATCTATAAATATATTAATATTCTTATTTAATATATAGACTATATTAGCGTTTATAAATAATACTTACTTTAGAGAATAGACTATCTATAATACTCTTATTTTTTTTATCTTTCTAAAGATTATAACGATTCGTTATCTATTGAGTATTACTTTTTATATTAATATATCTATTGAGAATTTCATACGATATATCTATCGAATATTTATAGAATTTTGAATATCGACAAATAAAGTATTACTCCGCGATTTATATTCTCTGCCTACCTAGCGAGCCTAGGTATACACAACAAGAATTTTTATCTTGATAAGCTTACGACCCAACGAGGTATGAAGTATTCAGTCTTTATTTAAGTCTTAAAGAAAGAAACGCCGAATTTAAGGTGAAAAGAATTTGCTTTGATGCCTACTCGGTATTGTTGTACTCTGCTCGAGTGTAATAGCATCCTTTCACGTGTATTGGTAAAGCGGTAGTCGGCATACAGGGTGACATTCTCCGCCGGCTGAAGATGGGATCGGAAATCAGTTGTTACAATAGTTGGTATTTGCTGCTGGGATGGGAAGATTGAGACCCATCTGGAGCTTTCGACAGTCTAGACAATCGCTTCCTATCAGCGGAGGTATGTATTCTCTCCATGACACTGCTCTGGGTATTGGATGTTATTAAAAAATCAGGTCAAGTTCAAATTTTCATATCTCTTGTATGGTGGAAGTAGTCAGGAACTATTGATTGATAGACCGTAGATCTTTGTCCCACTAGTTGAGTGAGGTCTGGAGAGTAGTATTGCGGATATATGACGAGATGGTGGAATGAGATGAAATGAAGGCTAATCGCAATATAAGTGTGAGATATAATCTCATTTATGGAGCTTGAGATGTGATGTCGGCGAGTAGAGTTACCTTTAGTTCTTATCGTTTGTCTCTGATCGTATATTTCAAGCCCGGCAATGCTACCGATCACCTCTGAAGTTGTTTCGAATAGATTTTGTAGATATAATCGTCGCCAAGAGAGTGTCCGCCCTGAGAGACACAAGGCTATCGTTGGGGTTGTCATCATCGAAGCTGAAAGGAAGAGGTCAGCAATTCTCCCAGTCCTCGTCGCGAACCTCTCGAAATCTGAATTGAGAACTTAGAAAGCATCTCTGTAAATATGAGTGAGGTCTCCTGAACCCTTCATTTACCCACTGTCGCAAAAAAAACATCCAAGTGCTTGATGATCTTAAAGCTAAACGCAGAAGGGTAAGAAGCCTTGTAGGCGCTTAAAGTAAAGGAATTGAAGATCCCATCAAGTACCGCACCAGTAGCATCATTCCAACGGCTGTCCACCATTTCCGACAGGTGGAATATGCAAACACCATTCTAGAAGATTATTCGCAGAAGTCATGTCTCCAAGCCGCTTCCCTTTGTAATTTTTTTGAACTACCAACGAACTTAAAATCGACGAAAGTAAGGATTAGCGTATCAAGCAAGGACAAGTTTTCCTCTTCCATTGATTGATTAATTCTGGTACTTCGCGACCACGATAGTTATTCGATTTGTCCTTCCTTACGTAGATCACAACACTTTTCGTACGAGTGTAAGATACCCAAACCGGTATCATCAACTTTCCATTCCCAGCGAAGTCTTGAACTCTCAACGGGCTCCGGAATTTCCGATTCCCAGGTGGCTTATACCTCCACCTACCTACCTCCTACCTAGGACCTACACAATGCACTTTATGCATGAAATCGGTGACGAGGGGGGAATCTATTTCGTGGCGGCTGCTCTATTCAAAACCTGGCAAAGAGGAAAAGGCTGAGTGCAGTGAGTTTCAACTTTGAAGCCTTCACACCATCACAACCTGGAATGGCAAGAATAGGCATATTTTGCTGCCCCATCCACCACCGTTCGCACATCATGACACGATCCCTCCCAGGATCTAGGGAGCAATGGAGACATGGAGAAATGGACCAGAAAATAAAACAAAAACATTGAAAACTTTATATTGCAAATATGTATCGTACATGGTATGAAATTGGGATGAATGAAATTACCCCTCTCCATGATTCCTTCTTAAGTTCCTCCATGTACCTCCAGCTCTCCTTTCCTTTTGGCAATGCTGGCTCCGTCACATTTCATCTTGCCTGCTGTAACCATTCACTCTCCGATTCGACCTTGCTCCGACCAACATCATTTCGCTACCACGGAACCATCATCTCGTCCAGGTAACGAACGACTCACGACTCACGAGCCTTTGAGAGAAACCAGGGATTGATGGAATTTTTCTGAAGAAAAGGAAAGCTTTCCGGGATTCGAATGGTCTGGGGCCCCTGCACATATCCAAGTTGTCGAATTACCTAGTATTATACTGCCAAAAAGAGGTAAAAGAGAGTAAAACAGGCTACGGTGACCAGCCTTCGCCCTTTTGACCAGCGCATTTTGCATCAAGGGCTTGGAATTCACTTCCCCGTTCGTGAATTATTCCACCTCCACCCTCTTGCACACACAATTCTCACTCTCACTCTCAATCTCCAATCTTATCCAAGTTATACTTGGGGTATCCATACTTTCTCAACTCTCTTCATTGTGTCGAACGTGTCGAACGTGTCGAATGTGAAATATATTCGCATTTACGAAACTCGACTCGGCATCCAGGGTTTACTTCAAACGATCCGCGCGAACACCAATATAAAGCAACAACCAATCTAACGGCTCGCTCCTGTTCCTGAAATCGAGCGCTTCAAATAATAATTGGAGAAGCTGAGGAAGGGTCGAAGTTGAGGGGTACCAGATCAATTCATCAGGAAAGAACAATACGACAAGCAGAAACCACTGGAATGGGAACGGAGAATCAATACCATCGATCAATTTTCCATTCACAAATACAAATCAATCACAGTTTAAACAAGCACGCGCATTGAGGTTTCGCAATTGCGAGAAGAATCAATTTTACTCTTTTGTTTTACAGAGCAACAAAATACAACAGTTTAAATTTAATCGAAATTATCTTGCGCGCAATTGCGAATTGTTGGTTCTATTAAGAGACAATGGGTTCAACACAGTTTGGAAATTTCCATGTGAGTAGATCTTTGCATAGCTCAACGTCCATTGAGATTGATTACTGACAAACATTCCATTTAGAACTTCTGCCGTGACTCGACGTTACCAGTCTGCAACGTTCGTACCACTCCCCAGTTTTAATAATACGATTCGCAATTCAACGTTGCTAACCGGACTTTTAATAGCTATTCAATCCTCCCACCAACAGTAATTTCGGATACGGAGGCTGCGAGCTGACGGGTATATCGTTAGGCGGTGGGAAATATCTGGGAAATCTGGGTTCGTTCTGTTCCAGAGAATCAATGATCGGAAAGTCATAAACTAACACTTCCGAAGGTTCGATATTAATTGCAGGAATTGCAATTGTAATCAGTGCATTCTTAATATGGCGATCCGACCGAAAACAAGCAGCAGTGGGAAGAAGGTTTGTCAATATTCTCAGAATTATATTTGATCTGCATCATTTACTTACATCTCGTCGTACAGGGAAATGCAGCTCTTCCTCCTAGGTTATATAATCATCGAAATATGTGAAATATTTACTGTGGGCGAATTTCCATTGAGCGCAACTGTTCGGATAGTAAGTAGGACCAAGCTCTCAAGACCCATATGTGGAAGCTGATTGTGACCCCAGGCCTTCACCGGTATCCACCTCGGAATGATTAGCGCAACTTTATGGATCTTGATGCTGAACGCTGTTGTGGGCTATCAGATAATCGATGATGGGACAGCCATGTCACTGGGCCTGATGGTTGCTTCAGCAGCAGTCATATTTATCGGAACTGGATACATTGCCCTCGATACTGGATACAGCTGGACCGGACATTTCGACTCAAGCTTAACTGGTCAAGGCAATGGCCAAAATCGGAACATTGCTCTCTACGTCCTATACCAACTCGCACCATTGGTCTTTTTGTTTGTATTTTTTGCCCTAGAAACAGTCTTGGTCATCAAAGTTTTGGGCGAGCGTAAGCCCATGATCTTCTTAACGGGTGCTGCGGTTTTGTTTGCTCTTGGCCAAATTTTCAATTATGTTATTAGCCCTCACATTTGCAACGGCACGAACGGAAAAATTGATGGAGCTCTTTTTGAGACGCTCTTCACCTTACTCTCTGTGGTAATGGTATGGACCTTTTGGTCGAGCATCACAGAAGACGATTGGCCAATGCCAGTCACCAACACATACTCATGAGGAATCTAAGGAAATTAGGGAGCAATGGAGTTAGGAATTTTGTTATAATGCGCATACGAAAGTCTTACGACAATATTAGTTTAATACCCGATGTGGTACATCTTGCTACACGAAAAGCATGAATATTGGCTCAAGGATAGCGCGTCTTACAGCTACAGCTCTTGTCTATGGGGTAATGAGGACAGAGAATTTCACGCTACACGAAAATGAGGGCGGAAGTAATAACGACAAGGGCGCAGCTAGGAATGATTACATGAATTGGCGGAATGGCTTGTATAACGATTTTTGCGAGTATTATACCCAACATTGAACTTATAATAGGAGAAGATAGAACTTATAATTCAGAGCATCAAAGTAGACCACTTTATTACCACATACTATATGCAATTTCAAGGCTCTTTTGCCCCACTCATCTCAAATTTGAATGCATGCATGGCAGCTTACGTATTAGAAGGGGAGATCTTCAATCCCGCAGACTCGCATACTCAATCTAGGTAGGCGCCTATGCCTTAGCTAGACGTTCTGAGAGCTTGAATGTGACGCACTCTCGAGGCACTCTATCATCCAGGCATTGATGACCTTGATCCTGGACTCTAATATCCACAATGCACTGAGAACTATTTGTTAATCTGACGATCAGAATGACACATGCAATCTTGTTTTAAGACTGGATAATGCATTATTGAGTGTCAGTACGGCGGTGAACACAGTTGACCAATCACTACTGTTAGGTAGGTGGTTGCTTATTTTTAAAGTTTTTCCCCAGATAACTCTTCCTACACACAAGGCTGCATAAAAGCATTGTTGCTGTTGCCCTCGGCAATTGACTGCTCCACTAATAAATTGTTTAGGAAGCTCTAGCCTTGACATTTCTGAAAGACATCAATCAGCCTTGTCCGCTTCCAAATAATCAACGAAAGAATTTATTCGCCATCCAATTCAGTTCTTCCATTTTTTACAACCGCAAGAATGGCAGACTCTGACGGTGAATATGTCGAGGATCTCTCAGATGATGATATTGGAGCACCCGCCAATGTAAATGCTGGGCATGGCACTCGATCTACTGGAGCTGCCACAGGCGCTGGAGGGTCAACTGCCAAAGAAAAAGCCGCAAATGGCGGTGGTAATAGGCGGAAAGCTGCATGGGAAGATATTCAAAGAAGTTGGGATACTGTAGTCGAAGGAGCAGATGGTAGTATCAATTCTACTGTTGAGGGGTTGAGGGAAGCTAACAAAAGGAAGAGGTAAGAGAAGCTCTCCTTTTGAAATGTTCCGCAAGTTGGCAATGTGCTGATAATTGACCATTCCAGATTATTGAGAGATACGACGCCCTTACAGAGAGGTATTATTCGCCACTTCATTCTCATCCTTGACCTCTCCTTTGCCATGACAGAGAAAGACATGCGCCCCACGCGTTATCTTCTCACCATCCGTTACGCAAGTGAATTCGTTACCGAATACTTCGAACAGAACCCCATCTCACAACTTGGGATTATTGGCATGCGCGATGGCATTGCAGTGCGGATTTCAGATATGAGTGGAAATCCCACCGAACATATCGAACGATTGAAAGCTCTCCGCGTAGACCAAGGTCAAGGAAATCCCAGTTTACAAAATGCCTTAGAGATGAGTAGAGCTGCACTATTTCACGCTCCAAGTCATGGTACAAGGGAGATACTTATTATATACGGTGCGCTACTTTCAAGTGATCCAGGCGATATCCATGAAACGATTTCGTCGCTCATAACGGATCGCATACGAGTTAGTATTGTAGGACTTGCAGCCCAAGTTGCCATTTGCGCCGAAATATGCTCGCGCACTAATGCTGGGGATGATGCAGCATATTCTGTTGCACTGAATGAAGAACACTTCAGACAATTAATGATGGCAACTACAACGCCCCCAGTCACGCGTACAAAAAAACAGTCACAGAGTAGTTTACTCATGATGGGTTTCCCATCTCGAACACTCGACCCAGGAAAAAGCATGAGCTTTTGCGCATGTCATGGGAAGTTAAGTAGAGGAGGTTATCTATGCTCTCGTTGTGAAAGTAAAGTGTGCTCACTGCCAGCGGAATGCCCAGCGTGCGGCCTTACGCTTATTCTCTCCACCCATTTGGCCCGCTCATATCATCATTTATTCCCCTTGCGCAACTGGGTTGAAGTTCTTTGGAAAGACGCCGGAAAATCTAAAGGGTGTTATGGGTGCCAAGCAGCTTTTCCCCAAAGGGACGCACATGAGAAAGGTGCTTCCGAGCAAGCAATGAAGGGCATGAGTGAGAGTGGGAGGTATGCGTGTGAGGTTTGTGGTAATCACTTTTGTATCGACTGTGATGTCTTTGCACATGAGGTAGTGCATAATTGCCCAGGCTGTCAGAGTGACACAAGGGGCTTGATTAACGGCGGGGGAGCTCCAGCGAGGAGTGTGGAGAAGGATGTAGATGCTATGGTTGAATGATCAGCAATTGGTCTGACAGTTTTAATGCACGCGCAAATGGGGAAAATAAAACTTGGCGTCAGGGCAAAAGCACAGGTGATTAGGATAAAATTCACGGCTTAATGATTCGCCCGACAAATACGAAAGGGGATTGATGATCAAATTAAATAATACTAGCGAAAACTAGAGGCGAGGCGAGGCGAGGCGAACCGAGGCGTTTAGGGGATTGAAAAATTTCTAGTCAACACAGTAGACTGCTAGTTATCTTGGTGGATATTTCCATAAGGACATATATATGCAAAAGTGGAAGAAGATACGCAGAATATGCTGTAAATAGTAATGCAAAGAACGTTGGGATGGCGAGGCCAGCAACACTGCGAAGGACAAGTCCCCTACTAGTAATCGCTCTTCTTTCACATCGAGGCATCGAAACAAAAAAATTATTTGATTATCAAATTCGAATATAGCATCGAAACTTTTTACGCATGCATGTTCACGATTTCTCCAGTTCACTTCTCATAATAAGTAGCCGATCGTGGTATTTTGTAGCAGCATGTAATATAGAGTCATCAAATCATTCTTCCAAACTCGCTCAATCAAATTGCAAACATTGTGCTAATATCATTAAAGCCATGATTTCACGCCAGTCGTCGCATCCTCGCCTCTCATCTCATCTCAGACTAAAAATCGTCACCACCACCAAAATCATCTCCTCCACCACCGTTATCTGCACCATCCTCGTATCCTTCATTGTATTCATTTTGATCATGGTCTTGGATTCTATATGAAGTCGGTTAGTATTTTGTTTCAGAATGTCATTACAAACAGGAAGAATGCAGGTATTCAAAACTTACGCATCCTCGAGCAACATTCCACCAATCAATCCTCCACCCAATCCTAATGCCGCACCTCCGGCCATTCCCATTCCCCCGCCACTCTTTTGTGGCCTCTGCTGCTGATAGCCTCCTCCATAACCCCCTCCATACCCTTGCTGTGGGGGGTAACCCTGAGGTGGATAACCTTGTTGTGGATAACCTTGTTGTGGATAACCTTGTTGTGGATAGCCTTGTTGTGGATATTGTTGCTGTTGATATCCACCATACTGTGGTTGTTGCGCATACTGCTGTTGATACTGTTGCTGCGGCGCACCTGAACTCGAGCTCGAACCACTGGTCTTTCCCAAAAGCTTTCCAAAGAATCCCTTCTTCTGTTCGCGCGGAGGTAGTTCTTGTTGCGAATAGGAAGGCATAGGAGTGTTTTGATAGTCTTGCTGGGCGTTTCCGCGCATGCCGCTGCTTGAACCTCCACGAGCATCTTCTTCGGCTTGCAAACGACGGGCAAGTTCGGCGTCGCTTTCGGTGTTGGGAGAGGGGTCGTATGGATTGCTTTTGTTGTCGGAAGGGTAGTTAGAAGAGCCACCGGAATATCCTGGGGGTGGACCGGGAGGAGCGCTATCGCCGGAAGGATAGACAGGTTCGGTGGGTTTGTCCCAGGTCGACTTCTTGGTGTAAATGTTTACATAGAACCTAGTTTCTTATTAACTTCCATAGTGTGCCTGAAATGGATGAGATTAATACACACCATTCTTTGTATTCGGCGTTCCATACTGCTTTGTATCCTTCAGGAACTTTCGGGGGTGGAGGACCGGTAGGAGGGGCAAAATCATTCATCTTAAAGTTGGTGCTTCTTTGTGAGTCTGTTGATGTAGGATCGATAGGTGATTTGGAAAAACAAGATGGTTAAATTCCGTGAAAAATATCTGAATAGAATATAGGTGTCAAGACTGTCTTGTATAAAGAGAAGGTCAGTGAATGGCGAAACGATGATGAAATCAAGGTACCCGCTCAGCCACAGCAAGATAGCTGATGAGGGGTTTAGTGTACCTAGGTATGCACAGTCCTATGGAGTGCCTAAGTCAGGGGGGAGAACTTGGCTACAAACTTCAGTCTCAGCTAATTGTTGTACACCAGTACTAATAAAATCCGTAGAGCACTTGAGATACCTAGATAAGTACTTCAAAAGCTTTCTTGTGTTGAGTAGACACAATTATATTTTGAAAATTATAATAATTACTATTTTATCTACATGAAAGAAAGATAATCAATCCAATTCAATAAAATATCATTGACTTTGCAGCGCAGCCACACTTGTTATCTTGGTATCCGCTACAGTGTAGTGTCTTCTGACCCAATCCCAGACGTCATCCCCAAGCGAGAAACCATCTCAGCCTAGGAGTAGTCGTACCCGCCACTCCCAATACTTAATCACCGCCAACCTTGTACTCAGCTTCACCACAACAACATCAAATAATATAGAACAAAATCAATCATGAAGTTTTCCGTCAGTCTTGTTACTCTGCTCTTCAGCAGCACGTTCGTCGCTGCAAGCCCTTTTTTCAGTAACGGTCAAACCGTCCTTGACGATAAGGCAGCTGTTCCTGGAAACAACCCTCTCACCTACTGCAATCCCGATCATTCTTCTGATATCCTATCGCTCGACCATGTCAATTTGAATCCCAATCCTCCAACTGCGTACGCAAAAGCCGTAGAATCTTGAGACGTGATAACAGATGCTAATTAGACAACAGTGGGAATAAACTCACCATCGAAGCGGTCGGCACCTTGTCGCAGACGTTGGAGAAGGGTGCATACGTTCGCTTGCAGGTCAAATATGGCTTGATTCGACTTATCAGTATGACAGAGGATCTGTGCGATCAAGTATCTAACGTCGATTTGACTTGCCCGATTGATGCTGGAAAGATTACAATCGTAAAGGATGTTGATTTGCCAAACCAGATCCCTCCCGTAAGTCTTCAAGTTGCACTCTATTTCATTCTTCTTCTAACTCATCACATCAGGGAACTTACACCGTCTTCGCCGATGCATTTACTGCGGACGATGAACCTATTATTTGTTTACAAGCAACGGTTACGTTTTCACGTTAGACTGCCCCGATACTAGATAATAGCTACATAATACCCTCAAATTGTACTTAGGATTTCGTGAAGAGCAGAGATTTGCATGTGGACTGTTTTAGGTCGATGAATAATGGTGGATGAAGGAGTTTACTTTCTGGGATCCCTCGCCCTGTATCTTGACAGATACTTCTGATCACGGGGTCTTGCTTTTGCTTCTGGGTGCGCTGTTCTCATGAGAACTGAATATACGAGAATTAACGAATTGGATTAATACGGAAGCCTCCATTCTGATATCCCGCTCCACCAATTCATTACATGCCAGTCATATGACATGGCAAATGCTTCAATTTTGATGGCTTGTTGAACCTGTGTAGTTTTTCGATGCTATGGTTAGTTGATTATGAGCCCAAGTTGTGTAAACCTTTAGAAAACGCAAGGAAATGTATGTGCAAAATTTCATAAACTGGCATACTCTTGTATTCATTTGTTTGATATCAATAACCCCATGAAGGTGTTAATCTCGAAAACGCCCAACTCTCTAGCCATTTAAACACACAACCCTACCCATAGCACACAATCTCCCCCTAAAAGCACAACAACTAACCATCACTCCCCAAAGAGTCTTCGAACTCTTCTTAGAACACTATCCTTCTCCGGATCGTATGGGTGATCTTTACTAGGTATCTCCAACAATGCAGGGAATGCGGCTGTGTATGTATCTACTCGATGGCGTATACGTTCCGCAATCTGTAAAACCTTTGTTAGTCTTGCATGCCCCAAAGCTAATTGTAACAACTATCTTACATGTTGGTTGATCAACAAAATACCAATATCCTTCCTCTCGGTTGTGAACCTTTCAAAGGCTTCCTCGATGGCGGCATTATCTGTCTTGTTATCGACAACGAGGAAGTTCTTCTGCGAGTCTGGCGGGGAAGTGACATGCTATGCCTTCATCAGTAATCTTTTCTCGGGCGGTAACTCCGCAGAGTAGAACAAGATATCTCATACACCAATGCCTGCCAACAACAGTCCAGTTACAGAGTCCTACGAGGCTGGTTAGCAACATTGACAACAGCTTGAATCGATTTGAAGCTCACCTCATCACCAATGACGGCAAGAAATTGCCTATCTTTGTAGGCAGATGCTGGAGCTGCCATGATGTCTATGTTTGTTTGATATACTTCTCCAAACAATCAATCCAGTGGCAGCGTTAAGCAAGGTGAGCTCTCAGGCCCCACTAAAGTTATGCGCTAGCGTACGGCACCCCTGGCTGCAGCTACAATGACCCATGTCCAAAATATAAATCATCTCCCCAGAACGCCTCTGCGGTAAACAACAGGAACGGAAATCGCAAGGAAGCAAATTCGATTGCAATAACTCATCGGATTTACGATTTTCGCTCCATGTACTGCCGTTCAATGATGTGAAGATATCATCGACATCTTTTTCATTATGCCGCGACTTGTGCGCCGAAGACCGCTTCGTGAACGGATTACCGATTGGTTTAATATTCAGGATTGGTTATTATGGATATCGGAGGAAATCGAAACAAGAGATTGGGATTCGAAAGCGTATGCTAATCCACTGGGTTTTGGATTACATTTTATACTATTGATTACGAGGGCGAATAGTGGAGATGAAGGTCATGGAACTGGAGATGATGTATTTGGGGATGTGCCTTCAGGATCGGGATGGTTGAGCTATCTGGTAAGAGTTACCACTGTGAATAGTGACTTGTGTAGCTTGATACTGACTGATTTAATAGTCTACTCTAGTTGTCTATTTACTGACGGCGTTGTCGATCTTGAATGCATTCTCAACCTTCTCACGAAAGCGCAATTACCGCCTCTTCGAGAGCTCTATCGAAACTGCTCCCACTACCCCTTCTGCTCACAGAGTACGCGTAGACTCCTCGCCAGTATCTTCATCTCCTCTTCGGTTCTTCTCGAATATGCTAGGGGACACAAGTGCGCAGTCAAGAGCGCATCCAGACCCGACTCGGGACGTTTGGGAGATCGCTGTTTGGGATCCTATACCAGTTTGCCTACGATTATTTTGCCTATTTAGCCCTGGACATGTACTGGTTTATTGGCTATTCCTTCCAACATTATCTTCAGATGCTCGACCAAGTGTCACGATTTTTACTACTCTGGTTTTGGAAGCCCTGATGACTGGGCAATTACTTCTTTTAGAAACAAATTTTTCGCAGCAAGAAAAGGACAACAGCATTATACAGAAAGAAGTCATGAGCGAATATGATGCCAAGTTTGTACATCCCCGTTTGAATCCGGTCATGCGAGATGTTGGCACACAGTTTTCTGGGCCGGGTGCTGAAGCCGGACGAGAGGAGGAAATTGAAATCTACACGCCGAGTGTGGTTCTCAAAAAAGGCTTCCGTACCAATCCAAATCCTAACTACGCTAAGTATGTTGACCCGGACAGTGTTAGTCCTACCAAGCCAGTCTCCCGTCAAATTTTCTCTCCTGCTCCATCCTTTATTTCAGCTTCCTTTCAGCAACCGCGAGATTCGCCCTACAACAGAAAGATATCAAACACATCCATGAGACAACCCCAATTTCGTCAAACAACTCCTACTACTGCCACATCGACTGGGTCGGGGGATGGTGGTAGCTTGGGTATCTATAATCATGCCAACTCGCCTTTGAAGAAGACCAGCAGCATGTTCGACATGCAGGGACGAGATCGTAGAGATACACCCAAAAGCTCTTTAGATATGGCAGGGAGGGAAAGAAGAGATCAAAGAGAGAACGAAGCAAGCCCGATGAAGAGAGTGCAGGGAGGCAGCGACGTCCGACCATTCGGCAGATTGCCATCTTCAAGCACTGAGAATGATAGAAGGGTTAGTGGCTCAAGTGCCTTCGATCCAAGAGTAAGATCTGGGAACGTTGAGCATAGTCCGTATAAAAGGGGCCCTTCCAGGTGGTAATTTTTTTCATAGCGGATTTTCCATTCTTTTTAAGTCAACTGTACAATGCATTTTTAGGAGTCTAGCAGGTTCGGTAACATGGTGGCACGATCTATAGTAATCACAAATACCATTACCAAACATTATCTCTTAGTAAGTGTGTATAATTTTCACAGATACTGGAATTGTGGTGACGCTCGTATGTCGATTATTTTCACCGTCTCGCTTATTTCTGGTGGGGTTAAGGAGAATGTGATATAAGATCACTTACTTGTATCTCAACCTAAGTTGAAAAATTCGTTTCATGTCAGTGCTTGATCTAACTTGCTTTCATAAAACTTTATATTTACTTTCCCATTGTTTTCGATTACTTTCCTTCACGTCTACACGTTGTTTTTCTCAGTCTGAAGTGATTACTGAGCATAATTTGGGGTTGAATACTTTTACACTGACTCAATCAAACATTGCGCCGCATTGAAACTAAGGTTTTGCGTTTTGAAAGAATAGTTTTCCATGAGGGTATTGAAAGACTGAAGTAGATCCCATTAGTATGCGGTGTCTAAAAAAGATATCCGTTCCATTAGTACATGGCGTTAAGAAATTTAGTCGATCGACAGATGAAATTGACAATTCTGTTTAATCAAGCTAGCTAATTCCGATGTCGAAGTCCGACGCTATACCAAATTATGCTTGAAGAAGGTGATTTTGCAATGAGATAAATGCAGCGTTAATGCAATGAATATATACAGTCATAGATAAGTCCACGATTCGTATATGATGGCCCTTTTTCATAGCCGAGTGATGTTAGTGTTGAAAGGACTGTCAGGATCTATAGCATCAAATATAAGGTTTGGTGTTGACGTGCGGTAGATCCTTATCAATGAAAGTTAGTTTATTCGGCACCAAAGAACGAACTTAGTAAGGCTGAACCGCAGATTGCTAGTATTGACCTTTAGATAGAAAGACGGACCCGTTCATAATATAGGGCTTGGCCTAGTGCTGTCAATCTGATTCTTCTTTTGTCGGGATTTTATTTTCCACTGTCGTAGTTTGATAGTAACTGTTTTTGGAAGACGAAACTTAATCTACTCTATGCCGGCATGTTAAATGTTGTGAACTTGCAAGGATCGCCGGAACAAAGCATCACATAACTTCAGTTATGGTATATTAATGCTTCAGGCTGCTCTATGATGATGGTAATGGGCGTCAAATTAGAGTGACATGCTGCAGTTCACATAGAACACCAGCTAACGAGTCAGGCTGTGTCTTTACTGTGACTATACATTGAATGGGTGTTGTATCAGGAATATTGTCAACCTGTGATCGCCCGCATTCTTTGGTATAGCCCAATGTTGTTAGTAAACATAATACCATACTCCAGATAATACTAGCTATTTGTAAGTTTTATAGTACATCCTAATGCAACTACCAAGGTAGGGCGATCTTTATTAGTATATGGACAAATTTATGATTGATTTAGTGGGGAAGCCAACGTTATTTGCCAAATTAAGCAGGAGCTATCCGGATCTTCCATCAACTAGCACCCGATGACACATCTACAAGCCTCTTTGGGTCCATAACAGTGCTATTATAGCACTGTTAGAACATGCATAGAAGCTCACCAAAAACAATTAAGGCTGTGAGAAACAAAGTTAGAATAGTCGAGCTCTAGACTTCTCCGTTAGTGGTCTGGGGATCTGCCTACATGCCCATACAATTGACCACTAGCGGAGAAGTTTTCTCCATGACTTCATTGAAGACCAGATGATTGCTAGTAGAATGCATCGTTGGCTCCATCTCATATACTCCCACCTTTACTCTATGTATTGCTTTCTTTCTCTTTTCTCTCTTCGTTCTTCAGACAAAGTTAATACTGTACAATTCTCGTTATCAAACACATTTTTGAATCTCAAAATTCACACTTCAACGCTTTAAGATCAGTATCACAACTTTATCCCTTTACAATCAGTATTCCACTCGATTACTCAACTATATTTGAACATTCAAGTTCCTCATTCAAACGCCAGTCAACAACTTAACCAGTATACCACCTTGATACCTTCATCATGGGCATCAACCTCATCCATTACTACGGCTACTTCGTCGCCGAGGACGTCTATAGCACTGCAAAGGACGGTGCTAAAGACATCATACCTCGCAGACTTCGTCGCTCGAAGCTTTTCAGAAGATCCAAAGGATCTAAATCAGCCTCACCAGAAGAGCCTGAACATTATAACCCCACTACATCAGAGGAAGAATGCTCAAAGTCATTCGCCTCTGAAGACACCTCAGAGACCGTCATTCATTACTCGTCGGAGGACAAGCAAAGCGAGCTTGACCGATATATTTTCTCTAATGATTCTAAAGGATCCACAGACACGATCATTCATGATGAGACGGTCAAAATCTCGCGCCGCCAGAGGTGCAAGGCTAAGCTTCGAAAATGTCTGTCTTCAAAGACATTGAAAGCAAAATTCTCCGCCTATAACCTTTCTTCGGATGAATGCGTTGAATTAGAGGATGAAATTATTTCAGACAATCACATCAAGGAAGGTGATCACATTGTTTCAGATAATCATGATGATATGAACAATGATGTTCATTTGGACAACATTGTCAATGCAGACAGTGTCGCTGTTACGGAAGATTCAGGAGCTTCAGGTAATATTTACCAAAAGAAGCAATGGTCTGTTTCGGATTATTCTCTTTCTATCTACTCACAGGATGGTATTGATACCGTCGTTGTATCTCCAAGGGAGAGGGAGATCAACAACTTAAAAGCAAAATTATTCAACCAAGAGTTGGAAAACAAGAAACTTCGCTCAAAGATCTCGCAGCTCAGCAGCGAGCCCACCTCAAAGTCAGTCTCTGAATCAGAGTCTATAATTCACACTGCATTCGAGACAACCAAAGTCTCCGAGCTTAGCAGTGTCACTCCTACCTCAAATTCAGGCTCAACATCAGAGTCTGTTATTCATACTCCATCGGAGACAACCAAAGTCTCCCACCGTCAAAGATACCGAGCCAAGATTCGTGAATGTCTTTCCTCTACTCAGGAATTCCTGGCACCTTTGAAGGCCTTACACCCTAACAATCGGGCTGAGAGGGGCCACACCAAGCAACAAGCCAAAGAGGCTCTTGAAGCTTTGCAAAACGCTCCAATGTTCTTCGAATCAGTCCCATTTGAGTCCACTGAGGAGGGTGAAGCTCCAACTTTCTACTGCCCTCGTCATGGCACTTGTTCTTCTCATTTTGCTTGGTGTTTCTGCGATTATCATCCCAGCGCTGCCCATCGTCAAAGTGAAAGAGTCGATGACTGGTTGCTGCCAGCTTGGCGTGCCCTTGTTACAAAAGGCATAGAGGAGGATAGGGCTGAGAAAGCTAGGATAGAAGAACAGGCTAGGATGGAAGAGCAAGCCAGCATGGAAGAGCATGCCAGCAAGGAAGAACAAGCTCTGATGGAAGAAAAAGTCAGGATGGAAGAACAGGCTAGGATGGAAGAACAGGCCAGGATGGAAGAAAAAGCCAGGATGGAAGAAAAAGCCAGGATGGAAGCACAAGCTCAACCCATTCAAGCACAGTCTGAACCTCAAAGATTTTCTGCTGAGGAGTATATCGATCTGATCAGCGATCTCACTGACGATTACCTTGGTTATTCACGCTCCAAATCACGTAGTCACAAGCGCAGCAAGAGCAAGAAGAGAGTTGAGAGAGCCGTAGAAGAAAAGATGGAGGAACAAGCTCTACCCATCCAAGCGTATTCTGAACCTCAAAAAAATTCTGCTGAAGACTATGTTGGTCCAGCTGGCGACCGGGCCGACGATTATCTTGGTGTTACGGGCTACAACCCACGCACCGGAACGCTCGACAAGAGCAAGACAAGTAAGAAGAACAAGGAACACCGCCGTGTTCGTTGGGCCAGCACTGAGAAGGGATGGGAGAGCAAAGCTGCAAGCTCTTCCAGCCCTTCGGCTGAATGCACCAAGGAGAATGAGAAGATGGAGGTGCCTTTTTTAGTTTAGACGCCGGTACGCGTGGTGACGTACACTACCACGTGCACCATCACTACTGGCGAAGGAATGAGAGGAAAGAAAAGAAGGAAAGAACTGTAAAAGAAAGGAGGAAAAGACATAGGAGACATAGGAGCTCTTTTTATTGAGGAACACGGATTTTTTGGTTCATTTGGGTCTGTTTTCTGAGCTTTCTGTTTTCTGGGTTAGTCTGTTGTTTGATTCTTTTGTATTCTGTATTGTGTATTTGGTTTTGCTTTTGTGCTTTTCTGTTGTCTTTCTGGCGTTGGGAGTTTTGGCGTTTTTGGAGTTTTTGGAGTTTTCGTACGTATACACTAGGATAAGAATAAGAATGGAACACAACAGAACAGAATAGGATCAGATCAGATCAGATCAGTATAGGAACAGGAATTATCAGGATAGAATAGAATAGAAACTCCCCTTCAATAAAAAATTATTATAACTTTGGTATCCCAATTGCAACAGTTCCCAGTGTACAGAAGATGGTAGATGCAATGGCACTAGTCACATACTCAAGAACTGTAAAATATTGTCGGAGGACCTGGTTTCATGTCTCTATGGTACAGCTTGAACCTGATGATTATAAAAACAGCGACCAAATTGGTCCTCTAACCCTTCCGAGCACCACTCTAATAGCTCGAGAGCCAACGGAAATATGTGTCTCTGTCCTATTTCACTGTGGTTCTTCTTGGTAGTAAAGATAAACAGAAATGACTCTTTTTCCATACCTTGGTGGTCAGTCATGCCATCTCACCATGTATCTTCCTGCCCAGGATATGGATTACTGCTTTTTAGATGAGCAAGACATACAACCGTATTTCCATCGCTCGTCTGAGCCGTTTCATTACGCGAGGACCGCACAGGTTACCAATCTACCCCCCGAGAGAATAGCAATCGTTCTTCCAGATAATACCATGCGATTTAGCCTTCAAGTTGCTGTTCCAGCCCTTTCTCATTCCATTGAGTCATTATTATAGGTTGAATATGTCCAACTAGGGTTGTCAGATAGTAGTCTCTAATGTCCATAGTATACACCTAGGTAGTTAAATTCATGTTCTGGATGATCCGATGTAAGATAGATTTGATATTCGATTCTAGTTTCAAGATCCGTAGTGAACTAAATACCCGAGATGGGTTCGTTGTACACGATGCCTTTGGAGGACATAGTGACAGATGATCTATTTCTCACAAGTTGAAAACACAAAAACATATCGATATCTGGCTTGTAATTTTCATCAATGTAGTTTGCGGCTCTGTGTTTCATGTCGCTTTCATCGGTATTCCACCAACCCAAGTGGAATCCGGATAAAGCAAAACCCAATCTGTAGAAGGAAAATTATTTGCCAACTTACTTTGAATCTTACAGAATGACGAAGACCTCTCCCATGTATGTCTTATTGATGAATGAAATGAGTTTCTTTGATGATTGAAGGGCGAACTGGCGAAGCGTGATTGTCTACGTAAGGCTTAGCAATCGTCACGAGAGCACCTCTTAAGTACTACACACATTTTCAACGGAGCAATGGTTTATAAATAACAGATATACACAATACATATTAATCCTAAATTACAAGTCGCAAAAACCAAAAATGTATACAACGAGCCTGTTTCCCTCTTCGACACATAGCAACGTGAACCAAGCTTAACAATTTCGTAGATCCTATACCATATTCTCGTATATCCAAATTTCTGTAACCATTCCATATCCAATGCTGACGCCCAGCACCTAGCATCGTGACTGTAGAAAGCTGTATATGATGTACATGGAATCTAAGAATTCCAATGACGTTCTAATTTCGAAAGTAGATCTACAACCAATTATAGAAACTAGTTTGTATTTCCGACTCTTTCATTAAGATTTCGGGTCTCTAAAGCTCCAGGCGAGAAACTTCATCATGAGTCTCTGCCCCTCGACTTTTGTCTCATGTCTAAGCACTATTACGTTTAGTACATTTACAAGACCTGTAACCCACTTATGTTCCTCAGCCTTGCTCCCCATACGCCACCTCCTCTCCCTTCTTCAGCAATCTTGCCACTGACGTCTCTCCTGTAGCTTCCACGTTGACCCGTGTAATCAGTTCCACTGCTAACCTGTCGCCCATCCCCGCCAACCATAACAGGCGGTGTTGCAGGCTTCAAATCTCCATAGTACTTCGACTTGAAGCTATCGCTCGAGCCCGAATCACGTGTACGAAGGGGCTTAGGTGTTAGCTCGCGAATCTCAGGAGAACGCAGAGGTAGAGGCCAAGATGGCTCGTCGGTTATATCAGCACTTGGGCTGCCGACATGTTCATCGGCATCTGGATTGATTGCGGACGGGGCTTGGGAGGAATATTTGGATGACGAGGAGGGGAAATTGTGACGTGGGGTTGGAGGGTTTTCCATTAGCGGATTGGGTAGATGGAAATGGTCATCATAATCATCGGATGCGGCGGGATCAAGCGGCAAGGGATGGTAAGAAGACTTGATGGAAGTGGATGATTTTTTGGGCGAGTGGGGCCGAGAACTTGGTGCGCTACTGCGATCGCCCTTCTTACTGAGAGAATCACTAGTGAACCAACTTATAACGCCACTATCAGCGTTGGCATTGCTAGTAGATTCTTCAGCTGTGTGGAAGGATAGATCAGAGGCAGGAATTGATGTATACGACTGGTGAGATGCGCGTTTTGGGGAAGATGAGATTGACGGTGCTGCCTTGAAGTCTGGAACTGAGTGACGGGGTGATTGATTGGGCTTGTAGGCATTATAGCGAGCCGGAGAATCTGTGCGAGATGTACGAGGTGAGGATTGATTAGTCTGGAATGATTCGTTGGAATTTGTCCGCGTGTGGAAGAAAGGTATTGTTGGAGGGCGATCCAGATCCTCATAAGCGGCTCCAGAACGCCTTTTATCCTCAAGGTTGGAACCCCTTGACAGTCTTTTCTCAGATGGAGCTGTGATGGTGGTGAAAGTTGAAATGGATGATTTGTTACGTTTGTGGCGAGAAGTGAGATTATCTTCCAGAGGATTCATATCCGGAGGAAGTTGATTGATTTTGCGGAATGTGACAGCGAGATATAGACATATAGCAAGAGTAATCAAATGAAGCCCGCCTCCAACTGTGGCTGCGTAGAAAAGAATGTCGGTGAAAATTGTTAGAAGAGTCTTATCAGAGAGAGATGTAGTCCAAGTAGTTTGTTTCGTTTTAGCTGCGAGAGAGATGTACGCATAAAATGGTACAATACTTATGTCAGTCAAAGATGCAAACACCATATATGATGCTGAAGATCCGGGCGCTCTGCCGCCAGATCTTCGCGCTAAATGATATACCCCATAAATGGTATGAATAATTGCTACTGCGGGCTGAGACGTATCAATCAGTCGGTAGTTGACATGACGCATTCTGGGGATAACATACCGCAAGCTTCATGATCCACCCTGAAACCATATCCAAGCCCGTGATCAAAATTGACATGATTAGAAGGCCGACTGCTGCCAAGACTTGAAAACATCGCAATAGCAATGCGACTTTTCTAGTCCATTTGACTCTCTTCTTGACAGAAGGGTCCATTGGTTCAGAATCCCCATGTCCAGAAGGAACAATGAGATAAGAACTGATGAAATCATATCAGTATAAATCACAACAATCTCTAAAGGCATACTCAAACGTACTCAGGATGTGCATTGAAGTTGACCAAAGGACCATCTGGTCGCTTTGGCCGTGGTGTCTGGGGTGATAAGCTCGCTCTGGAGACAGCTTTTGGATCAAAGGACCAATCTGTTTTGATTGGGTCATAAATGAAGGGAGGTTGGATACCCATTATACCTGACAACAATTAATGAAAGACAGAGTGAATATCGCAGGAATGAAGTCAGGAACGTGGATTTTGCAAAGAATGAATCAAGAGAATGAATCAAGGGTATGACCTGCGACATTAATCCTGGAGATTGGAGCTTGGATCAACAAACTTAGATGCAAGCTTCGTTAACACAGCAACAAACGATAACTTTACGAAGCGCAGCGTTATCGGACAATGCGATAAAGATTTCCGAACGCTTTCAAATGACGTTTGAGAGCGAGAGAAAATGAACAGGATCGCGAGTCCTTGGATTTGCACAAGATGTGCAAACTCTTCACAGCAACGCATACGTTTGATCACTCGATCAAGGGCGTTTACAAATGCTACCAGAAAACTTACTGAGAAGCCCAGAGCTCACGATGGTAGACCATTTAGGATGGCTGTCATTGGGTCAGGACCTGCTGGATTTTACACGTCTTATAAGGTTATGTCCAAAATTGAGAATTCAATCGTGGATATGTATGAGCATCTACCGGTACCCTTTGGTTTGGTGCGATTTGGAGTTGCTCCCGACCATCCTGAGGTGAAGGTAAATCTCAATTAGCCAGATCCAGACCGAACGACAAGAGAAAGTTGTGCTAATGCTAAACAGAATTGTCAAGATAAATTCAACGAAGTAGCTGAATCGCCGAACTTTAATTTCATTGGGAACATATCTATAGGAGATCACGCTGGAGCTTTACCTCTCGCCTCGCTATTGCCACATTACGATGCCATATTATATGCGTATGGCGCATCTCGAGATCGTACGCTTAATATCCCGGGAGAAGACAATTTGAAGGGTATTTATTCTGCGCGGGCATTTGTTGGATGGTACAATGGACTGCCGGAATACGCGGATCTTGACCCAGATCTTACACAGGGCGATGAAGCAATAGTCATCGGACAAGGCAATGTAGCTTTAGATGTCGCAAGGATCCTCTTGCAGGACCCCGATGTACTGCGAACTACCGACATCACGGAGAGAGCTATTGAGACTTTGCAAAAAAGTCAAGTGAGAAGAGTGAGAGTAGTGGGGAGAAGGGGTCCTCTGCAGGTTTGTTTTATGGGGCAGAGTGGAGCGTGTTTATGCTAACGATTACAGGCTGCATTCACGATCAAAGAAATTCGTGAGCTGGCGAAATTAGATTCAGTGGCTTTTCATTCCATTGATAGATCGTTAATCCCAGAGGACATATCGAAATTACCTCGAGCTTCGAAGAGAATTATGGAAATCATCAAAAAGGGGTCAAGTGCTTCCTTGGAGTCGGCAGCTAAATCATGGTCACTTGACTTTTGCCTCTCACCAAAGTCGTTTAATCAGAGTCATCATTCCCCCTCTCAGTTAGGTGGCATGTCATTTGAGAAAACTTTACTGAGTCCAAACCCCTTTGATCCTATAGCTAAGGCAAATGGTACTGGAGAAATGATTGATCTTCCAGCCTCTCTAGCCTTTCGGTCTATTGGTTACAAGTCAGAAGCGTTGCCAGGATTCTCGGATCTGGATATACCATTTAATGATAGCCTGGGCATCATACCAAATGATCCGTTGGGTCGTGTTGTCAATGATAACGAAGGATGGTCAACTTCGGATTCGTCTAAGCATATTCCAGGAATGTATTGTGCTGGGTGGGTAAAACGAGGACCGACAGGTGTAATTGCAAGTACCATGCTGGATGCTTTTTCGACCGCAGATACGATAGCTGAAGACTGGTATGCACATGCAACATTTCTCAATGGCAATGCTGGAGGTTCTGGCCTTGGATGGGATGGTGTAAAAACTGAGGCTGACAAGAAGGGTTGCCGAAGGGTCAGGTGGGAAGACTGGCAGAAGATTGATGCAGCCGAGCGAAGGAGAGGTAACAGTAACGGGAAGGAGCGAGAAAAGTTTACAAATGTGGAAGACATGCTCAAGGTCTTAGATTAAACAGTAGATTACTCTCATACTATTAAAATCTCTATTGTTTTTATATAAAAATAATATAATAATACATCTTTTTATATATATATGTATATATATAGTTCTATATTCATATAGTATACTGGGATTGATTGATTGATTGATTAATTCATACTCGGTTCCAGCCTCTGAGTCAGCAGTGGCTATGCCGGAAAAGGCCTAGCTTTGGCGCAGTTGCTGAAATGCTTTTTACTAGTTTTATATGGTAAATTACCTTTTATTTTATTATATATTTGTAACTATCAATTTTTTCTATTAGATAATCTAGCTTTTATTTATAACTATATATATACTTGTTTATAAAAATACTTTGCTCTAAACTTTAATATATATTTGATTTCTTAATTATTGCTTTAATAAATCATCATATATCATTATACCTTTAGTTTCCTTTCAATAATCTACTTCTTTTATTTATATTATTTTATATATTCTAAATTGTTTAAGAAGTTGTATCTGCTCTATAAATTTGATTATTTTTATAATTAGTTTTGGATTATTCAAGATTATCCTAAAATCGATTTATTATTTGCTATTAAATAATCCTTTTTATAAATCATTAAAATCTCTATATTTTAATAAAATATACTCTACGATTTATTATCCCTTATTATATTTGTATCCTGAATAATTAAAGTTAAATACTTTCCTTTTCTAAAGATAGTCCCTCAATCTAATTTTTTCTGTATATATTTAGATAAGTATAGTATTTTGCTATTTCTTTAACTTATAATATAATTATAGAATTCTTTTGTTTAGTTCTGAAATATATTTGTAGATAGTTTGTCCTTTAGACTTTATTTCCCAGTTATATGCCCATTCTGCTCTAATTCACTTATACAATCAGGTTTTTAGGGTTATTTATAGGTAATAAGTTTTTGCTTATGTAATTTCTGAGTTATAAATATAAAAAGTCTGTTTGACTACTTCCTTAGTTGTTTTATTAGTCATTTTGTTTCTATATAAGTCTATATAAGTTAATATCCATTTTAATTCTATTTCTAACTCAAGATCTTGTTATATTTTATCTATAAAAGATATAGTTCTTGTAATAATATATATATTGGATTTGCTGATTGGTATTTAGAATATTCTAATAATAACTTAATTATCTATAAAAACAACTACTCTCTTTCTTCTATTTTCTTTTTTAACATTCTCAATTACTATTTTGAAAACTAAGATAATATTCTGGACTTCAGTTACATATACCATTAATATTTCACTATTTTCTATATAAATTCTTTTTATATTTCTGATTAATAGAAATACTATTATAGTATCTATATGATTCTCAATATTACTATTATCGGTATATATAAATATATTATTTAATATATTTTTCAAAAACTCTTTATATTATATTTTTGTTATATCTTTATTTATTATAATTCTAATATTAAGCCCCTGTTATCATAATAGAATAAAATATAATAAGATAATCTTCCAATAATTGATTATTAGGCCTTAGCAATAACATAAATGTTTGAAGATATATTCAAGGGGGCTTTGATATAATATCTTCCTTCCTTAATTTTTTCTGTTTTTAATTATTCGAAATTCTATTAAAGCTGATATCTTTTTTATTAAAAGGATTTTGCTTATTATTTTGCTATTAGTTTTCTAAATTTATTATTTAATAAATAATAAGTTTAATTTTATATTTAATATTAAGTTTAATATTAATTTAAATATATTATTAATAATTTTAGTAGCTTTTACTTAAAATACTATAAAAAGTTAAGAGTTTATTATGTATATCCTTTTTATTATTCCTATATAATAGATTATATTGAATATCTATATATTATTTAAGGGATTATAATTACTTAATAAATTCTTTTTAGTTTCATAATTTTTACTTTTTATATAAATTCTATTAAACTTAATAAAGCCCCAATAGATCTTGATACCTTTAATTTTAGTTTTTGAATATACTATTTTTAATTCAATTCTATATTTATTATAATTTCTAAATATTTAGAGCTTGGAGATAAATAGATTGTTATTTATTCTATTTATATCCTATAATCTAATTTTATTATAAGATGCTTTTTAATATAATAAATTAATTGAAACTTTTTTAAATCAAATACCAATATATATTTCTTTGTCTATATATTAACTTATTATATAATTCTTTTTAATTCTTTATAATTCTTTTTAATTAAATTTCTTTATTTGAAAATTGTAATATTATTTATATATTTAATAATTAATATATTTAGTTTTTAATTGTATATTTCTATTAAATTGATATTATAGAATAAATATAGGATAAATGATAATAATAATTTTTGTAATATATTTATATTCGTTTTGTATATTTCTAATCGAAATGAATTAAATTATATAAATATACTTCTATTCATTAAAAAACTAGTTATTTATTTTATTATTTTTTATTAATTTTTTTTTATATAAATTATAAAGGAGTTTGTTATACAAAATATTATTAAATGCTTTTAAGATATTAAGTAAAAGTAGACTTGCTATTTATGATTTGGGAGTATTTTATAATTTGTATATCTTTTCAATAATAATGTATAGTATATAATCTATCAATTTTCCCTTTTGTTTTTTAATATATATTTTTAATAATAATTATTATTTCTTGGTAATATAGCTAATTCTTTTTGTTATAATTATGTTTATAATCTTTCTGATTATATTTAATAAAGCTATTAGTCGATATACTTTAGGAATTATATAATCACTTTTACTAGGCTTTTTAATAACAATTATAATAGATTATTGAAAGTATACTAGATAATATTCTAGTTTTAAGCTAATATTGAATATTCTTATTAAATGGGGGGCTATTTGACTAATAGTAATATAAAGGACTTGATTTATAATATTATTTAAACTTATTGCTTTAAATAGAAATATTAATTTGATAGTTAGATATATTTCTTTATCTTTAATATCTAGAAAAGAAATATTAATTAAATAATTAACTTTGTATATATTTTGAAGATTTGGTTTTAAAGAAACAAAAAAAAAACTTTTCGGAAAAGCTTTACTTTATTTTATATTTTTATATATTCAATATCTAAATTTGAATCTTTAAATACCAGAATAGTTATTACTATTATCTCTTTTTTATTTCTTATTTATTTTATTAATTTCTATATACTTTTCGAATTTTCTATAGCTTTTTCGATTTGTTTTTGATAATTCTAAAATAATATTTATTAGATAACCTTTCCTTTTTCATTTTAAGCTTTTCTATAAACCTTTCAACTTTATTTTATATAATTTTAATTATTTTA
This sequence comes from Botrytis deweyae, assembly GCF_014898535.1. Taxonomy (NCBI): domain Eukaryota; kingdom Fungi; phylum Ascomycota; class Leotiomycetes; order Helotiales; family Sclerotiniaceae; genus Botrytis; species Botrytis deweyae. Next base: position 288,797 of record NW_024066226.1, on the reverse strand, counting down.
TTATTTTAGTTTATATACTTCAATTTATAATTTCTTATATTTTAAAGTCCAGTTTGCTTTTATTCTTAAAAACTATTTCTTTTATAATATAACTTGATTAATAATAAGCTATAAAGCTTTTATTATCTTTTCTATATATTTGTTTAGTATTATTTTTATTCTAAGAAAATAAAGTATAGATAGATTTTGTATAAAGTATATATATAGTTTTTATATATTCATATTAAATTAATTATATATATTCCTTTATAATTATTATACAATTCTTAAATTTAATATAATTATAATTAATAAATAATTAGAATTATAATCTATATTATAATCTACAGAATATTTAATAATTCTATCTACTATATTTTATATACTATAATAAAGATTGATATAGCTTTATATATTTTTATTATTATATATAATTGTAGCTAATAGTAGAAGACTAGTTAGCTAGATTTTTTCTATAATTTCGATTAAATCCTTGAATTTAGATTTATTTATATATATATTCAGGCTACCCTAATATTTGTAATACAAGTTAAAGTTCTTTATAATAATCTATTTCTTGTTTTAATATTTTATAAAAATTGTTTTAAAAAATAATAAATAGTTTATTTTATTTATTAATAAATTTAAGGGATTGTATATATTATATAATATAATTTTTATTATTTTATTTATATCTAATAGTTTTGTAATTATTTCTAATATATCAAGATTTTAAAAGTAGTTTTTATATATTCAGTTATTAAAATTAATTCTTTTATTAATAAAAAAGCAAACTTTAATAGACATCCCCTTATTATCTTTTAAAAAGTATAAATAAAAGATATCTGATATTGAATTATAAATAGTTGGGGTAATAAAGTTTCTTTATAGTTTTTATAATACTAGAATATTATATTCATATATTTTTAATCTCTTAATAATATGATTATAATTAGGTTTTTTAATTTATAATATTATATTATAAAATATATAAATTGTTTTTATAGCTTATAATTTCTCAATATTTCCTTGAAAATTAAGTATTGAATTTATTATTATTGATTTTAATATTCTTCTAAATAATATATATAGTTTATATAACCTTTAATTGATTTCCCCTATAATCGTATCTTTATTTTCATTCTATATACTTTCTACTATATTTCCTATATAATTTTTTTTAATAACTCTATTCTTAATAGAAGATTTACTTCAAGTATTTTGTTTTCTTAATATAAATAATAATATAAAAAAAATTAATCCTATTAATATATTATCTAATCTTTCTCTTTAATTTTTATTGATTATTATTATTAATTTTATTAATATTAAATGTAGATTAATTTGATTAAATAATAATTTATTTTTTGATAATAGAATAAAATAATATAGTTATCTAATATTATATATTATTTTTATTTTATTTAATTCTTTTTTACAAGCTAAATATAGTTTATTTTATACTTTATATCTTTTTTGTATATTATATAATTTCTTATAATAGATTTATTGATTTATTAGGGTAATCTTTTGAGGTTATATACTTTCGTATAATAACTATATACTATATTTTATTTTATATTAGATTTTTTATATAACTAAATTTTTAATATTTATAGTAGTGCTTTAATTAATATTATGTATTTATATTTCTTTGTATGAAATACCTCTTCTTTTAATAAGATTTTATTAATTATTTTGTTAATATCTTTAGATTAATAAATTTACAATTATAATTAAAGCCCTTTAATAAATTATTCTAAATAATTATTAAATATATTTAATATTTGTATTTAATATAAATACTTTATTATCATATAAATAATTTACGCTTTAATTTTTTCAAACTTTTCTATATCCATCAAATTAATTCTGATTTTATATACAAATATATTGTAAATAAATAATGAATAGATATGCTTTTTCCAATCAAACTATTCAATTTTTGTAAATTGGTTTTATGACCTTATATTCTTCTATTTAATATCTTAATACTAAAATTTCCATTTTTAAATTAATTAACTAATATATTATATATCTTTCAATATATTTGTTTTTGCTTTACTCAATTAGATAATCAATATAATTGTATAAATTCTGGGGTTTCTTATCTAACCTTTCTATAATTCCTATATCTATAATCGTTTATAATAAATTTATATTATATTTAAAGAAATTAAAAGATTTAAATAGAAATTATATAGATTTATTAATAAATATATATTATTACCTACTATTATATATATAAAATTTAAAAGAAAAACTTAATTAATTAAGTTATAATATTATTTATTACTTTGTTATTTTTCATGTATTAAATTTATAAAAAATATATTAGTGCTTTTCTTAACTTAAGAGCTTCTTTTTTATTATCTGATTTGTTTTTTGATTTATTATTATTATTTATTAATATATATCTATTATATATTAAACTATTATTACTATTATAATTTTGATTATCTTTATAATTATTCTAAAATTATTCTGAATATTCATAATAGCTTATATAATTATATTAACATTTAAAATATTTTAAAATTTAATAATAAAAACATTTATAATTATAATTATAATCTTAATTAATAGCTTGGATATAAATTGATTTTCTATATTTTCAATATAAATAAATATTTTCCTAAAGTAATTACTAAAAAAGATAATATATTTATAAATATTATTAGATTATACTATTATTTAAAATCACAATATCCCTATAGCGCTTATATTATATTAAGCAATATATACAAGTTTAGAGTAATCAATTGATCTAAAGGAGGGCTACTGAATGTGATTTGAATAGCTTAATTTCAAAAATTTGGTTCTTGCTTTTTGTGTGTTTTTTTTATAGTATACTGGGAGCGAATCACAGGATCACCTGACCAAGTCACCTGACCAAGTCACATGGTCATATCACGTGATCGTCGCTTGAGGCCCTTAGCCTAGAACGGCCGGAAAACCGATTCTTTATTAGCTCTTTCAACTCATACGTAGCTAGGTTGACGTAACCCTAGTGAAATCGAATAAGGAATAAGAAAGAAGAGCTGTATCTAATGGAATGGCCGGAAAAGGAAGAGATCTACGATGGTGGAAAGCTAGATTGATAGGAAAAAGCATAAAATAAGGCCTTTCCCCCTCGAATATAGAATAAGAAAAAAGGAATATTATATACTGTTTCATGAAAATCATATATTTCATAAGCTATTTAGTTGTTAATACGAGCCAGTTTCTTATAATAGACTAATACTAGTCTAATCTCTCTTATATACTATATATACCATATACTCATATACTAGCTTATAATCTACAATAATCTTAATAAATTACTTTTATATCATTTATATTCTAATCTATACAAGCTAAATTCTATAATAAAATCTAACTATAAATATATAGATTCTAGGATTCTAAATATAATTTTCAATAAAATATATTCAAATAATAAATATATATATTATAAAAATTATTGTATTATATAATACTACGAAATTAATTCTAATAATTTATTAGAGTACTTAATTTTCTAATTATAAAATACTATCTTTTTATTATAGATTATAGAATAATATAATAGTAGAATAGTAGAATAGTGAAATAATTTCTTATTTAGTTTCTCATTATAAATTCTAATTTAGATTCTAATATTAAGAAACGCCTGATGTATCCATTAGATCTGTGCCTCTTGCTTACAAATTGCTTACAAATGCACCTTTAAATGCACCCCGCCAAATACACCTCCAAATGTACCTCCTTTCAATCAACTGATTCCACCACATGTTTGCTTCTACGAATCCATTACACAAAAAAATTCCGTAAAATCCGACTTCTAAGTTCTTTCCGCTACGCTCCGAAACATTTTGTTCCTCCCAATTTCATAACAATGCTTTCACGAGCCGGCCACTCTATTTTACGCCAAGCGCGGACTCAATTACGAACACAAGCTGGCCCTACACCAGTAGCTTCCCTCTCGGCACTCGCAAGACTATTATCATCACTTGCCGTCCTAGAACAACGGGAGGGTAAACTTAATCATGGATCACTTGGGGCAGTCACCGCAGCACAAAAGCTAGGAGGGTCAATAACGGCGTTTATTGCGGGAAGAAACATAAAATCTGTAGTCGAAGAAGCAGCTAAAGTTGCAGGAATTGAAAAGGTTATTGCTGTAGACAATTCTGCATATGACAAGGTAAGGAGACCTATTTGCTCACGACCGGTTCCACCGATCAGCAGATTTTGATAATTTTGTTATAGGGTCTGCCAGAAAACTATGCTCCTTTATTAGTAGAAAATATTAAGAAGGGTGGCTTTACACACATCATTGCCGGACACACAGCTTTTGGAAAGAATCTTATGCCCCGCGTTGCCGCACTACTCGATGTTCAACAAGTATCGGATATTACAGGAATTGAAAATGAGAACACCTTCGTTAGACCAATATATGCTGGTAATGCAATTGCCACTGTCGAATCTTCAGACGAAATCAAAATCATTACCATCAGAGGAACAGCTTTTGCAGCAGCGGCGGCTGAGGGTGGCTCGGCATCAATTGAGGAGGGGGTAGACCCTAAGATTGAATCGCAGACCGAATGGGTATCAGAAGATCTAGCAAAATCAGATAGACCAGATCTCGCCACTGCGGGTAAAGTCGTATCTGGCGGTCGAGGCTTGAAATCAAAGGAGGAGTTTGACAGAATAATGCTGCCTTTGGCAGATGCTTTGGGGGCAGCCATTGGAGCGTCAAGAGCAGCTGTAGACAGTGGATACGCCGACAACAGCTTACAGGTCGGTCAAACAGGAAAAGTTGTAGCGCCACAGTTGTACTTATGTGCAGGCATCTCTGGTGCTATTCAACATCTGGCAGGAATGAAGGATAGTAAGGTCATTGCAGCAATCAACAAAGACGCTGATGCCCCGATTTTCCAAGTCGCCGATGTTGGACTGGTTGGAGATCTGTTCGACAAGGTCCCAGAGCTCACCGAGAAGTTGAAGCAATAATGTACAATATTGTTAGTTTTAGAATTTCCTAATTTAGTCTATAGTAAATTACTCTCGTACTACTAAAAGTCCAATAAATTACTCTTATACTATTAAAATTAATATCTTTTTACTCTTATACTACTTATCGTAGATAACTACCCCATGTTTTCCTTCCACCATCGGAGTCGTGCCGCTTCAAGCCGAGGGTCATATTTTGTGTGCCTGACACTTTAACAGCCCGAGCCTTACTAATTTAAGGTGTTAACTTTGCCTTGATTGGTTTGTCATCACGTGAATTATTCTAGTCTTGGCTTTTTGGTTTTTGGCTCCATCTTGAGCTTTAGCATAGCAAGCGAAACGCGACCTTCCCTCCAGAAAATCATCAACGCGAATCACAGCAATAGTGTTTGCGCCTCAATCTCTCAATCGTTGATTACTACATAATTTTCTTTTGCATTAAGTCGTGCATCTAGTTTCTGATCGATTCGACGCGCATGAGAATTCGAACATCATTTTGGAGATCTAGCACGACTCCCGTTGCGCCAAGTTTGGAAACCGTTTACGAATAAATTATTGCGATACTTTCACCATTTCAAAATAAGCAAATATGGAGGACAATTCATTGAACTTTGATTCGCCTGCCCCAGGCAGTAATGCCATCCTCGAGCAACCACCACTTCCCGCAGAGTCTACTTCACCACCAAGTCAAGGGGCCACTGGACAAGCCCAAAGAGCAGAAGGTATATATCATCACATGCTCGCATTACGCGTAAGTTCTAACGGATAATATCTATAGATACCCCAATGGGAGAAGCTGGTTCCGTCGATTCAGCCATCAAAAAAGATTCAAGTGCGCCTGTTTCCGATAATCCGCTCGATGCGCCTGACGCACCTCGCCCAGAAGCAGATGAACCCAAGGATGAGGTAATGGGGGATTCCCAAGCCCAAGACGAAGTGAAAGAAAGTAAAGAGGGCGATGGGGAGAGTGGAGCTACAAATGGACAGGTTGAGAAAACAAAAGCTTCAATCGAAGCATCAGCAAGGGAACATCTTATTTCACAAACACATTCGACTATAATACCAAGTTATAGTAGTTGGTTCGACATGCATGCTATTGCGCCAGTCGAGAAGAAATCTTTGCCGGAATTCTTCAACAACCGCAATCGCAGCAAGACCCCATCTGTTTACAAGGATTATAGAGACTTCATGATCAATACTTATCGATTGAACCCAATAGAGTACTTGACGGTGACAGCATGCCGGAGGAACTTGGCTGGTGACGTTTGCGCCATTATGCGCGTTCATGCATTTCTCGAGCAATGGGGCTTGATCAATTATCAAGTATGTCAATTCTTACCCGTTGAAATATCCATCTGCTAATGAGTCTAGGTTGACGCACAACAACGACCTTCGCAAGTCGGTCCCCCTTTTACTGGCCATTTCAAAGTGATATGTGACACCCCTCGTGGCCTGCAGCCGTGGCAGCCTTCCGCCGATCCAATCGTTCTTCAGGGCAAGAAAAATGAAGATACAGAGGCCAAGGCAGTTGCAGAGCCAGCTCCCAAGTCAGACTTAAATTTACAGATAGGACGCAACATCTACGATGCTACTGCCAAAGAGAACAAATTGAATGCGGACTCCAAAAAGCAAACAAACGGCGAAGGTGCGAGCACCAATGGCACTTCGGACATTGTTCAAAAGTCCATCGAGGACATTGTGAAAGCTCCAATAACCAAAATTCTCTGTCATGTTTGCGGTATTGACTGCACTCGTGTTTATTACCATCACATGTCTCCGGCCGACCCAACAGCTCCCGGAACCACCAAGGGTAAATCGGATATTTGCTCGAATTGTTTCATGGAAAGTCGATACCCTCACAACCACGGTCGAATACAGTATCAAAAGATGGAGAATCCAACATACACGGCCGCTCCTGAACTTGCTCGTGACTGGAGTGATGCCGAGGTTCTTCGACTTTTGGAGGCTTTGGAAAGTAATGATGATGACTGGACGGCAGTCGCGGAGTACGTCGGTACCAGAACGAAAGAAGAGTGCGTCGTCAAGTTCCTGCAATTCGAGATTGAAGATAAATACATCGATGTGGAGCCAAGCAGCACCGACAAATCCAACAAATCCATCGGCGTTGGTATGTTGGGTCCTGAAAACGGCATGCTTCCTTTCAGTCAGGCCGACAACCCACTTATGTCTGTAATTGGTTTCTTGGCAAGTCTTACAGACCCTAAGGTTACAGCAGCTTCAGCTGGTAAAACAGTAGACGCAATGAAGAAAAGTCTGCGAGAGAAGATTGAGAAACCGCAAGGATCCGAGAAGGGGAAGGAGAAGGAGGGAGCTTCGGACTCGATGGAAATTGACGATACCGAATCGACTAAACAATCGTTGAGTGAGATTGCTGCATTTCCATTGGTTGCGGTTGCCGGTCGTGCTGGTGCCTTAGCATCCCACGAAGAACGTGAAATGACTCGCTTGGTATCGGCAGCCGTGAATATTACATCAATGAAGCTCGATTTGAAGTTGAAACAATTTAACGAAATGGAAGATATCCTGCAAGCGGAGCGAAGAGAGCTAGAAAGAGGTCGCCAACAGCTCTTTTTGGACCGCCTATCATTCAAGAAGCGTGTTAGAGATGTACAAGAAGGTCTGAAAACAGCTGCTGCAACAGGCGGGGAACAAGGAATCAAAATGGCACAGGACGTCATGCAAGGAGGGGAGAAAATGTCCTTTAATGGGGTTTCTGCTCCCGCAGGAAGCGTACAACCGTTGAGTGCGGAAGGTCAAATCAAGAGTTATGATATCTAAGAATGATACGAGCAAGCAGGCGGCAAGGAATGACTTGGCTGTAGGTATTACATGGCGTAACTGGGGTTGAATATGGAATATTTACTGGTCGTTGCGTAATAAATCGCGCACATGTATGTGTTTGTACTTTGAGATTGGGGAGGTACCTTCACACAAGAGGAGTCTCACGCTTTTACTTTTCGTATCTCTTCGCGTGTGCTCATGTGTATTCTTAAGATAATGAAGTGGCACTTATATCATGATCATATATTTACATCGTGTGGAAATAAAACTATTATGTGAGCTTGTGCTAATCAATCATCATCGCTATTGTAGACAACGTAAGACCTAGGCTTAGCAATGTCTTTTGGCTTGTTACTTTCGTCGTGGTGGGTGTTCGATTCTCTAGCATTTTCCTTGTCCACACCATCCATTGTCTCTCCATCCACATCATCCCATTCACTGCCGCTCTCACCAGAATACTCTTGATTCTCAGCTATTCTAATTCTCATCGCCATTGCTTCTCCTTCACGACTCTTTTTCAACATCTCTCTCCTTTCTCTTCTCCCAATCTTTTCCCTGTTTCTCAGGAACTCTTCCTCGCCAACCACACCCATAACCTCCCATTCACTCCGAAATTCCTTGTCTCTCCATTCTTCCCCGTTGTTTTCAGCATCTACCTCCAGTTTCTTAGCAGGCTTCTCGGGCATTTCTTCATCTTCATCTGCCTTGATATCTGGAGGTGGATCTTGTCCCAATAGGCTCCAGATGCGTTGTTCTTCGACTCTGCTGACTCGGTCATCGAAAGCGGAGACGTAAGCTTCTAGGGCATATTCATATTCTTCGGGCGAGAGATGGGTTTTGCGTTGAGAGCGAGACTGGGTTTGCGATTGAGAGGGGGATGGAGATCGCTGAGTGAAAGGATTATCATCGAGATGATCAGATACAATAGAATTTTCGGAAGCATCTGATTCAATATCCGAATCGAGGTGGGAATGGGAGGAGGATGTGTATACTTCTGATAAATCTTCGGCGTGATCTAGGTGCGGACGACTGCGTGAACGAGATCTGCTCCTCCTTCCACTATATTCTTTGCGTAGTTCGGTTTCCACCTCTGGGTATGTCATTATAGGGCCACCCGGTTCATCGTGGCGGGAAATAGAAAGATTGTTTCTCCTCGCACATTTTACCCAGAATTCATTGCTGTTGGCGTCCATTTTCAGAATCTTAGTGGCAGCTTCCACGTCGTTGATGCTGATATCCGCTGCTTTGATCTTATTCGAGTCCATGGCTCTTATTCTTGACATTGTGCAGAAGAGAACAGTTGAAACGAGACGTTTCGCGATACTGACTGTTAATGAATGAAAATCGTCAAAAGCAGTCGCGCGCATTGCGGGAGTTTCTCCATGTTCCCCTATCTGCCTCCAATTATCCTCCCATCTGGACTCGGAGGAGTTCATAAACACTCTCTCGGAAAGTGCAAGCCAATTCTTGAGGTTTAAAAGGCGGACTGCTGGTAGTAAATCTTGAACATCTTCATTGCCTTGGGTCCTGGTGACACTGCGTTTCTGTTCTAGAGACTTGCTCACTTTTTCGGTTAGGAGCCAATATTTCCCCCATTTAGCTTCCTCAACATCTTCCTCATATTGCTCTTGTCGTAGAGCAAGACCATCTGCTGCTCGCTCCATAATTTCACAACATTCTGAAGTAAATTCCGCGGCGGCTGGATATTCTGTCACATCCAGTAGTCGCGCATCTTCAATTTTCCTTTCCTTTAATCCTTGGTGCAGTAGTTGCATGTACTCCTGCACCTCAACTTCCGACTTGGTCCCTATGCGTGTAGCAATAGCTCTTACATTGTCTCTGCCCAGTCTTGACAATCCAGTAAAAAACAGATCTTTTTCTTCGGGTGTCCATATGGAACAGCCAATTTGACTGCCTTCCAATGGAGTATTATCCTCAAGGATCGACTTCGCTCCTACATCATAAATCTCATTGTTCAGGAGATCGCGATAATCCTTGCTATTAAATCCTTTGACGCGCTTTGCCCTCGCCGGATTTCCATTCGTTCTTTGCTTTAACTTTCGCTTTTTGGATGTCGGACGGTAGGCTCCTCTTGTTGGCATAGGAATATCTTCCACATTGGGAGGTACAAAAGTAGCTGCCCATTTGAGAGCATCTGCAATTATCCATTCATCCGTATATTGGTTGTTCGGATTTGGATTTGCTAGAGAGGTTGAATAAGAATCACTCTCTCCTTCTGAATGTACATCGCCTCCATCATTACTTCCGTGGTTTTGAGAACCGCCTGTACGCGCGCTCTCATCATGTGATGTTTGCCCAAAATCGCTGTCAGAATTCTCGTACGCTGATCCTGAATCTGGTTCAGGAATATCAAATGGGCCTTCGAAGGGATCAGAATCTTTAGGATCCATGTAGGCGAGCTAACGATCTTTAAAGCGTATTAATCGATAAATGTGTTGTGCTCTTCTCGTCCACATAGTTTGCGATAAAATGGGACGTGATGTGGATCGAAACTCGCCTTTCTGAAAAGCCTCGATTATGAATATTTACGCTTTGATATATTTTGTTTTCTTTTCCGAAAAAAAAAAGTAAAATTTGGAGTGAATCATGAGAGAACCTTGAAAAATTAGCACGGTTGTAATGTGGTCCTGTCTAATAAGCTAATAAACAAGAGGATATGGACCTTGGTACTTCCGATTAAGGTTATAATTTTGAATGCCGTGGCTTTGATACAGGGATACGATCATTCGCGTCTATCGCGCTTATCAGTGTTCAATACTGACCACAATTTGTTGCCACAATTTAATATCATCATGCCTCCTACTTCAAGAGGATTGCTAGGGCTATTTTCAAGGTCATGGCGACCGCGAAGGGTACAAAGCTCCATCAGAAGTTATGCACGAGCTTCCACGCTCCCTAGAGTGCAACAAGTGGCTGTGGCTAGTCCTCGCCAAACCATTGTTTTGAGGGATTACCAGGAAGAATGTATCCAAGCCGTACTTTCTCATCTGGATCAAGGTCACAAGCGTATGGGTGTGTCTTTAGCTACTGGAAGTGGAAAGACTGTAAGTAATTTCCTGGACGAGTATCATTATTTTCCCATTCTCATCACATTTGGCAGGTAATCTTCACACAGCTGATTGATCGAGTTCAACCAAACACTGAAAGCGCAACCCAAACACTGATCCTAGCTCACCGACAAGAGCTTGTCGAGCAAGCAGCTAGGCACTGTGAAAATGCTTACCCAAACAAACGAATTGAAATAGAGATGGGTAAGATGCATGCTAGTGGATACGCAGACATCACTGTGGCAAGTATTCAAAGTATTGGATCTCGTGACCGGATCGAGAAGTTCGATCCTACTCGTTTCAAATTGATACTGGTTGATGAGGCACATCATATTGTTGCACCACAATACTTGAAAGTCTTGACTCATTTTGGACTCTCCGAAAAGCGAGAAAGCTCCCCAGCTCTTGTTGGCGTCTCGGCGACTTTGTCTCGTACCGATGGGTTGAGGCTGGGTGCTGCTCTTGATCAGATAGTCTATCACAAAGATTACATTGATATGATTGAAGACAAATGGCTATCTGGGGTTATCTTCACCACCGTACAGTCGAAAGCTGATATTTCTTCCGTGAGGAAGGGCCCGAATGGAGACTTTCAGACTGGAGAACTATCGCAGGTTGTCAACACTGATCAAATCAATGAGCTTACTGTGCGTAGTTGGTTTGCAAAGGCCAAAGGAAGGAAATCTACAATAGTCTTCTGTGTCGATCTTGCTCATGTGGGAGGATTGACTAACAAATTTCGCGAGTACGGGATTGATGCACAGTTCGTAACGGGGGATACTCCAAAGATCGAGCGTAGTGCCAGACTCGATGCTTTTCGAAACGGGGATTTTCCAGTGCTGATTAATTGCGGAGTCTTTACTGAAGGGACTGATATTCCGAATATTGACTGTGTATTACTGGCAAGACCTACCAGATCGCGTAATTTGCTCGTTCAAATGATTGGTCGAGGTATGCGATTACATCCTGGAAAGGAGAATTGTCATATCATTGATATGGTTGCCACCCTCACGACTGGCATCGTAACCACGCCAACTCTTTTCGGTCTTGATCCTTCCGAACTCGTTGAGGAAGCGAAGCCGGATGATCTTAAATCTCTTAAGGAAAGAAAGGAGGAGGAGGAAGCGAGGAAGAGAGAAGCCGAAGACGTGAAAGCTAAAGCTTCTCCAAGATCCGCCAGTTCCAACATCAGGACCGTCAGTTTCACTGATTATGATTCTGTCTATGACCTTATCGAAGACACCTCTGTAGAAAAGCATGTCAGATCTATCTCCCCATTTGCATGGGTATGTGTTGGTTCAGACAAATATGTGCTCAGCAATTCAAATGGAACTTACCTAAAAATTGAAAAAGAGTCCGAGGAGTCGAACGAGAAGTTCACTGTCACCGAAACTGTTGCCATGGCTAGTCTAAGGGCTTCGAAATCTAAATCACCATTTGCAAAGCCCCGCCAACTGGTCGCTGCAGAAACCTTGTTGGATGCCGTTCATGCGGCTGATACTTTCGCGGCCAAAAAATATCCTCTTCAATTTATTGCTAGAAAGGTCTCCTGGAGAAACGGTCCGGCCACAGAGGGGCAATTGATGTTTCTTAACAAGTTTCGACCACAGGATGACCAATTGACCTCCGCGGATCTGAAGAAGGGCCAGGCTGGAGATATGATAACGAAACTCAAGCATGGCGCAAAGGGAAGATTCTCGAGTTTGGAGGCGGAAAAAAGGCGAGCAGGTAAATCACGGTTGAAGCTAGAGCAAGACGCCATTTTAGCAAAGAGGGAAGCAGTCAGTATTGGACCTCTTCTGGGATGAAACTTGGGCAGTCAACAGTGGGTTTGTGTAAAACCTTTGTTAATCTGTAATTGAGTAACCATTTTTGTTGAATACTAGGGTGTTGATAGTTATATCAAAGTATGTTTAGTGAATTTGAGTGCTTGGTCTTTCATCATATCTTCTCACTGTTGCACCTTTCTATTTTTATTTTTTATTTTTTAGTTCTGCGGAGTTCTTTCCCTCCAAACACAAAGCCTTCATGTTTCCTTTCCACAATCCACAATCAACAAACCCCCATTCAGCATTGATGCTTTAATATTGATCTCCTCTAGGTAAACATAAAAATTGTTTTTGTCTGATGTGTTCATGTTCTATTCACTTCTATTTTTTCATCTGTACCATTCAATTACTGTTAGTGTCGTTTATATCTCCACATATGAGAACCTATGTCACTGACAGTTACCTACTACAGTATGCTCCTGGACCTCTACAACCGTAACTTATCACAGTAAAGTATATAGATTATTCAAACCCTTTTGATTATTCTACTTCAAATTATGAATCAACAACTTCTCAGGCAGTCATCTGGCCTGTTTCTACCTTCCATCATTCTATTTCATCAACCCCAACGACTTTTTCAGGAAACATCTACCCAGCTTGCTCATGGTAGATTCCAGAGACACTGTTCCTACATTAATCGGGCAACTGCATATCAGCTATCAAGGGGGCATAATTCTTTGATCGCTGGCTTTTTGAGTTTCTGATTTACCTTGGACTAAAATTTTAAGCAAGTTTCTTTCCATGAACTAGAATGACAAGTTAGCCTTGCACCAAACTTTCTCACACACCAAGAAAAATAAATAACTTACATCTGTCCTTCAGGTCTTCCTTTTGTATCAATAATTTTTGACACAATTTCTCATCAACAGTCAAAAAAGAGGAGGATAACATTTCACTTTGCTTCCAATTCATAATGTTTCACCCGCTCCACCTACAGACTCATTTCAACATGGACAACTCGGGAACTATGCCACATCATGGTTCACTTGGCCCGAACAATGAAACCAAACCAGCTTCTATTTTGGAGAACAGCAAACGTTTACACAAGGATACCTCTATGGATTCCCAAGCTGTGGCCTCTAACAGTCAAACCTCGGAAGATTATAAGTACCTATCCCTTCGACCTCGTCATGATTCAAAATTTGATGCGAATGGTATTACATCATCCAGCCAGCCCCGGCCGAAACCTCATTCAGTTGTACCTCTTGCGCATGCGCGGAAGACTGTGCCCGCCGTCATCAGAAATCTCGCGGGTGAAGTGGTATCCAAATATACCTACAATGAGTACAAGCCTACGAATCCGATAGTCGTCACCGGCTTTTCTCGTCAGCGTGCACCCGAGAATATCGAACTTCCCCCTTCGAGGCCAAATGAGCCAGTAGAACCGTGGAAAATCTTTCCTCCGCCAGCAAATTCTGATTATACAGGGATAGAAAAGGTCGACAAGTACGATCCACAACAATATGATACTTTCGATGTGGCTCTTGATGGAGCTGAGCTTGCTGTAAAAAATACACCATCTCCTGAGAAGCTTGTATCTACTGCACCTAAGCGTACCAGAAAACCATCGATTGGTGAAATGATGGCCACTGGAATAGACTTTACACAAAAGCCATGGGTACAACATGATCCTTCATGTGTTGGTGAAATCTACACTGTGTAAGTTTACCAAACTTCTCTTCTCTTTTACAATCTTACTTTGACAGTTATGTCACAGCTGTGCTGGTGTTTCTTGTCGCATACTCTGTCTCAAGCCCATAATAAGACACAATTGCTAACATTTGGGTGCTCACAGAGACGAACAAAAAGCCGATTTTGTCAAAAATTTAGACGAAGAGGCACCCATCGAATACTGCAAGAAATGCAAAGAGACACACATCCCACCTGGACCTCCAATCACACTCGCAGATCGGGATACGTGTGGCGCATACCTACCGGACTGGTTTCCGTCCGATGGAATTCATAGGCCCTGGGACAATTTCAGGAATATGATTAACGATTGGATTATTGGGAGAGAAATTGAGCTCGGCTATGATGATCATAAGGAGAGGAATCCCAAACGTAATCTATGGAACCTGGAATTTCACAGCGATGGCGAAGAATGGAAACAAGTTGGGCGACGTAATGGAAAGGGGGGCTGGTGGAAATGTAGGAAAGGACCAAATGCCACCCCGGCGGAGAAATCTTGTCGGGTCTGTACCTCCAGCCAGGCAGTCTATAGAGAACATGAAGTGACAGCCTATAAATTCAAGCCTTCTGCGTCGCAGAGCAGAGCGAATATTGAGAACTGGATTACAGAAAGAATCAAGGCAGTCGGACTTGACGATAAGGAAGCTGTTCTTGCCATGTGGCGCGCAAATGGCATTGCACAACACTATGGGCCACCAGTTTCGAGAAATGGAATGTATCCCGTTACCGAGGGAGCACGCCCAATTACAGGTGTATCGTCATTGGGACCACGAACATTTCTACCCCCAGAGCAAATGTTCTCGGAAAGATTGTTCAGGGGCAATGGTCTGCAATCTGCAGGTTCTCAGAGTGTGGATGAAGGTCTTGGACTCGAGGATTCAACTGGGGACATAGATTCACCTCTTTCTTCCAATACTTCTTCCTCGTCTGGTCAATCTGGGGTCCCCAAAATTGTCGTCACGGATAGTGGGTTAGGTTCATCTACTTCTTCGCAAGATCCACCTTCTAATAAAGCTTTGTCTGCACGGCCTACTACAGTTAGAGCCAATACAAGTGCTTGAGATCTATTTTTGAGTGGTTCAGAATGATTTATTCTAATGGAGTACTTACGGAGTACCTGGGGAGTACATATCAGAATACCCTTACATTTTCCACGGATATTGGAGTCTAGGCGTTCTCTCACAAATGTCGGTAGCGAACGTACATACAATTTTCAACATCAAAGTACGACTTCGATTCATTAATGTTTTTTTCTACAAACACATCAGCTATGAAGAACATGGATATCAGGATCAAGTTTTTTTTTTGGGCGAACTCATTAACTCGGCGCATCAAATATGGGGTTCTGCAACTCGGCGAATTTGTTGCTGGGCTTTGGGTCAGGTGTTTTTTGATTGGGAAAATTCGAATGCTCCGTTTGGTGTTAGGGGGGTTTTTTCTTTCTCTCGATATACCCTGCAATTGTTGAATAGTGGTTCGTGTGGTATTGGTGTACAGCTGTAGAAATAGATAGATTGGGGTTTGAGAAATGTTATTGTGGGATAGATTGATGGGGGTGGATTAGTTTGTACTGTTATAGTGATAATTTTTTGATAGGGGAATGTGAATATATGTATGAATATTGGGCTATGGGTGTTTCAATATATGTGCATGCTTTTTGGATGGTTTGGTATTTGAGTAATTCCGCGTTTTGTGTATAAAAGAGGAGATTGTGTGGGATGTTGTCTTTCTATCTTGATGATGAATTGCTTTGGTGACAAGTTTCTTGGTCTATATTTATGGGTGTATATATATGTATTATATTGACGATATGTTTATTCAGTTATGATATTAATTATTGTTCTATTCGAGACTTATAGGATTAGCTACATACAGCAGTCTAGCTAGATGTGTCTAGGACTCAATATGTGTATATGTAGATACCATCTTCCTTCTTTGATTTCATCTATATCTTTTCATCTCGCCTCGTCTTGTCTTCCGTTTCTGGGTATGGAAGCCGAAGTGTAATGTCTCGCTTGCTGTAAGGGTTAAGTAGAAGAGGTGGAGAGGAGAAAAGGAGAAAAGGAAAGGAGAAAGGGAGAGGAGAGGTGTTGAGGTTGGGATTATTGATAGTGATAGTGAGTATATGAGTATATAAGTATATGAGTATGTAAGTATATGAGTTTATGAATTAAGTTACTATATATTCAAAAATGAATATATCTTTCTATATATAAATAATATCTATTTATTAATATCTATTTATTAATATCTATTTATTAATATCTATTTATTAATATCTAGTTATTAATATCTATTTATTAATATCTATTTATTAATATCTATTTATTAATATCTATTTATTAATATCTAGTTATTAATATCTATTTATGAATATAGAGAGAGAAATAGATATAGAGAGAGAAATAGACATAGAGAGAGAAATAGATATAGAGAGAGAAATATCTATTTACATATATATATATATATAAATAATAAAATTCTTATATTATTTATAATATAACAATTCGATTTTATAGATTTCTTATTTATTTTTATTTTTCATATATTATTTACTATTATTTTATTAAGAGATGATTTAGTTTGATTTGATTTAATTTATATAATCTAATATCTGATTTTATTATTATTATATAAGAGATTATTAATAATATTAGAATCTAATATCAAAATGAGAATCTAGTATCAAATTCCGAATTTCAAACTCGGGATTTGATTTGATTTGATTAGAAAGTATCTAGATGGTGAGTTTATATTTATATGAGTTAGAGTAATATATAAATAGATGAGTGTTTGTAGGAGAGATATAAATAGAATATTAAGATATCTCTCTAGGTATCTATCTATTTTGATTTTTGAGAATCAAGTTAGATTATAATATAGTATTATATAATATAATAATATAAAGTATAGTATGTATATATATATATATTATCATCTATCTATATAATTCATTACAATCCCTAGATACCTACCTAGTTAAGCTCAGGAAATAACAAGACTGACAAGACTTATACTACTAGGTATATTCATATCCCCTCTTCCACCTCTGAATAGGAATTAAGCGAGATGGTAGTAGAGTACAAAGAGTAATCTATATATATACATACATATCACGACGATGATCTAGCTACTCGAATGCGATATTCACAAACGGATTGCACTACCTCTACCTACCTACCTCGCGTTCTTTTCCTCGATATATGTCACAAACCTATTGGAAGTTTGGAATAAACTCACAATCTCCCTTCAGCTTACCGCTTAGAGATATCGCGCTACGTATTTGTAGAAGCGGGAAATCATGGAGAAAGGTACTCTCTATGGATACTCAAACAGTTATCTTTATAATAAGCGGATAACAGGTCTCGAGACGTCTATCTAATTTCGTGTTCTTTCGCTTTGCATTCGAGGATTGAGATGATAGATACATATGCGTAGCAAGTATGTTAATAATATTGATCTTCAATATGTATGAAATGAGTTCAGCAGCATCGACGAATTTGCTCTCGGCTTCCCTCTATTTCAATGTTATTACTCGAGTCATGGATATATATATTCCGTATCCTGATCTTTAAACATGACCCTTGGGTGTAAAACGTCCACACAAGATAGAAAGTTCACTTGAGATCCTTCCAATTCCTCTTTCGCGATATCGCCCCAAAAAGAATTGGGTAGTGTACAGCGTTACTTGGAAGATTAGGAAATCAACGGAGAGCTCCTCGATCAGCTGGAACTCCAGTAAAATCATATGATGAACGATATAAAGCTGCTGGAATAGAAGCTGAGCTCGCATCCATAAAAGAAGCTTGTGGTCATTGGGAAATCGCTCTTTGATGCCAACCAAAAAGATACCATGTGCTGACGAGATGATCATGTGAAATCGGGTTTCATGTCTTTGACGAGGAGAGTGAAGAAGAGAAAACAGAAAGGGGAAATAGGAGAGAAAAGAAGCCGCAATTCCCAGCGAGACGGTAGGCGGTAGGACGAAGCGCGGGCCTTCTCGGGTCATGTATTTAGAGTAATACTAGCCGAAACTCTCTAATAAGGCTATTGTGGTAGGAAATCTTGAGTGGATCAGTTCGGGTTTACGCGGTGTTGTTTTGATTGGGACTTGAAGAATGCGAACACATATATCTTGATCTTTACTTAGTACAATAAGGGTCGGACCTAATTACTTCGATTTATGATAGGCGCCGCTTATTATCGGCTCGAACTGTGATTATAAGTTTGAAGATAAAATTCATCTGGAGCGGGTAAAATGTGTGGAGTACATTTCCAGTGAGGAGAGAGGAAATGATTGATAATGGCTAGCCCCAAAGGCTATTCTGGTAATATCCATTTGGTGAGCGCCGAGGAACAGAACATTCCTTTAACCCTAGGTACCCCCAATGAAACCAAACAGAATTTGTTTAGATTTTTCGGAAGCTTGACCATATAATCTTTACAGAAGCCGGAACCGAATAGATCGTTTGAACTGTATTTGCTCCGTGGTGCTGCTTGCGCATTGATGATAATTTGGTGCAATCTTGTAGTTTGAGCTTGGATTATTTCAAGACGCTAGAGACGGATATTGTAGTTTCCTCATTCGTAGTGACCCATGGATGAGAGCCTTTCTGTACAGATGGTTGGGAGTAAAAAGACATGCCGAAGTTATGTGGTGCGGATTTCGGTATGAAGCCATTGTATCAACTACTTCCGTTTGGTTTGATCTGGTTTTATCTGGTCTATTAGAAGTTGTGTATCAACGATGCAAATGGTATTCAACAGGTACTCTGTACTTCTCCTCAGAACCATCTCCGAAAGTTGAAGTAAGTTCAATAGAGCCATGTGCGAAGTGTGAAGTATAAAAGTAGGTTTTTGCCACATCAAAGGGTTGTCGATGGTGGAACCGAGATCAGACAATCGAGCCAATCACAGATGTATCATTGAAATTCATCGGAGTTTAAGTTTTCGATACCGAAAATGATGGAGAAATTAGAATGCTGTGTTTTTGAGTTGCGGAGATTGCTTCACTTGGTCCCAACTTTTAGGTTCGATAGCTAAGGTAGCTCGGGTAGGTACACGCTGGTAGACCAAGATGATAACTCCTTATTGTGCGGTTTCCTTAGATACTTATCACGAGATGGGTGTAAACATGTTGAGCATTTAATATAGATATCATGAGTTGCCAGTCAATGAATCGGATCGGTACGCTGGTGACTGGTCGTGAGAGATGTACCGTAGATTAGACGAACGCTTCCAGGGTGACCTTGATTCATTGAGAGGAGGAGGAGGAGGAGGAGAAGAAGAAGAATAACAAGAAGAATAACAAGAAGAATAACAAGAAGAATAACAAGAAGAAGAACAAGAAGAAGAACAAGAAGAAGATTAACAAAAAATGATCCAAATTCTATACCTTTTTGGTATCCCTTTCCTTCATCCCGCTCGGCTGTTCACGCGTGGTATCGATTTCGAGCGGGACTGGGGTTTCGATTCAATCGATCAATCCGAGAAAAAGAGGATTGATGGAATGAAAAGTTGGAGATGGATCTTTCACAATGACGTCAGTGGGATTTCTAAGTTTCGAATCTGGGTGCGTACCTTGAAATGATCTAATGCCGCCTTATTAATCCCAAACTCCAAGGGTGACCTGGATGTCGACCTAGTACCGGTATCAGATGCAACTTTGAATCCGTCGTAACATGGGAATATGGCATTAAGGGAATACGGTCATAAGGTTCCTGCAATCTAAAGAAGGGAAAAAGATTCAAAAGAGCGACGGATAAATTAGTTGCCCATGCCAAGCTTTATTTACTTGCATTTTGCAGATGGCTATCCGCTATCCTCCATTCTCGATCCTCCAGCTGGGGAGGGGAAGGAACACCCCAATTCATGGATGAGAGATACCAGATACCAGATACCAGATACCAGATACCAGATACCAGATACCAGATACCAGATACCAGATATCAGAGACTACCTAGGTCGAGTAGATACTAGAGACGAGGAGACTAGATACGACTCCGTACATAATAGATACCTAGCAACCCCTCGATGGTTTAGTCTTCCGACCATCTACCCGCCGACACCCCATTGACTCGAGTGAGCACTTCCTACAGAGACCCATCGTGATACCTAGATACCCATCCATCCCATCCACCGTATAAATAGACATTCAAAAGGAAGAAAACAGCGACGAGTGGGCTGGGTCTCGGGAGCATGCAAAGCAGGATATCTTGCATTGTTGGTAGTTGATGCTGTACAATGTTGGCTGTCACTATCAATTATCAAGCGTATATAAACTTGACTCTCCCCTCCATCTTGAGTAACGATCATCTATATCTGGATTTTATTACTCGACTAATAACAATAACACACTCGGATTGAAAGAAGCAAAGAGATTCGATTCACAACTGTCATTCTGGGAGTAGTTATAAAGAATCAAATCCATTTATTTAATAATTACCCTGCCATACCAGGTACCTATCTCCCTCCCCATCAGCTCGACTCGAGTACACTTGCCTAACTACTGGTCCCTTCTCCAGGAAAGTCACCATCTATCAAGTCTAATATACTAGCTAGCTGGAGGTATCCAACCAAGTACAGAGAGTAGCTTCTGCGCACCAACAAAGTCCACGAGCCTTTTCATCCCTACTACCTCCTACCTCCTACCTCCTCCCTCCTTCCTACATTCACCAGATATTAAAAAGGGCTGGCTACCTCGGACCTTCTTTCCCAATTAAACACAAGCCAAAGACTGCAAAAGCGGCATTCGCTCGATCTTTGTATTTGCATTGGATTTTGGGTGGTTGTAGTATACCGGACCGGACCTACTAATAATAATAAACCAAACACTCGAATCTTTTGAAGAGGTAAAAACTCAATTGCCGCTGCTTTGCTGAATTATTCGATGGATAAGGAATTATTTGACTGACAGAACCAAAACTTGTTAGGCGACAAATTCCACCTCAAATCATTCTTGCAGTCTCTTTCCTATTAGATCCCACTACCCACCCAACTACCAACCACCAAGCAAATTTCACTCACTCACTCACTCACTCATCCACCACCACCACCACCACCTACATATTCTCGCAACACCGTCCTTCTTTTCTTTTAAAGACAAAACTTCTTGCATCCCTACGAATAATCCTCCCCCTTCAACAGTTCTCTAAAGAGATCACTTAATTCAAAATGGCTGAATTCGTAAGAGCTCAGATCTTCGGTACCACCTTTGAGATTACTTCCAGGTACGCGGGGCTCAAAGAAATCGAGCAAAACGACAAGAGATTGTCAACCACCTCCTTTGCGACTTGCAATACTGATAATTTTGTCATGCAGGTACTCTGACTTACAGCCTGTGGGCATGGGCGCATTTGGTCTCGTTTGGTATGATTTCTCCTCTCATTTTTAACCCATCTTGGTGATGAAATCTTCAACTGAGGGGTAAAACAAAATACCTTTGCTCAACAAATCACTAATACTTGTCACTCGCACAGCTCTGCCAAAGATAACCTTACCGGTTCAAATGTCGCGGTTAAGAAGATTATGAAGCCTTTCAGCACACCAGTTCTATCCAAGAGAACTTACAGAGAATTGAAATTGTTGAAACATCTCAAGCACGAGAATGTACGTTTTCATCACGATAATACAAATACACAATGGTGGCTGGTTCTGGAGATACTAAAAGTTTACAGGTTATCTCTCTCAGTGATATCTTTATCTCACCTCTTGAGGATATGTATGTAGCTCCCAGGAAATCGGAGAGAACTCAGACTGATAAAAAATACTAGCTACTTCGTCACCGAGCTCCTTGGCACAGATTTGCATCGTTTGTTGACTTCGCGACCACTCGAGAAGCAATTTATCCAATACTTCTTGTATCAAATCTTGGTAAATGATCCCTTTTCTAGTTGTACTACTCAAGCAAGAATTAAGCTAATGTTACTTTTTAGCGTGGATTGAAATATGTTCACTCTGCAGGCGTCGTTCATCGTGATCTCAAGCCCAGCAACATCCTCGTCAATGAGAACTGCGATCTTAAGATCTGCGATTTCGGTCTCGCCCGTATTCAAGATCCTCAAATGACAGGATATGTCTCTACAAGATACTACAGAGCTCCAGAGATCATGCTTACATGGCAAAAGTATGACGTGGAAGTTGATGTTTGGAGTGCGGGATGTATTTTCGCAGAGATGTTGGAAGGCAAACCTTTGTTCCCAGGAAAGGATCACGTCAATCAATTCTCCATCATCACCGAGCTTCTCGGAACTCCACCAGATGATGTTATCCACACCATTGCCAGTGAAAACGTAAGTCATTATATTATGTACAAATAATAGGATGCAGCTAATTGTTTTCAGACCTTGAGATTTGTGCAATCTCTGCCCAAGCGCGAGAGACAACCTCTTGCAAGCAAGTTTACTCAAGCAGATCCATTAGGTATGTCCCTAGCATTGCATTCCACTTTATTGTAATCCTCATTGACCCGTCTTAGCTATTGATCTCCTCGAAAAGATGCTGGTATTCGACCCCAGAGCGCGAATCAAGGCAGCCGAGGGATTGGCACATGAATACCTTTCTCCTTACCACGACCCAACCGATGAGCCTGCGGCAGAGGAGAGGTTCGATTGGTCATTTAATGACGCAGACCTCCCAGTTGACACCTGGAAAATCATGATGTACGAACAACTTTTCGATTACCAAAGATAGATGATGTGCGTTCAATCTGCAGAAGTCTACAGGCTCTCGAGTGGATGCGACGGACCAAGATGGTAAAGCTGACTTGGAACTTTCTGCAGGTACTCCGAGATTCTCGATTATCATAATGTCATCAACGACACCCAAACCCTGACGGACAGTCTGACGGACAGTCAGTAAAAATGCATTTGGTATTTTGTTTTTCGATTGAATTTAGTTATGAAAAGGTGTTGCCTAGGTGTAACCTTTAGCATGGGATGGATACACATTATGGGAGAGCTGGGTGAGAGGAGTGCTCTCTTGTGCTTTCTGATGCAACGCGACCTCTGGCGAGAACTGGCTTTGTTTTTTCTTCGACTTCTGGCGTACATATATTACTTCACCAAGGGATGATGAGTCACGTATTTTCCGAAGTTTCTGAATTCTATAGTCCGTCTGCCTGTGGGTTTATGGACTGTGCATGGTTTGAGTGGAGTAGTGAAATCGAGAGGGGGACCTTTGCACACAGTAGATGGATGAATTTCTTTCCGCAAAAGTTGTACTTAGATGATAGGATGATAGGACGAGTATGGTCATTGGCTTATTGGCGTTTAATGGGAAATAGAATAAACGAGTTACGATTTTATAATGATCGAGCTATCTTTCTGAGGGTCACTCCCTTTTGCAACGATTGGATACAAACCATCGCAGATGTTGACTGTGACCTAGTGAATGAGTATCTTTATTGGCTTGAAGCTCAGCTAACAAAATACAAACTAAGCATTTCCCAAGCGTCTCCCAAGCATTCTCCAAGACATAATGATAATTGATACGGTACAAATCCAAGCATGGCAAACAACAACATTGGAATCCTACGCAGTCTCGCACCCAATTGACCCAACACAATCATGTGACGAGAACAGAACTCCAAATTGGCTCTTTTACTTATGCCCGCATGCATGTACAGTAAGCATCGAAATAGGACAGAAGTATTGGATGATAAATTAATGGTGGAGATGCGTGGTGCGCACACAATTGCAAGGATGATGTTTTCCTGGACTTATTCGCTGGCCTTGCAGCGAGGTGGGATGGATTGGATAGGAGTGATAGGAGTGTGTGATGGGAACTGGGTAACGGTCTGGTGCTGGATTTTTTTTAGTAGGGGTGTTTAGGATTATTTCAATGGGTGGTTTGATGAGTAAAATTTTAGTACACTGTTAATAAAGACAGGTTTATCTTGACTAACTGCCGGCCGGTGATTTTCAACTGAACTGTTGA
Organism: Botrytis deweyae; assembly: GCF_014898535.1. Taxonomy (NCBI): domain Eukaryota; kingdom Fungi; phylum Ascomycota; class Leotiomycetes; order Helotiales; family Sclerotiniaceae; genus Botrytis; species Botrytis deweyae. The sequence continues at coordinate 264,502 of NW_024066226.1, read as the reverse complement.
CGACAAGAAGATAAACAAGTTTGACTTGATGGGTGAGCATAGCATACTGATAAAGTTTGCGATAACCCTTTGCTCCAGCCTCATTCGGAGGCTGAGAAATTGATTCTGGAAATCTTCTAAGGAACCTTCGAACTTTTGGAAATTGCGAACTAAAAGGCTGGAGGGACTTTTTGATAGGGATCGTCAAGGGTTAATGAATTTAACAGAGGGGTAAAAGTAAAATTGCCTAACTGCTCGGCTGGTTTATTACGCATACAGCTCACTAGGTTCGCAATATCAAAACCCTGGAGAGAGCATTGGCCAGTTAATTGTAAACGGGTATCAATTTATTACAATTGGGATTTTAGTTGAGGAAAGGAGAAGGAGATTGATAGGACAAGACGGATCGAGATTGTAACGATCTATCGAAGACTTGCGAGACGAATTGATCTTGGAGAGCGGAAAGTTAACACAAGCGGAAACATAAAGTTGAAAGCTTGAAGTGAGGAATTGGGGAATATGATGTTTTGATTACGAGGACGAATACTCTTCTTCGGTCTACTCGAAACATTGAAGGCGAGAAGGACAAGCAGAAGTAATTAACTGTGGCATAAGCGGAACTAAACAATCCAGAGACGAAGATATAATATCGAAATACATACACACCTACCTATCTTTCGTCCACCGGCTGTTGGCATTCAACAGATCTCGAGGAGGAATTTAGGGAGGTGATTTGTTGCCTTTCTTTTAGCTTTCAGCCATTAGGCCAAGAAAATCTGTGAGAGGGACTCGAGACAAAGTGCGGCTCCGGATTGGAACAACGTATCGAAAGTCGGTTCTTTATAGCTTGGGAGAGAAACTGGGAGAGGGACAAGCGCACTGGATGGAGAATACTGAGAGGAAGGAGGGGAAGGAGGGGTCGTTGGCGGGGGAAAGGAAGGGGTTTGTGCCATTGGTTACGGTGGTGGACTTTCATCATGCGAGGTAAGCATCTCTGGGGAAGAGGTAGTGGGGGGATTGAGAACGGATGTGATGGACATGAGGGTAGATGAGGAAGGGAAAGGTGGCTGACATGATTTTTGCTTAGAGGACCGGAAGTCGAATACTGGTTTGGAGCAGAAGAGGGGACCGATCCTGCGGTGGACAATGAATGGCCTTTATTACCATTCATGGCTCTGAGTGATGGTGCGCATGCGTAAGTTGCTTTGCTCGCATTCTGCCAATTCAAACAAAAAGATTTGAGACTGACGGGCAATTGAAATGGCAGATCAACAGAAGATTTCTCCTATTTTACACTTTTACGACCCGCGCGCGGAAATCTACCTCCAACATCCCTCTTCGGTATCTCCTGCACACAACAAATGGACGCCTCGATATTGATTAATCGCCCCGCGGAAGTCACACGATCGACGGTGCAAAAGGCAGTGGTTGTGATAGCAGATTCTCCACAATTCTTTGGAATGTTGAGGGAGAGGTTGGGAGTTGTCACGAAAGCATGGTTTGCACAACGAGAGTTCACAGATACAGAGATATTGAAGAGGTTTCAGGAAAGTCTGGCGGAGGAAAAAAGTCGAGGAGAATTGGGGGACAGGGAAGAGTATCTAGGAATGAGTTTGAGGGAATTGGTCAAGGAGTTTAAATGGCAGACTTTGGTGCTTTTTAAGTGTTGTTTGTTACAACCAAAGGTAAATACCCCTTTCCTGACAAACCGTGGTGGATTTTAACTCGAGAGTAGATGTTATTTTTCGGTTCGAGGTGCGAGAGATTGTGCATGATGCAGTTTTCACTTATATCTCTCATACCGGGTCTGATACGGAATTTACAAGATTGTGCGGATCCGGAATTGGATGATTATAGGAGAAACCTTGTGAAACCGACGAGTTTGAAAACTAGCGATAGGAGTTCATTGTTGAATTACATGGGATTGCCTTTGCAAATATTTGGCAAGGTAAACATCAATTTTCAAAAGTACGTGAAAATTTTTACTAACTGTACATTTAGGGAAGTCTTTTTGGCCCTTATACTCCTTTACAGCAACTTGATATATTAGCGGACTACGGCACAAAATCGTATATTGTTGGATCAACGAATTCTTTACTTTTACAACAGAGAGATCGATACAGCGACATTCTTATTAATCTAGACGACCTTACCATTAATATCACATCCGCATCACTGAGGTCTGCACTAACACTTTCCGCGGCCGATCGACGATGGATCGATTTCATTACTCAAACTGTCAACGATACTTGGGATGAATCTAATCCAAGCCGACCTAAAACTATGGGCTACGTTGGTTCTGAAGAGTTCATCCGATTGCAGTTTGAGGAATATCTCCTCTCTTTAATCTCTTCTGTCAAATGCCATAACTACCTTGTAGTCAATGCACACAATCCCAGGGCGCAACTTCCACAGGTTGAAGGCGATCCGGCTCATGATTTTAGCATGGATTGGATCGATGCGTGGACGAGGAGTGAAAACTACGAAATCTGGAATAATCACACAGATTCGCATCTTTTTGATATCGTAGAACCTAAACATCCTTGTGCAGGTGGTCTTACGATTGATGATGTCCAAAGACGTATTGCTGAACAGGTTAAGGAAATGCATCTTGATGAAAGGTTTGCGGTAGGCAAGGAAGTTCTAGGCAGAAATCTTGCAGCGGGGAAGGAGAGAGCTAGTACTGTTTTCAATAAACTGTATTCGGATATGGAAGCCTATCGGGAAAGCCAGAGAAAGAGAAACGAGGAAGCTAGAATTGCGGCTGAGAAAGCGGCAACTGCAAGTGGGGCTTCGAGTCCAGTCAGCGTAACGGGATTTAATGAACCAAAGACCCCTTCGGTGCAGAGTAGAGCGGGTGCATATATTGGGAGCTGGGGTACGTGGATGGGAGAGAAAAGGAAAGCGGGATGGGGAAGAAGCTCGGGGAGTCAGGAAAAGGTCCAGCAGGTTACGAACAATGGGAAGAGAAACTCCAAGGGCTTGTTTGGGAAGGAAAATATACTTGTTGTGGACGGGAAACATGGGTTGGAGAGGAGCCCACTGAGTCCGAGAAATTCCCAGGGGGGGTATTCGCCAGTGGGGGAAAGGCCGAGGACGGCGGAGAGTTTTAAAGAGAGTATCTTTGATGCGGAGGCGGAGGAGAATGGAGACGGAAAGGCGGTGGTGGTAGAGAAGATTAGTGATGCGCCTGTGAGAGTCGATAGTCCGGGGCATTTGTCGGGGTTGCATGAGGGGGCAAGGGACGATGATGATAGTGATGGTAGTGATGAAGAGGAGAAGAAGACAGCCAAACCAACACCCGTGTCTGTCGAACCAAATGTGTGGAACGACGAAGGAAATCGAGAATCAGATGAGGCTAAACATGAGAGGGCAGAGAGAGTAGCACAGGCCATGCAGGAGGCAGTTGATTCTTCTATTCATTCGTAGGAATTTTATGGCTGATAGAACGGGTGGTGGTGTATTTTGGACTTTCATTTTTTTTCTTGTTCCTTCTTCTTTTGGATTGGATTGATTGACGACTTAGCGAAGTTTTTGTGCTGAGATACAAGATATAAAGAGGGAGATCACGGGTGGAATGAGTGCTTTGGGTCGGAGTGAGATGGGTGAAATGAAACGGAATTGGAATTGGATTGGGTAGGGAAAATTCAGGAATCGCAGGATCATACATACCACTTACCGTATCACCGCATATACAATACACGTATACATACATACAATGGAATATATTTAATGTTATTAGATTGCTTCCCTTTCTTTTGGTGGCAAGGACATTGTTAAACAGAAACGGCACGCTACGATTAACCTGAATCCATCTCACCCAACTCCCAATCTCAACTTTCTTCTAAAACAGGCCCCTGATCTCCATACAAGGGGTCTCGATCAAACCATTCCAAATCAGCAATTCCCCGAACTTTCTCCTCTTCTTCAGAACTTCCATCCCCGTAGCACATATCCCATGTTTTACCTTTGGGATAAGAACCGATCATCTGGAAATCACCGGTGAGGTCTTCGAGGAGGTGGTGGGATATGCCGGCGGGGATTATTATGACGTCGCCGGAGTTTACTGTGGTTTGGATTTTGGAGGAGGGGCTGCGGGTTGGGGTGCTGAAACCTTGGGAGGGAGGAAGGTTAGTGGATAGGTGGGGAGAGGAGAGGAGGGGAGAAGGGGAATGGATACATAATCTTGCGCTTCCGGAAAATATACAGAGGACCTCGTGGGTGCTGCTGTGGAAATGTGGGTGTGTGTACATGGTGTAGCGCCAGTGAGGAGTGACGATGTTGAGGGATTTGAGGTGGGATTCGATGAGGGAGGGGGGAGTGGAGGGGGGGATGCAGGAATGGTAGATTAGGAGGGGGTGGGAGGGGTGAGGGTGCGGATGGGGATGGAGGGGGATGTGATGCCGGGTTGTGGTTAGATTTGCGAGAGGGGTGAGCTCGAGGGGGAGGTGCATTTTTTTTGTTTTTTTGAGATTTGAAAAGGGGTAGGTTGTGAGAGAGGGGTGGGCAAGGATGAATATGTTAGGTGGTGGATGAAGATCTTGATGTGTTGGATTCAGTACCCTGGCAGATAGAGGAATTGGTGATAGAATGAGACAGATGAAGTGTGACAAAAATCAAGCGAACAATTGACTTTGGTTGAGGACTAGTGTCTACCTAGGTAATAGCAATGATGTCACTTTCGTTAAAGAAATTACAAATCAGTACGAATACTTTGGATGTTTTATCTATACTGAACCGAAATAGTATCTGAAGTAGAATTGAGATGTTAAAATACACGTACTCGGTGAAAGAAAAGATTGACTGATGTAGAAGGGATGTGAAGATTTATCTGGTAGTTCATCTGAATGCCTGCCTACCTACGAACTCGGGCTCGAGTGGGCTTTGGAATGAGGGGTAAAAGGAGGGGTCTGCTAATTTTGATAGGTATGTCATATTGTACAAGAACCTTGAACTTTCAGGATGTCCAGTAAAAATACTGTATGTGTTTATGAAGAACTTGCTTCCTTTGAAGTTTCTAGGAATGATATATGCTATGTAATGCTGTGAATATATTTATGAAGTTGCTTGCTGTGTAGTGATTGCATTATGTCTAATAATTGACTACAGCTTGCTTAGTCAACATTCTTATCGGTTATCAAGACCTTTGAAGTCTCGGACTTCGGGAGCTTTATCAATACAGAGCACAATTTGGCGCTTCGAATCTCAAACTCCTGGCTGTTTTTGACGCCTGCCGTAACTCCATAGCCCTGTGTTTGGCGGTAAAATTCTTACAGCCTCAGGCATGCATGCATACTGCTTATAGAAAGTGCACGGCAGCCTGCTATCATACAACTGAATCACGAATTCATCCTTACTCAAGACTTCAAGGAAAAAGGGAAAAGGGAAACTTCGTACACATTCACCCTTTTGACATCTACTCATATATTCTATTGGGGAGATTTAAGAAATCTGACCGTCAATTATTGTACGGGTTCAACTTTCTAGCGTGTTCTTTCCCTCTAGTTCACGTTGTGGGCAGTATACCCTTTAATAAATATCCTCTACATCATCTTTCCAACACAACCACTTCGATCTACAACACTCTCACCACAATCACAACCTCAACCTCAACTTTCACTTCCACCTTGACAACTTCCAGGATCTGGAGCACCTTTTGCATCGTATTCTGTGATTTATCACAAAGGTGCTCATTTGATCATCTCCATTTTCATAATCTTACTTACAGTCCCGAACCTACATTCCTTCCAGCTGCTGGCTTAAATCCATCAGTTCCTTATACCAGTTTGAATCCATTTCAAAACATACGATCTTTTCTCTTTACCACTTCCATTGAACTTTACTCAAGATGACGGTCGCTACCAGGACGGTGGTCGTTATGCCTCCTGTCCCCAATCGGGAGGACTTAGATGCGACGTTCGTACTGGATCTTTTCTCTCTGCCACCTCCCCCCTCGACCTTACTTGATTCGATATGCTAATTACAAATTCTTGCGATTTAGATGGAAATACCTCGAGGCTGGAGTATCAAAAGTCATGTTACAATTGGCAGATGGTGTCGATATGAATACTGTAGGTGCCACTCCTCCAACTCTCTTCAGCTCTTACGCGCAATTACTGACTTGCTTTCTATCTATAGTATATGGGAGTATACACGTACGTATTCCAAACACACACCTTGGCAGCATCATCTAACCTGAAATAGAGCTGTGCATAATTTCTGTACATCACAAAAGGCAGTCAGCAACCATGGCCCAGGAGTAATCGGAGGTGCGCATCGCGGAGGTGGGACCTTGTACCAATCCAAATTTAAAACATATGTACTGATTCTGTATTTACAGCACACCTTCTGGGTGAAGATCTATACAAAAACCTCATCAAATACCTAACACAGTATCTCAAGGAACTCGTTCTCGCCTCTAAGACACATAGCGACGAAGCTCTCCTTAGTTTCTATATTCGGGAATGGGATAGATACACGACAGCAGCAAAATATGTCAACCACTTGTTCCGATACCTTAATCGTCATTGGGTAAAGCGAGAAATGGACGAGGGAAAAAAGAACATTTACGATGTTTACACTCTACACCTTGTTCAATGGAGAGAAACCCTGTTCACAGCTGTCCACTCAAAGGTTATGGATGCTGTTCTCAAGATGGTTGAGAGGCAAAGAAATGGAGAGACTATCGAGCATAACCAGATCAAGGCCATTGTTGATTCTTTCGTATCACTTGGGTTGGATGAATCGGATCCTACTAAATCGACCCTCGATGTTTACCGTTTCCACTTTGAGAAGCCATTTTTAGAAGCCACCGAAGCTTTCTACCGAACGGAATCAAAAGAATTTGTCGCGGAAAATAGTATAGTAGAATACATGAAGAAGGCCGAAATTCGATTGGCAGAAGAGGAAGAGCGAGTTAGAATGTATCTACACCAGGACATCATCATTCCATTGAAGAAAGCCTGCAACACTGCTCTTATTGCAGACCACTCCGTACTTCTTCGAGACGAGTTTCAGGTTCTTTTGGATAATGATCGATATGACGATATGGCACGCATGTACAACTTGCTGGCAAGAATTCCAGATGGTCTTGAACCACTCCGTACCAGATTCGAGGCTCATGTTCGTAACGCCGGTCTTGCATCAGCAGCAAAAGTCGCTAGTGAGGGTGATAAGCTCGAACCTAAGGTTTATGTGGATGCTCTTCTCGAGATTCACACACAATATTCAGGTCTTGTAAAACAAGCATTCAAGGATGAGCCCGAGTTTACTAGGTCTCTTGATAACGCATGCAAGGAGTTTGTGAACCGCAATAAAATCTGCAAATCTGGGTCCAACAAATCCCCTGAATTGCTCGCCAAATATGCCGATTCGTTATTGAAGAAGAGTGCCAGTGGAGCTGAGGAGAGTGATATCGAGAACTCTCTTACCCAAATTATGACAGTCTTCAAGTATATTGAAGACAAGGATGTGTTCCAGAAGTTCTACTCGCGTATGCTTGCTCGTAGATTGGTTCACACCAGTTCTTCGTCAGATGATGCTGAGACGAGCATGATCAGCAAGTTGAAGGAAGCATGTGGATTCGAATATACCAACAAGCTTCAACGTATGTTCCAGGACATTCAAATCTCGAAGGATTTGAATAGCGGCTTCAAGGAATTTGAGGGAGGAATCTTTACTGGAGGCGAAGAAAAGCCAATCGATGCTAGTTACTCAATTCTGGGTACGGGTATGTGGCCTTTGAATCCACCAAATACAGATTTCACACCACCAGTGGAAATTTCCAAGGCCTATGAGCGATTCCAAAATTTCTACAACCAGAAGCACAGTGGTAGAAAACTCACGTGGCTTTGGCAATTGTGCAAGGGCGAGATCAAGGCCAACTATTGTAAAAACCAAAAGACTCCATATACTTTCCAGGTTTCGACTTATCAAATGGCCATCCTTTTGTTGTTTAACGAGAGCGATAAGAATAGCTATGAAGATATCGCCAAGGCAACTCAATTACAGGCTGATATCCTTGATCCCACCCTTGCTATTTTCTTGAAATCCAAGGTCCTCACTATGAGTCCAGCAGATGATAAGCCAGGACCTGGCAAAACCTTTAACTTGAACTATGATTTCAAGAGCAAGAAGATTCGTGTCAATCTTAATATCGCTATCAAGTCGGAGCAAAAGCAAGAGGTTGATGAGACTCACAAGACTATTGAGGAAGACAGAAAGCTGCTCATGCAGGTATGTAGAAATCGCGTGTGTAGTATAGATGAAATCCCACTAACTTATCTTTTAGTCTGCCATTGTTCGTATCATGAAGGCACGAAAGAAGATGAAGCACAGCGTTCTTGTTGCCGAGACCATCAGTCAAATTCGCACCCGATTCTCACCAAAGGTTCCAGATATCAAGAAGTGTATTGATATCTTACTGGAGAAAGAATATCTAGAGCGACTCGACGATGATGAGCTTGGATATCTTGCATGATCCATAAGCCTTTTATTTAACAGAGTCTCTTGCATTAGGGATTCATGATGGATGACCTTTTATGAATTTGCGGCTTACTGAAGTTGATTATAAAAGTTACCAGCCCACACTTAAGATTTGGGGAGAGAAACTGGTAGTATTTACCTGCTGGCCACCCTTTGATCATAGTCAATGGATGAAGGGGCAATAATTAGGCGTATTGATGCATATTTTTTATCGTTTTCATTCGTTGTGTTACTGGTGCCACTCTTGACCAATTCTTTGGGACATATCTGGGAGGGAGGGAGGAGTTGCGAGAAAGCTATTGGTTGTTTGTTGTGGAAACACAGTTTTGTGTTTTACAATCAAGGTTTCTTTTTTTTTTTTGTCTTTTTCTTTTTTTTTTGATACCGCGGATACCTAACTCATAACTTCGCACATCACTTCAAGAAGATTTAGTTCTCTAGACGAGAAGGAGATACTTATACGGGATGAGCCGGTGATGGGACATGGGAGGGAGTGGAGATGGGAAAGAAGGTAAGGGGAAATAAAGGGCAGAATGTAACATATCGCAATTGGTCATTGGGAGCATTTGATGACTAAAATGAATGAATAGCTTGAGGATTGGATGTGATGTGATGGTGAATGGGCAGGCGGGCTTGATCATAATTGGGATGGAAAGTCAAGTGCGGCTAAGTAAGGGAGCATAAATGGGAAGAATTGAGCGGGCATAGAAGTGTGCATGAATGAATGATACGGGTGTTCAAAGTAAATGAAAACATCAGTCAGCGAGTTACAGCGAAAATCAGTTAATGTTACCTCCCTATATATGCTACTTGGGTATTTAATAAGTAGGGTTGTGAGTGGAATGTGAGTGGAATGTGAATGAATGTGAATGAATGTGGATGAATGTATTGATGAATGATATATAGGTACTTGAGTCTTTTGTGATTTGGGCGGTGGAGAGTGGAAATGGAGGTGTCAGGGTGAGGTTGGGAGGGTTTGATGGGGAATTGTGTAGGGATTGGTGAATTTTGATTTGGTTTGTTGTTTGGATTGTTGGGTGGATGGGTGGATGGGTGGATGGCATGTGCGGATGGGAGGGGGTGAGGGGATGTGCTAACTTGGGGAGTTGTAGTGTTGATTGTTTGTGTGAAGGGTTTTTTGAGAGGAGGGAGGGGTAGGTGGGTGAGGTATTTGTTGGGTTGTTGGGTGGTGGGGAAAGAAGATGAGAAGTGGGAGGTGGAAGATGGAGAGAGGAGGAGGAGGAGGAGGGGGGGAGAAGGAGGGAGAAGGAGGGAGAAGGAGGGAGAAGGAGGGAGAAGGAGGGAGAAGGAGGGAGAAGGAGGGAGAAGGAGGGAGAAGGAGGGAGAAGGAGGGAGAAGGAGGGAGAAGGAGGGAGAAGGAGAAGGAGAAGGAGAAGGAGAAGGAGAAGGAGAAGGAGAAGGAGAAGGAGAAGGAGAAAGGGGAGGATAATTATTAATCTGGGGTAGATGGGGGAGAAAGTCAAGGTGAAAAGGCTGGAGTTGTATGGATGGGATGGGATTTGATGTGATGTGATGTGATGTGAGTTTTGTTTAGATATTGTAGGGAGGGGAGAGATGTTTGGTGAGGAGGAAGTTGATGGGAAGTTGAAATTGAATTTGAAATTGAACTTGGATGGAGGTTGGAGATGGGTGATGGGTGATGGGTGATGAATGAGGATGGAAGTAGTAGGGGGGACGGGGGGAGAAGCTTGGAGTATAGGTTGTTTGATTGGAATAGAGGCAGCTGGGTGGGTAGGTGTTTTGATGAATGTATTTTTGTTGGGGGTGGGAGAGATCTGGATGGGAGATCTGGATGAGAGATGATAGAGGTATGATGTGTGATGATGGGTGTAAGGAATGGGGTGGGGGTGAGGGGGAGGGTAAGTAATGAATTCGAAAATAAAGTTGAAGGAGGGATTCAGGATGATTATGATGTATCAATTGGGTTTATAGGTTTATAGGTTTATAGGTTTATAGGTTTATAGGTTTATAGGTTTATAGGTTTATAGGTTTATAGGTTTATAGGTTTATAGGTTTATAGGTTTATAGGTTTATAGGTTTATAGGTTTATAGGTTTATAGGTTTCTAGGTTTTTAGGTTTTTAGGTTTCTAGGTTTCTAGGTTTTTAGATTTCTAGGTTTATAGATTTATAGATTTATAGATTTATAGGTTTATAATATAAGTTTGTAAGTCCCTAAAGAAGAAGTAATAACAAATAATAAAAAGCCGAAGCTGAAAAGAAAGAAAAGAGATAGTATGTATATTATAGAAAAATATTTATATATAAATAAAAATTTAATAAATAATAAGTAGATGAGTATTGTATATTAAATTAAATTTATATTGAAAGAAGATGTTTGATTTCTAGAATTATCTAGGTTTCTAGGTTTCTAGGTTTCTAGGTTTCTAGGTTTCTAGGTTTCTAGGTTTCTAGGTTTCTAGGTTTCTAGGTTTCTAGGTTTCTAGGTTTCTAGGTTTCTAGGTTTCTAAGTTGTACATATAGAGTTTTTCTTTGTATGTATATATATATAGGTATAAAACCTGAACTGAGTATTTTCTTTTGAGTTGGAGAGAAGAGGAGAGAGAATAGCAATTTGGGGATTTGGGAATTTGAGTAGGGGATGAGTAGGGGATGATTAGGTAGGTAGTTAGATAGTTAGGTAGATATATCATCTAGAGTATTATTTTATATAGATTTGATATAATGTGTATCTAGTTTGTGAGTTTTTTTTTTTTTTTTGAGTGAGGTTTGAGATGAGATGAGATGGGATGGGATGAGATGGGAGATTTGGATTGATTATAATAGGTATTTAGGGATCTGAGTAGCTGGGTAGGTGAGTATATAGATAGGTTAGTTTTTAAAATAAGGTTTTGAGATGAGATGAGATGAGGAGATTCGGATTTATAATGATGATATAGCTAGTTAGCTAGCTGGGTAGGTATATATATATGTATTTATATATATATATTTATATATATGTATTTATACATATGTATTTTATCGTAGGTCATGAGCAGGTATATGGGTATAGAGTATATATAGAATATAAAAGGGATTAGACTAATATTAATCTATTATAGAAAGCTGGCTTAATTTAACAACTAAAAAGTAATAAAAACATATAATATTTAGGAATCTATATTGTAATATTGAATTTCTTATCCTATATTAAGAAGGAAAAAGCCTATATTATATACCTTTTCTATTCTAATCTAACTTCCGCTTTCATTTATCTCTTATAGATTCTTTCCTAATCTAATTATTCCTTTAAAATAAAGCTCCTTTTTTTATTCTTTATTAATAATCGTTTTCGGAATCTAATATAATTATTTTCGAAAACTAATAATAATTGTTTTCGAAAAACTAATACAATCGTTTTTGTATAATTGCTTTCAGAAGCTTATAAACAACAATCACTGATTGATCATATGATCCTATAACTCGCTCTTAGTATAGTATATAAAGATAGAAATGTATATATATATATATAGATATATAAAAAGATGTATTATTATTTTTTATATAAAAACATAGTCCCCTTTAATATATACCGTCTTTATATAAATATATATAAATATAATCGCATTAAAAACCTTTTAGAGAAAAAGAGGATGACTATCTATATAGATATTACTGGTAAAAACCTACTGAGAGGAAAGCGAGTCTAATGTGTATATAAATCATGAAATGTTGTAAGAATTATTATAAATTTGATATAGTCAAAATCTTGATAATTGAGTCTTGTTAATAATGAATTAAACCATTAACTAATGGTTGCGGTTGAAAGCCAAAAATCGAAAAAATAAAAATCGTTCTAAGAATATTTAAGATAATTTACTTTGCTCAATATATAGGATGTGCAGATATAGTTTAACTAAGTATAGTATCGATATAAGAGGAATCTTTGTTGAGATGGATTAAGCCAGAAATATACTTTAAATATATAGCTTTTCCAACAACAAATTATGAAAAAGCTTGGATTTATTATATTTTATATTATATAGATGTGTAGTTAATTCTCCAACTTATTAATCCATTAGTGAATAAAAATATATATTTATTAATAAATTAATAAAACTTTTATTTCCTGTATAATCCACATCGCAATATCCTTTTATATAGTTTTTATAATTCTTTTTATATATTATTTTTAAAGTTTCAATTCTTTTTAAATATCTAAATATTCTTTTCATAACCACTAAATAATCTTTACTAGGATTAAACATATATCTTACTAATTTTAATATAAAATAAATAATATTCTATTTAATTCCTAAAACTAAATAAAATAATTTCCCTATTACTTTTAAACTTATTTTATTTTATTTAAATTGGCTTTATTTAGATTTATTTTAATATTATTTTTAATAATTATAGGTATAGCTACAGGAATACAATCTTTTAATTTTAAATCTTTTAGATATTTATTATATATTCTTTTTAATATAATTTAATAAAATCATTATTTAGATTTATTTAAATATTTAAATAGTTTTTATTAAACCTAAATCTTTTAGATTTAAATAGTTTTTAAGATTTTTATAAAATTCTTAATTAAAATCTTGTTAGAATTTATAATAATAATATTATTAATAAATATATTTAATATTAATTTCGAATATTTATTTATAAATATACATTCATCTAATTTTATATTAATAAAATTTAATTTATTTAATATACTTTTTAATATAATATATTATATTCTAGCAAATTATTTTAATTTATATAGAGCTTTATTTAGTTTTAATATTATATCTTTATTTTAATATATTTCAAAAATTTTAATATATATATTTTTATTAATATTCTTCTATACAAAAACTAATACCATATCTATTTTATATATAAATTATTCTTTATTTATTATTAATATAAATATTAATTTCTAGGTTATTTGTTTTATTATACTAGCAAAAGTATTTAAATAATTTAATTCATATAATTGTTTAAATCCTTTAGCTATATATCTAATTTTAAATTTAATATTATCATTAGATAAATATTTAATTTTATATATTTATTTAGTTTTTAATATATTTAATTCTTTAATATTATTATTATTCTTTTAATAATAGTTCATATATTATTCTTTTTTAGGGTTTTTATTTTATAATTTATAGTTTTTTCCTAATTTTCTTTTGATTAGAATTTATAGCTTATAAATATATTTTAAGAGTTATTAAATTTTGTTATAAAACCTTTTTATTATTTTTTTTTCCTTAATTTTTATACTAAAATATAATAATAATTCTTTTTATATTGATTGTTATTAATATTATTTAATTTAAATTTATAATCTTGATTTTCTAGTTTTATATATTATAAATAAATGAGATTATATATATTTAATATAATTCTACCCCTTGTATATACTTAGATTATTTAATAGAGATAAATAAATTAGAATTAAATAATATTTCAATTATTAATCTGCTTTTATTAATATTAAAACTATTTAAAATTAAAATTTTTTATTTAAATCTTTATATATTATTATTATATATATCTACCTCTTCTTCTTAATCTTCATATTATTAGGGTTTTTATCAAATTCTTTTAATAGGTCCTTTTTAGTAAAATTGTTTTTAATATAATTATTATAATAAATCATATCTTCTTAATAATAAAATTATTAGAATTTATTCTTTTATTCGATTTAATATCTAAATAATAAATTCTTTGATGATTTAAATTCTACTAAATTCCTTTTCTTATTTATAATCAATTTATAATTTCTTTTTTAATATTTTAATATATATAAAAAATTCTAACATTTTACATAGAATTGCTATTAACTTCTTTATTAAATAATAATTTTACAGGGTGAACTATTTATAATTTTATTATAATATCTGTTTTTAATATAAACTATACCTGTTATATATTAAATTATAAAAATATTAATAGATTTTATCTTTATACAATATAATATTCTTTTTATTAACATTTGTTTAATTTTTTAATTATTTTATTTTAAAAATAATAATAAGAATTTAATATATTTTAATATAATTTCTTTAGATTTAATAAATAAATTCCATTAATTAGAATTAAATTCTTTTATATTATCTAATTTTATTATTTTCATTTTAATATTAAATTAATTATATATTAAATAAAATACTTTTTTTAATATATTAAAATATCTAATTTAAATTTTATAGAATATACCCATATACCTTATATAGCCCAATTAATAAAAATAATAAATTTTTTTTTTAATTCTAATATTTTAAATAATTTATAAATATTAATACTAATTTTATTGAATTTATTTAATTTCAAATTCAATAGGAATTTACTAATATTTTGAATTATTTTACTATATATATAGACTTTATAATAATTTAAATCTATTTTAAAATCTTTTAGATTTAGTATTTTTATAATATAATCTTTATTAATATGATTTAAATACTCATATTATAAATCTAAATTTTTTAAATTTATATTATTAGATTCTTTTTAAATTTATTTATTTAATTTTTTTTAGAATCTTTATTATTATTATAAATAATATTTTTATTTTTATTTAATAAATCAAAATTTATATTACATTCTAAATAGAATGTATTATTAATTTATTTAATATTCATTTTTATATTAAAAGATTTATTTGAAAATTTATATATATTTCTAGAAAACAGTATTTTGTTTACCCAATTCTTTTTAATGGTTTATTTAATATTTATTAATATTAATTTTAATTCTAATATATACTTTATTATTCAAATAAATATCTTTTTATTATTTATAATAATAGGAATATCCCCATACCTGAATATTAATATAGATTCTTTATTAACTATATTAATATATTTTAGAACTTTATATTTTATATAATTTATAAACCAATCTTTATTTGAATAATAATACTCTATAATTCCTAAATCTATAATAATATTGTTTTTAGATTAGTTAATATAATTGATTAATATAATTATAATATTCGATTTACATTCAGGATTAGATACTATATTATAGTTTATTAAAAAGGTTTGATTTATTTCAATATTAAAGCTTTCTAGATAATTTTATTCTTTTTATTAGAATTTTCATTATTTTTGTTTTGATTTTAATTAATCTTTTTATTGTTTTTATTAGTTCTATTAGATTTTTTAAGCTTATTTAACTCTTTAATTACTTTATATAGTTTTTTATTTAATTTTTTATTATTTTCAAATAAGTTTTTAGATTTTTTATAATCTTTATTATAAAGTTCTAAATGCTTTTTAAAATACTTTTTTTTTTAAATATCTCTTTTTATTATAAAAGTATAATTTGAAATAATATTTTGTGATTTTATTATTTTATTAGACTCTATAGAACCTTTTATTCTAGATTCCTCAAATATTAATTTAGATATTAATTTATCTAAATCAATATTATTATTATTATTTAAATCTTTCAAGAATTCTTCAGTTTTTTTTAATTTAAATAAATCAAATAAATCGTTTAGATTATTAAATATAATTTATATTATATAAGCCTTTTGTAATTCAAATTTTAATTCTTTTAAATATATATAGAATGAGAATAAATAATTTACATATTTATTTATATTATTAAAATCATTATAATTTGATTCTATTAGTCTATTAAAATATCTTTTTATTATATCAAAAAAAGTTTTACTATAAATTTTATTTATAATATTCTAAAGCTTTATTAAACTAATTTTATCCTTAAATCTATTAACTAAATCCATTAATATTATTGATTTTAATATAATTAAAGCTTTTTTAGATTTATCTTCATATTCTTTCAATTTTTCGTTGTATTTAAAGTGAATCTCTTTTGAAATAGGTGTATTATTGTCTTTAAAATAGTGTTTTCTTTCGGAGTCTTTTTCTAAATTATTTATATAGGATACAAAATTATTAGCCTTTAAGAAGAGCTTAGATTTTTGATACTATTCTATATAATTAAATCGACCATTCAGTTTAGGACTAATATACTTAATTCTTTAATTTATATTTATTTTTATTTTAATATATATAAATATTTTATTATAATATAATAAATACTATAAAATCAGAATCTTTATATAGTTTTTATAAAGCTTTAATTCGGGAAGTGATTTAGTCTTTAGTTACCATCTCTTAATATAAATCTATATAAATCTTTATATATAAGTTTATTCAAGTTAGGGTATCTTTATATAAAATATAATACTATATAATTCGCTATAAATAAAATATATATACATATATAGCTTTTAGGGATTTAGTTTTATTCTTTAATTAGATTTAGTTTTAGGGATATAAGTAAAAATAGATTAAAAGAATTAATATATTTAATATCTTTTATTATATTAACATAATTATATTATAATATACATTATATTACTGAATATAGGGATTCCTAGCAATCTTAATTGATTAGCCTCTCTTCTTATTAATCTGAATATTAAATCGATATTTTAATCTTTAATTTCGATAAGAATTAGGTTTGGATTTGAATTTAGGCCTTTCTTTATAATTATATCTTGAATGTAGGTTGGATTCTAGGTTTTTTTAATAATAAAATTAGGGTTTTTTCTAATAGTTTCTTTATTATAATTATATAATATAGTTAAATTATAAATAGAATCTTCTGGATTTTCGATTTCTTTTTTTATTAATTGATATATAATTCTTATTAAATAAATAATATAATTATATAGATTACTATTATTTATATAGTATTCCCTTTTTGTTTAATATTGAATAATATTATATTCTATATTATTTAGCTTTTTCATATATTCTTTTATCGATTATTTAAAATAGTTTCATATTAATTCTATATATAAATAAATATATATAATATGTTTATTTAATATCTATTATAATATTTATATAGAAATAAAGAATTTGTAAACTAATTAAACTAATCTCTTCTTTTTAGATTAAATTTGATATATAAGAAATATTTAGAATTTCAAAATTGATTAGATTATAATTCGAATTAATATAATTATATATTATAGTGTTCTATATATAATAAAAAGTCTAAATAATATATTCTATAGGTAATAAATCCGAATATATAGTATCTTTATAGTTATAATATATTATAAAACTATATACTAAATCTTTAATATCTAATTGATCTATTTCAACTTGAATCTTGTTTTTTTATATTATTAAATAATATTGAACTATTATTTGAAATTATAGTTTAATAAGGAAATTATTATTATTCCTAATTTCTTTCTTATTTTAATATTAAATTACTTTGTATTTTCTATTATCTTATTTCTTTTAAAATCTTTTAGTTATTTTTATAAATATATCTTTATCTTTAAGTTTTATATAGTATATATACATATATATAATTTAATAATATAAATGAAGTATATATCAATCAATAAGAATTCAATAGTTTAATAAGAGTTTAATAATTCGATAAGGGTTTAATAATTTAATAAGGGTTTAATGGTTTGATAAGAGTTTATATACGTATATATATATATATGTATATAAATCGATAACTATATAATTCAATAAGAATTTGGTGGTTTAATAAGGGTTTGATAATTTGATAAGGATTCGTATATAAGTAATAATTAGCTTTATACCTTCGGTAAGGTATAATATTCAAATCTACTATATTCAATATAATAAAGGAATTATTATATTACCAGTGATATATAGTATTAGTATTATATCGAACTATTAAATAATATTTCTATGATAAGATACAACTCCAATATTAATATTATACTAATGTATATAAACTAAAAATTCGAATATAGATTTGAAATCAATATATATTTGTATTAGTATATGTATATACTTAAATAATGTATATAGTGTTTTAATTAAATAAATATATATTAATTTAATAGATTTTGAATGCGATTTCATTAAATACTCAGATTTCGGTTGTTTTTTCGACTAATTTTCGATTTATACAACTCTTTTTTGCTTTTTCGAATCGAATATCAACATGTATAAGCTTATATTTTAATTATAGATATAAGATACCAGGCTTATAATCTATTATAGATTATAAGTAGGTATATAGATATAGAGTATATATAGAATATAAGAAGAATTAAACTAATATTAATTTATTATGGGAAACTGGCTTAGTTTAATAACTAAAAAGCAATAAAAATATATGATATTTAGGAATCTATATTATGATATTGAATTTCTTATTTTATATTAAGAGGGAAAAAGTTTATATTATATATCTTTTTCATTTTAATCTAACTTTTAGCTTTCGTTTATTTCTTGTAGATTTTTTTCTAATTTAATTATTTCTTTAAAATAAAGCTTCTTTTCTTATTCTTTATTAATAATCGTTTTCGGAATCTAATATAATTGTTTTTGGAAACTAATAATGATTGTTTTTCGGAAGCTAAATATGATTGTTTTTGTATGGTCGCTTTTGGAAGCTTATAAGCAACAATCATGTGATTAGTTATATAATTCTGTAAATTATTCTTAGTATAGTATATAAATATAAAAGTGTATATATATATATATATATAAAAAGATGTATTATTATTTTTTTATATAAAAATAATATATTTATATATATATATGTATTTATATATATATATGTATTTATATATATATATGTATTTATTGTAAGCGAAACTTGGTACTGGTCACGTGACCTCTTTCTGTAGCTAGTACTTATAGGTCTTCTTTATATAGTTTAAAAACAGCAGTTAGTTCCTATTCATCTTCTTATATATTTTATAATGTGCTATGTAAAGCCTACTTCTCCTCTCCTTTATCGGGGGCGCTACGTCTTAATAATTTATCTGTAGTATTTATAAAGGACTACTTTATAACCCTATTATCTTCTACTCTTTTATATTATATATATGTATATATATATATATATATATATATATATATATGTATTTATATATATGTATATATTTATATATCTGTTTTATCTCTTAGATAATCATTTAGAATTTGTGATTTGATATTTCCTTCTTTTTCTTTTCTTTTCTTTTCTTTTCTTTTCTCTTTTCTTTAAATATACTATGTATAGATATATATATGAGTGAGTGAGTATATTAAAGTATCCATCTAGATACAAAGTAGTAAGATTACATACCTACATTACTCTGTACTTTTAAAATCATCGATAATACCTACCTAGGTAGCTACTGCTACCTCCTAGCTACCACTCTACCGGTATAGACCAAATCTTATTCCTCCTTCCTCTCCACCTACCTCCCCACCACGCATACATCTTACATCTTATATACGGATTACAGCCTCACGATTCCACAAGCAAAAAAAAACCAATATGAATCAGCATGTCCCTTGTCCAGAGAGAGAGGAAAAAGTTCGCCTCAACGTCAAAGCGTTCCTCGCGTTCGTAACCTGAGCACGGTACCGAGATGAAAGTGGCTCGAGAGTGGAAGGGTGGTGTGGATGCGAGAGACGGCACGATACGACAAGCGAGGAGTTTCGCGTGGCACTGGGATTGGGGGGAGGGATGGATGGGTGGGAGAAGGTTGGTTGGACAGGGAAGGGTGGAAGGGTGGATGGGGATGGTGGATGGGTATGGTGGTTGCTATTAATAAATGTGTAGAGGGAATACTCCGTAGAGGAAATGAATGAATGAATAGGGTTTGGGTATGTGGTGTGATTGTGATTGTGATTGTGATTGGGGTTTGGGTGGTGAGGTGAGGTGAGGTGAAGTCAGGTGAAGTTGTTGCGGAGTGGGGGGATGGGATGGGACGGGATGGTATGGTATGGTACGGTATGGTATGAGATTTGATGAGATGGGGATGAGCATGTGGATTGAATGCGGATGGCGATGAAATGACGTTGTGGAAGCGCTGTTTCTTTTGTTGGAAAGGGCTGAATTGGCGTGAAGGAGTAAACGCCGTATCATGTCATGTCATGTCGTGTCGTGTCGTGTCGGATTGTATTTGTGTTGTGGAGGCGGAAGAGGCGTTTGGAAGGCGAGAATTGAGAGGACGTGGTATTTTATTTTTGTTCCCTTGTATTTATTTATATCATAGAGGTACTCGAGTAGGTAGGCAGATGAATCGAATGCGAGGCCCGACTCCCGAGAGAATGGATGTGAGTTTGATTTAATTTGATTGTGATCGTGATTGTGAATGTGATTGTGATTATTATAGATTTTGGATAGTGAGTGTATTTGATTGAGATGAATATTGACATCTTTGGAAGTACTGACTGTACCTAACCTTATTAAACTGTTTAATGTAGTATTTATCGTATGTACTACTTAAATATACTTATAAATAAATAGATGTGACGGTTAATAACAATCTCCTACTCTGGTCTTCACACGTGGATGAATGGCGATGAACAGATGTGAAATAAGGGGACTCGATCCGATCCGATCTGAATCTGAATCTCCTTGAAGGGTTCTGGTGGTCATACAAGACCAAGACAAGAAATGTGAAAGAGAATGTGAATCCCGAGTTTCATGAGACCGACGTTTGGTTTTACATTCATGCTTTCTCCTTGGGCTTAGTGGGAGGGAGGTAGGGAGGTAGGGAAGACCCTTTTTATTAGGTTCTTGTTATGATCCCATGTTTCCATGTTTCCATGTTTGAGAGGAAATGAGAATTGAATCGACGTGAAATCAAATGCATAATACTGATCCCTATTTCCCTCCAACCATCACCATCACACAGTTAGGGATAAATGATGATGAACACTCTAGGTTGCGAGTAAAGTGGAAATCCTCACCAAGTGGATGGGGGAACTTGGGTAGATGGAGGCTTTTGGCTAAAATTGGGTCGAGATTGGGTAAGAGAGGAAGATCAATTGAGAAGCTTGGGGCGGTTGGTGGGCGAGGAGGTATTGCGGCCACGAGGTTGATGGGGTTTCGAAGCGTGGGAGAAGAGGGCGAGGGAGAGGGAGAAGGAGAAGGAGAGTTTATATGATGGATTTATTTATATATTGGTAGCCTTTTATGGATTTATGATTTAGATGAGATCTAGATGGATACCTTACTTGGGTCGATATGTTTTGGTTGAGGTTTTGGAATTCTGATTTAGATTGATTGATTGATTTGATTTGATTTGATTTGATTGATTGATGGATGGATGGGTGGATGGATGGATGTTGATTGATTGCTAGAGAGGTAGATAGTAGGAGAGTAGGTAGGTATATAAGGTGATTATTGATCTCTGCTTTATTTATATCTAATGGGTATAAGAATAGTAAAGAAAGATTGAATATATAGGTATATATATGTATATATCTCTTTCCATATATATAATCTGTAATAGATAACCTAGGTAGAAGATATAAATATACATTCACATACACTTAATTACATACCTACATATGACTTACATCCGCACCGGTAGTACAGCATCCCTAGTAGTTCTCATACTATACTACCCGTTCGTACCTTGTGCTTGTGCCGCATGATATAGATAGATATCTACTAGGTGGGTAGTCCACAGACTTTGTTTGAGTGAGATTTGACTTTATTTGATGAGAATGAGGGAGGAAGGGAAAGTTAGCAACTTGGAAACAGATATCGTGAGATGATGGTATTTTGTATAGTTAGACAGAGGATGAATGAATGAATGATTGACTGTGCCGTATTGAATGGATCCTCTTTAGTCAGATCTATATATTTCTTTAATACATCGTACACCTACCTACATATGTTATTATTGTACCTTTTATTATATATGCAAGTAGCTATTCTCGGTTTTATATTTGGAATTTGATATTGAAGGAAAGGCAGTTAGATAGATATCGAGGTAGGAACTCAGATGGTATTAGATCAAAAACGGCCAACGGACAGACTTTCGAATGTTTGTTTAAATACCTAGGTAACGAATGATATACTATTCAAAACCTAATGATGGCCTTCTCGTCGATTATTGAAGTCATCACATAAATATCAATATCAACATCATCAACATCAGTCAAGCAATTCTCATACTTCACTATGACTATCTACTATCTACCTACCTCTACTCATACCTCTCTTATATCTACCTGTCTATCTACCTACCTACCTACCCACCTAAGTATCCATTTATCCTCCTCTCAATTGAATGAAAATTTGATAAAATTTCCGAATAATTGCAGATCTACTTACAAGGCGGGCTGGCTGGTGACTTTGGATCATTGTTAAACTCGTAATAAACACCCAGGTACCCTGCCTACCTAGCTTCCATTCAATATATACCCAGTCCTTTTTATTTACATAAGGTTACGTTACTTATTACTACTGTTGATATCAAGCTGGAGCTCAAACTGGTACCTTATTCATCTAGAAAATTTGGTCATCATCATCATCATCATCATCATACTAGAAATATTATACTCAGGTTCATCCATTCATTCCATCATCCCGTCATCCCATCATCCCATCATATAAGATCCCACACTCAAAAGGCATTAATATCATTTGCCCTTTTATGCCATAGATACTATATCTCAATCCTTCCCCATACCATTCTTGTCTGAACCGCAGCAGAAAGAGAGCAAGTATCATACGCCTTGCCTTTCGTTGAGCTAAGACCATCATCCATCCATCAACTCTAAATTATCCCATTCATTCGAGTCCACAGTCCACACCCACCACACCATCGTCAGACAATCAATTAAACCAACCTCTCTCCTCTCTCCTCTCTCGCCCCCTGCTCATCTTTTGATATAATTCTCCATTCTCTTGATCTACAAACACTCACCGCGAGAAGATTCCGTACCTAGCATACCTACCTACCTATCAAACCTCAATTGATAAACCGTTCAGAGATTATATAACATCATACGAAACAAACAAAAATCTTCAAACAAAAATCTTCAAACAATAAGCTTTGTTCGCTATCAAAGACCCGACCTCCAAGAAAAAACGAGGGAGAAGAAGAGAAAAAAATCATTATTGAGCTTGCCTCGGGTGATTTCTGTCTCACTAACAACTTCAACCATCCGCTTTTCTGAGTGGGTTGTGGAGACTCGGTACTGTCCTTGACGGCATTTCGATAATATATCCTCTTCACGTCTATTTTCGTCACAACCTCAACTATCATCGATCAATCTTATTCGCATTGTCTAGAGCCGCCTCACGATTTATACTTACGATAATCCCGAGTCGAATAATCCTGGTCCGAATATTTTCTTTTTCAACAATACAATTGTACGGATTGGAGTTGATAGCCTCGTGAAATCGTGTTGGATATTGAAGTTGGACTAGGACTGGGACGGGACGGAGACTACGCATAACGTCACACCTCAAATAATAAGTGACGACACAACTCTTGCAGGCAATCAGCGAATAATATATAAGTCGTGAGAACAACCATCATCGCGATTCCACTCATCGAAGTATTTAAAGGGAAAGGCGGGGGCTGCTGAAGCAGCCAGCCAGGTGAAGCAGGATAGGATGGGTGCTTGTATGAGCTCGAATGTGGAGGACACGGAACAGAGAAAGAGGAGTCAAATGATTGATAAGAAGCTGGAAGAGGATTCGAAAAGGCTCCGAAGAGAATGCAAAATCCTTCTACTAGGTGAATATTTCAATTCATTTCAAGATCTCAAAGACAAAGGCAAAACTTGTTCAATGCTAACCTTCATCGCAACAGGCTCGGGCGAGAGTGGTAAATCAACCATAGTTAAGCAGATGAAAATCATACACCAGAATGGCTACACCATTGATGAGTTGGCGTTGTACCGATTAACGATCTACAAGAATTTGATTGATTGTGCAAAGGCATTGGTTGGTGCAATGCGACAGATGGAAATCGAGCCAGAGAACCCAGCGAACAAGGAATACGGTTCATTTTTGCTGGAGTATATTGTCGACCCTGATCCTCATACACCACTTAATCCTCGAGTTGGCACGGCCGTGGCATCATTCTGGAAGGATGGGCACATTGATCTTTTATTGGCTAGGCAGAGTGAATTCTATTTGATGGATTCAGCACCATAGTGCGTACCACATATTCTCCATGTATCGACAATGATACTAACCTATTATAGTTTCTTCGAAGAGGCTGGAAGGATTGCAGCACACAATTATATTCCTACCGAAGCCGATGTTTTGAGAGCTAGAACAAAAACAACTGGTATTTACGAGACAAGATTCACCATGGGCTCTTTGAGTATTCAGTCAGTATAATCTGCCCGCTTCAAACACTCGATACTGACTTTATGATAGTATGTTTGATGTTGGTGGCCAAAGAAGTGAGAGAAAGAAGTGGATTCATTGTTTCGAGAATGTAACTTCAATCATATTTTGCGTTGCGTTAAGTGAATACGATCAGGTTCTTTTGGAGGAGAGTAATCAGGTCAGAATTACCCTCTAGTGTTTAATAACCATCCTAACATTACACCAGAATCGTATGATGGAGAGTCTCGTCTTATTCGACTCGGTTGTCAACTCAAGATGGTTCATGCGTACCAGTATCATTCTCTTTCTCAACAAGGTTGATTTGTTCAAACAAAAGCTTGGTCGATCACCTCTCGAAACCTACTTCCCAGATTATTCTGGTGGAAACGACTTGAATAGAGCAGCAAAGTATCTACTATGGAGATTCAATCAGGTTAATAGAGCTCATCTGAATCTATATCCACAGTAAGTCTTCTTTGAATGACCCTCGAGACTACACCTCTAACATTCAATAGTCTCACACAAGCTACTGATACTTCGAACATTCGACTAGTGTTCGCTGCCGTTAAAGAGACCATATTACAAAATGCTCTCAAAGACTCGGGCATACTCTAATCAGATAAGAGTATAGCTCATGATGAATAATGTCTTAATTTATATAATCCATTTGATAGTGACTGGAAACTGGCGTTTGGTTTAGGAGTTTTAGGGAAGGATGTGTGACAAAGATTACAAGGTGTATGCTGCATGATCTGGGCTTGGATGACTGGAAAGGGGGTGGCATTGCACGAACAATGACTTCTATGTCGTTTGAATTAGGTTGGCGGGGTGAGGGTACTACATCCATGACTTTTACATATGTGCGGGATTACATATTGCAATTGTGAGGAGTTTAAGGGCCAAATGGTCTATGGGAAATCGATTGATTGGTATTTGGGAAAAACTCGGACGAAATGGGTAGGTGGTCTGGGTTCAGCGTCTTAGCATTTGCAGGTTTACAATAAGGATACTGTCATATTGGGGGAAGGGGAAGGGGGTGAAAGATGGATTTGAAATTACAATGACAGTGTAGAAAGTTGATAGCCAGCGATCATATCAGTTCAGTGTCGATTATCTTGACACATGGATGAACAGTAATTATTGAAAAGATTTTACGATAACCATTCATCATGACATAATGTGATGAGATGTCGATGGGAGAATTTGTGTGAATGATGATTAAACATAATACATATGAATACGAAGTAGTCTTACAACATCACGACATATTTGTGATGTATATTATATTTGGTAGTTCTGATTCATGTTTATCTAGACTTTACTGACAATTCACTTTTAACTGAACGCATATGACTGTACACGGGGTTTGCAGTCCGCAGGGCTTGGGGATTCAAGCCGGGCTTGAAGCTGAGGAGAGGAGAGGAGGGTGAGATTTGGAATTTGTTGAGATGGAGAGGTGGAGAGGTGGAGGGGTGGAGGAGGGATGAAGTTGAGAATTGAGGATTTGAGATTCGGAAGATGTGTGGTACCGGTAGGTATCTTGGATGTGTGTGTGTATCTTGGATGTATGTATCTTGGATGTAGCATGTATCATGTGAAGGAGATAGAGTTTATGGCGTTTGTAAATATCCCGCTATGGAGAGAGGAGAGAGGAGAGAGGAGAGAGGAGAGAGGAGAGAGGAGAGAGGAGAGAGGAGAGAGGAGAGAGGAGAGAGGAGAGAGGAGAGAGGAGAGAGGAGAGAGATGTTTATTGTGGTGTGGCTTGAGCACAGTGTGTGTATTTACTTTGAGTGCCTGGCCTGGTATGTACTAGGTACTAGGTAGGTAGGTAGGTGTTTCTTGGGAGAGGATGGAGGGTGGATGGTTGGGTTGATGGGGAGATGGGTTGATGGGGAGATGGGTTGATGGGGAGATGGGTTGATGGGGAGATGGGGAGATGGGGAGATGGATAAATGGATTGATAGATGAATAGATGAATAGATAAATAAATGAATATACAACATCTACCTATGTACTATATACTGCCTGATATGGATTACATCCTGTGCAGATGGGAAACAACAGTTGGGAGAGCGTCATAAACATGCCATTTCACATACGTACGATGAACAGTTGTGCTCTGGGAGAAAACCGGGAAATGGTGATGCTTTGCACCCCACACTCATACATCCTCCGCACACACTCGAGGACATACATACTTGCTTTTAGTGCGATGTATAAAGTATTGGGTTTGCTTTGCATGTGTGTAGCTCGTTATAGTGGGGCGCGGGGAGTTTAATTGGTGCAGACTGTTTTTGTGGAGATGGTCGGCGGGTTAGCTGGGGAGAGAGAGGCCCCTGTTGTTACTCAGGCTCGTGGTAGGCTCAGGTCGGTAGGCTCGAGGTTGGGTGGGATCGTATGTTTTTCTCGAGATCGATGGAAATGTCCGGGAAGATATCCAGAAGAAGCTATGGTGGGGGAGGGGAAGGAATGGGTTGTGGTTATGGTCATGGTTATGGTTATGGTTATGGTCATGGTCATGGTTATGGTCATGGTCATGGTTATGGTCATGGTCATGGTTATGGTCATGGTGGGGAGGATTTCCAGGAAGGAGCTACTTGTGAAATGGGGATATTTATATCAATGAGCTTCTTTCCGAATATATACGAGAACTAGGTACCTACCTGTCTGTCTGTCGTTTCTTCTGCTTGTTGGTTTGTCTATCGGTTGGTTATTATATCACACAACTTATATAACTCGCACCACGAATCTTCTCTATTTATCAGAGAAGATTGGTTTGGGATAATATCTCTTACTTTACTTGCATACATACCAGGTACATACCGGTACATAGTACATTAATTCGAATCACCTGTCACTCCAAGCACACTCGCATCCCCCGCAATTAGAATTACCTGAGCTGGACCCGATCGGTGATTAACCCCGCATCAACATCAACGAACGAGCATTCACCACATACATTCACATACAGACATACATACATACATACATACCTAGCCGATCGCCTGAGCAGATAGTTTTTATTCAACTTCTCCCTCAAGTTCTTGCAACTTTTTCTTTCTCATCTCTTGCTCGTCAATCACTCGGCACATCTGCGTATTGAAAAGCGTCACGAAGACTGCACAGGTTGAGATTCAAGATGGCAACTGCAACTAGAGAAAGACGTCCCTCTACAGGTGCTCCGATTAGTGAGCTCCAAGGTCCTGTTGGTCCTGCTGGCGTTACAAGACCTAAACATAGGCGTACCTTTACCGGTTTTGGTGCTGGGGAAATCAAAAGTGTAGAAGGTATGTTATATTTCTTTGGTTCTGCTGATATCTTTCTCGTTTCGATGCCGTGTTGAAATTCACGCTAATTATTTGCCCTCTCTGTATAGCATCGATTCCTGAACCTCAACGAGAAGCATGGAAGAAATATACTGCTAAAGGATTTGAGACCAAGGAGGACTTTGAGAAGGAGGTTGTTCGTCATGTTGAAACTACCTTGGCTCGTAGTATGTTCAACTGTGATGAAACTGCTGCATATGCCGCGGCCAGTTTGGCTTTCAGAGATAAATTGATTACGGCGTGGAATCGTACTCAACAGAGACAAACTTTTGCCGATGGTAAACGTGTGTACTACTTGAGTTTGGAGTTTTTGATGGGGAGAGCGCTCGACAATGCTATGTTGAATGTTGGGTTGAAGAATGTTGCTAAAGGTATGTTGGATGACTTGTGAGGATATTCTAGAAGTGTAAATTCTGACTTTTTCTTCAGAGGGTCTTTCGGATCTTGGTTTCAGAATCGAAGATATCATCAACCAAGAGCATGATGCTGCCCTTGGTAATGGTGGTCTTGGTCGATTGGCAGCTTGTTTCCTGGATTCCCTTGCTTCCTTGAGCTATCCAGCATGGGGTTATGGTTTGAGATATAGATATGGTATCTTCAAGCAAGAAATTGTAGATGGATATCAAGTCGAAGTCCCAGATTACTGGCTTGACTTCAATCCTTGGGAATTCCCAAGACATGATATTGTTGTTGATGTAAGTTTGCCTTTGCCCAGAAGTTATTTCGTGTAGAGCTAATGGTTTTCAGATCCAATTTTATGGCCATGTCAGAAAGTATCAAGATGAACAGGGAGTATCGAAGACTGTATGGGAGGGCGGAGAAATTGTCAAGGCCGTAGCCTATGATGTTCCAATCCCAGGTTATGATACTCCCGCCACCAACAACTTACGTCTTTGGTCTAGCAAGGCTGCTAGCGGTGAATTCGACTTCCAGAAGTTCAACAGTGGTGACTATGAAAGTTCAGTGGCCGATCAACAACGTGCCGAGACTATCAGTGCTGTTTTATACCCTAACGATAATCTCGAGCGTGGAAAGGAGCTTCGCTTGAAGCAACAGTACTTCTGGGTCGCTGCATCATTATATGATATTGTTCGTCGATTCAAGAAGTCTAAGCGTGCTTGGAAGCAATTCCCAGAACAAGTTGCTATTCAGTTGAATGACACTCATCCAACTCTTGCTGTTGTTGAACTTCAACGTGTTCTTGTTGATCTTGAAGGTCTTGAGTGGGATGAGGCATGGGGAATTGTCACGAAGACTTTTGGTTACACAAATCACACTGTTCTTCCTGAAGCTCTCGAAAAGTGGTCCGTTCCTCTTTTCCAGAACTTGCTCCCCAGACATCTTCAAATTATCTATGAAATCAACTTGTTTTTCTTACAAACCGTGGAACGTAAGTTCCCTGGTGAGAGAGATCTCCTCGGCCGGGTCTCGATTATCGAAGAATCTCAACCAAAGATGGTTCGCATGGCTTTCTTGGCTATCGTTGGTTCTCACAAGGTTAACGGTGTGGCTGAACTTCACTCTGATTTAATCAAGACCACCATTTTCAAGGATTTTGTCAAGATCTTTGGCCCTGACAAGTTCACCAATGTCACCAATGGTATCACACCTAGAAGATGGCTTCACCAAGCCAACCCTAGATTGTCTGAGTTGATTGCCAGCAAGCTTGGTGGTTATGAGTTCCTCAAGGATCTTACTCTTCTGAGCAAGCTTGAAGCATTCGCAGATGATAAGACTTTCAAGAAAGAGTGGCAGGAAATCAAGTATGCGAACAAAGTTCGCTTAGCGAAGCACATCAAGACAACTACTGATGTTACTGTCAACCCAGCTGCCTTGTTTGATATTCAAGTCAAGCGTATACATGAGTATAAGCGTCAACAGATGAACATCTTTGGTGTCATTCACAGATACTTGACTATCAAAGCTATGAGTCCAGAAGAGCGCAAAAAGTTGGCACCTCGTGTTTCGATCTTTGGTGGAAAAGCTGCTCCTGGCTACTGGATGGCAAAGACTATCATTCATCTTATCAACAACGTTGGTTCTGTTGTCAATAATGACAAAGACGTTGGAGATCTCCTGAAGGTTATTTTCTTAGAAGATTACAATGTATCCAAGGCCGAGATGATTTGCCCGGCAAGTGATATCAGCGAACACATCTCGACAGCAGGTACAGAAGCCAGTGGAACCTCAAACATGAAGTTTGTGTTGAACGGTGGATTGATTATTGGTACCTGCGATGGTGCGAATGTAAGTTTATCCCTTATTGTATTTATCGCGCATCTCACTAATCAAACTTCAGATTGAAATTACTCGTGAGATTGGAGAGAACAACATTTTCCTCTTTGGTAACTTAGCTGAAGATGTTGATGACCTTCGCCATGCTCACACTTACGGCTCTACTCAACTTGACCCTGACCTTCAGAAAGTCTTTGAGGCTATTCAAAAGGGTACGTTCGGGGATGCTAATGCATTCGGTGCTCTCGTTGGTGCTATTAAAGATCATGGTGATTACTATCTCGTTTCCGATGATTTCAACAGCTACAACCAAACTCAAGCTTTGGTGGACGAAGCATATAAGAATCAAGACGAGTGGACTACAAAGACTATTACTAGTGTGGCTAGAATGGGTTTCTTCAGTAGTGATAGATGTATTAATGAGTACGCTGAGTCGATTTGGAATATTGAACCATTGGCTGCGAAGAAGGGAGAAGAGGCGTAAGTAGAAATGATATAAGGGCGTTAAGGATGATGGACGATGGAGAATATGCCTGAATGGCTGTTCAGGTAGATATGCTTTGGGGGGAAAAAGATGGTTATGATGATAATGATGATGGGGGAAAAAATAAGGTTACGAAATAATGTGCTACGATGCGATACATTAAGTCGTGACTAGTTTCGATTGATGAACGACATTCCTAACTACCTATTACCTACTTCCTATTCAACTGAAAGCTCGTGTCTCCCTTTCTTAAGTGAGTAAACACAAAATAGTGATGGTTTTGCTCAAAACTATTGCACACCTGTGAGTTGTCCGTGTGTCTAGCAATTAGCTTCATGATCTCGTGAATGAAAGTGCTGCGAGGTTAGATGTGTGGAAGAACTTCACTGGATACCAAACGTTGATATTTGGATAGCTTACTATTGGAGCCAAGTCAACCAGTTTGAGTCAAGTACTTACAAGAAAAGGTCATATTCGATCTCATTGGAGTATTGGATAGTTGCGCAACACCAATCGAGAAGTCTCGTGACGCTTACCCCTCATTTCGTGGCTATCCCCCGCACCTTCCCGTCTGTACTAGGGAGGTAGGTAGGTGGGTAGGTTTATCTGGTCAATTTGTTTGTATGTATGTAATTACTTTTTACTTTTTACTTTTTACTTTTCACTGTTTGCTTTGATTGAGTTTGAGAGTGAGAGGTTGTTGTTTAATTTTCTAATCAAGAGGGTAATCAAGAGGGTAAATCTGTCTGTCGCTCATCAATATATTATTCCTCTACTCCTTTCTAACCTGTCGAACGAAGAAGAAGAAGACGAAGAAGAATAAACAAAATGACCGAACCCCCCATCCTCGGCACCCGCCTCCAAAACAAAGTCGCGATTGTCACGGGCGGCGGCTCGGGCTTCGGCGCCGGCATCGCGCGCCGCTTCGCGGAAGAAGGTTGTAAAGTGGTGATTGCGGATATCGATGCGGTGGGTGGCGAGCGCGTGGCGAGTGCGTGGCCCCAGAGTATGGTGTTTGTGAAGATGGATGTGACGAGGGAGGCGGAGTGGGAGGGGTTGTGTAGAGGGGTGGTGGAGAGGTGGGGGAGAGTGGATGTTTGTGTTAATAATGCGGGGGGGAGTTATAGGAATAAGGTATGTGGATGTGGATGGGGCGGGAATGAAGGAGGGAAGTTGGAGATGGAGGGGTGGAGAGATGAGTATGAGTATGTGGAATTTGAGAAACTGACTTTGTGTTTTGGGAATCTAGCCCACGTTGGATGTCACCGAAGATGAATTTGATAGGGTTTTCAACCTGAATGTTAAATCTATCTTCTTTGCGACGAAACATTTTATTCCACATGTTGTTAATCACGGGGAGGGTGGATCGATGATCAATATCGCGTCGATTGGGGCGACGAGACCTCGTCCGGGTCTGGTTTGGTATAATGCTAGTAAGGGTGCTGTTGTTAATGTGAGTGTTTCTTTTATTCTGTGATTGTGGTTGTTTCTGCTAATATGGTGTTTTGATATAGGCTACGAAAGGACTCGCGGCAGAATATGGATCTAAAAATGTCCGAGTCAATTCTATCTGTCCTCTTCTTGCTGGTACCGGGCTGTATGTGTCCCATCATATCTTATCTCATTTCATTTCATCATGGCTTGAAAATCTATTAAAGAGAAGACTAATACGAAGTAGTTTCTCAACATTTACGGGTGTAGAGGATACGCCGGATAATCGTGACAAGTTTCTCTTTAATGTGCCGTTGGGACGACTGTGTACGCCGGAGGATGTGGCGAATTATTGTTTGTTTTTGGCGAGTGATGAGGCGAGGTTTATTACTGGGACTTGTTTGGAGGTTGATGGGGGGAGGGGGATTTCTTGAGGGGAGAGGGGAGATGGGAGAGAAGGTGTGTTTTTGGGAACGGAGAGAGGATCGATGGAATCGGATGGGGAATGGGAATGGAAATGGAAATGGGAATGGAATCAGATATCATAGCTGATATTGATATTGATATCAGTTCTATGCTCTCAAAGAAAACTACAAAGAAATCAAAATCCGACCTTGAATGATTCTGATTTCTAGTTTCTTGTGAAGCAGCTTGATCACATTGTCAACGATAATAAGTGATACAGGAATTTTCT
Source organism: Botrytis deweyae (assembly GCF_014898535.1). NCBI lineage: Eukaryota > Fungi > Ascomycota > Leotiomycetes > Helotiales > Sclerotiniaceae > Botrytis > Botrytis deweyae. The sequence goes on along the minus strand of NW_024066226.1, from coordinate 231,788 downwards.
CTACAAAACTGCACTACCTCCATAATCCCTCATAAGCACGTTATAACTGATTCAGATATCATATCCTCATGATCACATAAATTTCACTTCATCATCTCTAGATCCGAGTACCTAGGTACTTTCAAATTATTAATCATATTTCTGTTTTTTTGTTATTGTTTTTTTTGTTTTTTTTTGTTTTTTTTTTGTTTTTTTTGTTTTTTTTGTTTTTTTTGTTTTTTTTGTTTTTTTTGTTTTTTTTGTTTTTTTTGTTTTTTTTGTTTTTTTGTTTTTTTTTTGTTTTTTTTTGTTTTTTTTGTTTTTTTTTGTTTTTTTTGTTTTTTTTGTTTTTTTTTTCAGCTGAAAGTAAGAGAAGTTTATTAAACCCCTTATTTACGATATATATATATATATATATATATAAGTAAGCTCGAGATAAGATTAAGTATGTAAATAATATATAAATAATATAAAGATCATCATCACACGCCTATCTGCCAACAAACGCCCGCAGCGCAAATCCTTTCCGAAAAGGAGGGCTGCTGTGATGTTGATGTGTCAGGTCGTGTCCGGTGTGGGTTGGGGTTCAGCTGGCTTGGTGTTGATCTGGTTAGCTGGGTATCTAGCTAGGTATGTGTTTGGTTTGATAGAGAGTGTTTGATAGAGAGTGTTTGATAGAGAGTGTTTGATAGAGAGTGTTTGATAGAGACTGTTTGATAGAGACTGTTTGATAGAGAGTGTTTGACAAAGAAAGAACTTGGGAGTTGGGTTGAGGGAATTTAGATGAAGGGAATGTAGGTGGAGAAGATGGAAGATGTGAGATGTGAGATAAGCGAGGAGGGGTAAGGTTAGGGTGGGCTGTGGAATGAATGGATGGATGGATGGATAATGGATAATGGACCCCGCATTTCTTTTCTTTTCTTTTCTTTACTTTCCTTTTGTTTCTTTCTCTCTTTTCTTCTTTCTTTACAGAGTAAGAGAAGAGGGGCTGAGAGAGGAGGGGAAGATGGGGCATCCATGGGCTTGATTGAATTGGGATTGGCATGTGCATATGCATATGCATGTGCATCCGAGATGGGGGTTATCATTTAAGCTTATGTGTACTTAATTTTGCTTGTGGAATTTCTGTACCTATCTAGCTACCTATTTTCTGTCTCGTCGGACAATCGTCGTAACCTTACAGTCGTGTGTGTAATATTCGCTGTTTGTTTCGTGGGACTTTGTTCTACTTCTACGTCCTACTTGGCGAAGTGAAGAAGATACCTAGGAACCACGAGAAAGATACAGATCAAGATCAATCAAGATAAAGAAAACGAGTTTGAGTTCGAAGTCGAAGAAAATTAAACAAGATTAAATAAAATATTTGAAGGGTGGAAGGATTATTCTCTTATTTCGGATTTTCCGAGAGAAAATTTTGCGGTTGAGATAATCTCGAACTTTCGGAACCTTAGTGAAAATGAGATCGTTAGGGCCGTTGGTGGAAAGTTTGAAGGCGCAGTTGAGTTCTGATGCGAAGATTTTGATGAAGGGGGATGAGGGGTATGTGGAGGGGATTAGTAGGTGGTCGAGGGCGGCGGAGAGGGAGGCGGTGGGTTTATTTTTTTTTGGTTTTGGTTTTGGTTTTGGTTTTTGCTTCTGTTTTTCTTCTTCTGTTTTGGGGAGAAAGGGAGAGGGTGAGGAAATGGTTGTTGCTCTAGGGAGTGAGGGGAAGGGGGGGGGGGCAAGAAAAGTGATGTTTGTGTGATGTTTTGGAGATTGGAGAATTGAGATTTCCATCAACGTTCCCCAAGGATGTTTTTATATATATATCCATCTACCCTAATCGATTTTCAGTGTCTGTTATAATGTACTTGCTAACATCCTCTCTAGGCCCTAATCGTCTATCCTACCACCGCCGAGGACGTCTCCAAACTCGTTCTTTTCGTCAAAGAACATAGGCTCGATTTCGCAGGTGTGTATCTCGTTGATACATTGTCCAATCAAATTTTATGAACCCCTATAACTAACTCCCCATCACAGTCGCCGGCGGTGGACACGGCTCATCAGGCACCTCGTCGACCCAAAATGGCCTTTCCATTAACCTCTCCAAAATGCGCAACGTAGCCGTAGACCCCGTCAATAAATCAGCCCGCTGTCAAGGCGGCGCCCTCTGGTCCGACGTCGATACCGCTGCTTTCGCCCACGGCCTCGCTGCCGTCGGCGGTACCGTAAATCATACTGGCATCGGTGGACTAACCCTTGGAGGTGGCTTTGGTCATCTCACTCCCAAGCACGGATTAGTGATTGATAATCTCCTCGAAGCAGAAGTCGTTCTCGCCGATGGACGTATTGTAACGTGTTCTGCAAATCAGGAACCCGATCTCTTCTGGGCAATCCGCGGTGCGGGTATTGGATTTGGCGTCACGACGAGTTTTACCTATCGATTACATCCGCAACCCAACCGTGTCTGGGGCGGTATGCTAGTATTTCCCCGCGAGAAGTTAGAAGCCATCGTTTCATTCGCCAACACAATCGTCACGCTCGAAGAAGAAAGAGCTCTCCTGCTCCTCGCGTTTGCCTCTCCACCCCCAGCCTTCCAGCCCGCGGTCCTCGTCCCCGTCTTCTACAACGGCACCGAAGCCGAAGCTCACGCCTACTTCCAACCGCTCTTGGATCTCGAGCCGCTCGCCAACACCACCAGAGAAATGGATTACGTAGAAGTAAACGGCATGCTCAACGAACCCATGGCTCACGGCCTCCGACGCAACTTGAAAGGCGCCGCGGTCATGTTCCCACTAACCTATGCCTTCGCCGCGGAAGTCTACACCGAGACGGAGAAATTCCTCCTCGAAACCCCGGATGCGAAACATACCATGGTGATTTTCGAATACATACCTTTTGGCAAGATATTACAGGTGGGACAGCAAGATACCGCGTACGCGAATCGAGGCGCGTATGGAAACTTGGTATTTGGAGCGAGTTGGGAAAGTCAGGAGACGGATACGAAGTGTAGAGAGTGGTGTAGGATGATGGCTCAAAAAACAAAGGCGGAATTGGAGAGGAGGCTCAAGGACGGCACGGATGAGATTACCAAGGATGGAGTGGGTGCGTATGCAAATTACGATGGTGGTAAGTTTTCTCTCTTTTGTTTTGGTGCTTTGGGTTCTTCCCCTAAACATCGCTTGTGGGTTCTACGCGAACCTTATTTCCACGTTCGATATTTACCTACTTAGCAAAAGCCCCCCTTGCATCTTTATCGCAGAAAGAAAGCGACGTCATTGGCTAATGAATTTGATAGCAAACCATGAAGCAGGCAGTTTGGTTTATGGCGTCAATTATCCACGTCTTGCCGAATTGAAGAAGAGATTTGACCCCGAGAATGTATTTTCCAAGGGTCCAAATCTTGTTTCCTAAATCACTGGATTGGACTTTGAGCATTGATGTTAATTATTTGATCAAATATCGTCCTCTCAGAATGAAATTCAAGGACTTTTTATGCAAAAGGCTATACGAGAGATAAGAATTAGTGCACGCAATGATGAAACTTTTGATATATCAAATTCCGTCCTATGGAAAGGTAGGTAGGTAATGCTAGGACATAATAACTCGCGCCACTCCCCATAAAATCTCAGAACTGAATCACCCTTCTGATGTTTCCCGCTTGGAAAAACAGATGCAATATGAATACAATACAATGTTTATTAATAAGACCCTCGCGATAAAAACCAAAAGCAAACTATTCGTATCTAGAAATCGAACCGATCTGGTAGCACTACAGGTGCAATCAATGTCCATGTATAAATACCATAGCATACCCATGAACTGATGATTTTGACCCATGATGCCCAGTATGTTCTTCCCACAGGCGCAAAACTTGTATTTCCATCTGTGTATTCATCCATGTTCATGGTGAGAAGTGTAGCTACCCAAGTGGTCGCCAAGAAGAAAATTACATGGAATAATGCGTAACTATATTGTGTTGAGGTTCTCTCGTCATCTTTGGCGGTGTTTCCACTATCGCTTTCATCATCATCGTCTAGAAGAGCGTCTGCAGGAAGACTTCCTTCTTCTACGGCTTGTCGAAGAGCTGCTGCACGCATTTCACGTCGGCTATCTGGTTGTTGAGTAACTAGATCATGCTCATCATCTTCGGGCAATGCGATTCTCTTTCCTTTTCCTCCCAGAGCTACTCCTTGTGTTGCAGCTCTGGTTGTTGTGTATGCAACTGTGAGCATAGTAACGATCGCGCCAATAATAATAGAGGTTGTTCGCGTTCCTTGAGCTCGAATGAGAGGGTTGCAATGCTTCGTATCAGGCTCCATAGATACTGCAGACATGGTGAGGTATGTACAGTAGATAGCAACCATAGCTGATTGCGCCAAACCAGCTCTTGGATTGAATTCTTGGACCATAGGGTGGACAGAGACGACGGAGACGATAACCAGGAAAATTAAGTTGAGAGTAATAGCGGTTTGGTTCATTGAGCATCCAGCACCAGCGAAGAAAATGTATTGTACGATGGTCATGGCCAAGGAACATGCATACATGCCCAATGTTGATCCGATCAAAATTCCTCTCCAAGCTCGAGAATCATATGCTTCGATCTGTTCGAGACAATATTCCGCCCAGGTATGTGCAAGATCAACCAACAGAATAAGTCCGAGAAGGAGGAATAGTGTCGATCCGGTGAATGCAATGTAATTTCCCCATACCAAGAAGAACCCATCTGGGATCAAGAACGAAAGTACGATCAAGCCCAACCAGGCGATGATTTTAGGACCCCAAAATCCATTTTGTATTGCTGCACGCGGATTCTTTGAAGAATTTACGCCTAATAGCATCGATGCCATGATAAGGTGGAAAATTCCCAGTGCGAAATTAATCCGATGAACCGCAACCCATCCATAACATTCTCCTTCTGGACAACTGATCTTCATATAATCCAAAGTCAAGCCTTGTAGTTTGTTAATCGCCCATGGTGTTAGCATTATCCATGATAATATTGAATTGATTAAGAGGATGAGGGCGTATGCGATACGAGTGGCAACACTTTTCATCAGTCAGTCTTTGTTTATCAAACAAACGCCTCGAATATGAAGATATACCTGTTACCACATTTACCACAGGCACTGCATACAGCAGAGCATGTTGCCGCTCCACAGCAACTTGCAGCAAAACCCATCACCTAAGAAGATAAGTAATCTCTTCATGTCAAAGTCCAATAGGTAGAACTCACAGTGCCCATGCTTGGCACAGCCAACAAAGGAATTGAAAGTAGAGCGCCCATTTTTGCGCTCTGCTATAATGTGATGTCGCAGTATTGAACTTGGCAATAAAATAATCCGAGACTCTATTGAATGTGGTTCATGAAAAATCTGTATCGTTAATAGTTGAGCATAAAAGTTGAAGGATAACGTTGGAAGTTGTTTTGGAGATGGCTCCTTATGATCTATGCGGCTGATGAAAGCAGTCTAGGCGACTGACCTGCATTAGTGCGGTGGTGGTTTGTAAGATCCACCGTAAATCAAACTGATAAGGAGACATTAGCGGAGTTGGTTTATCTGATAACGGACTTACGTGTGTGCAGACGACAGCAAGAGGATACTCTAATTTCTTTCAGACAATCACTCGTATTTTGCCCAGAAACACTTGGGAGAACACTTTTGTCTCTCATTATAAAACATATCATTTCCCATTTTTCGCCAGCGAATACCCCTTCTTTTGCTTTGACTTTTGCAATGATTAAGACGTGAAACTATACAGCCCCCCCTTTGAGTAATCACGATAACGACGCGGTCATCGAACATGTCGGAAAAGCCATTACAAGCAGCGAGGATAGTGTCGAGTGTTGCAGCAACCTGTATTGCATTGGCATGTGGAACGAACTATGCTTTCTCCAATTGGGGCCCGCAGTTCGCTGATAGATTGAAGTTATCATCAACACAGATTAACTTGATAGTAAGACCACCTTGTGCCAAACTATCTGCTCTTGATATCATGCTAATTACTTGTAAACAGGGTCTATTTGGAAATCTGGGAATGTATGCATGTGGTATACCAATTGGATTATTGGTAGATGGAAAGGGGCCTCGACCTGCCGTTCTATTGGGAACGATTTTGCTTGCCGCGGGATACTTTCCACTATATCAAGCATACGCTAAAGGGTCTGGATGGTTACCATTACTTTGTTTATATTCATTCTTTACCGGTCTTGGAGGGTGTGCTGCCAATGCAGCTGCCATTAAGACTTCGGCTCTTAACTGGCCACACAACAGAGGTACAGCGACAGCTTTCCCACTGGCCACTTTCGGACTCAGTGCATTTTTCTTTTCTGCATTTACTGCATTTACATTTCCAGGGGATGCGGGTCATTTCCTATTAGTCCTGGCCTGTGGAACTAGTGGAACAGTATTCTTAGGATTCTTTTTCCTACGAGTGATACCACACGCCCATTACTCGGCTCTTCCCGGCCATAATCGATCCGATTCAAATCGACTACATCGCACAAAATCAGAGGACAGTAGACGAGCAGAGAGAGATGTCTTAGATGTTGAACCTGGTATGTTATATCCACCTGTTGCGTCTTCGGGCAAACATCATATCCTAAACCATCATGTGATAGAGGCAGAGGTACCCGAGAACGGCGTCACGTCCGATACCGACGAAACCTCCTCCTTGATGTCCAAATCCACCGATGAAGAATCTCGAAAAAATGTAGACGAAACTGACAAGAAGGATCACGCGCATCGTGTAGATATTCGAGGACTTCAATTATTCAAAACAGTCGAATTTTGGCAATTGTTTGCTTTGATGGGGATACTCACAGGCATTGGATTGATGACTATCAAGTAAGTTTCTCATTTTACTCGAACTCGAGCCTCAACTAAACTATCCTAGTAATATCGGAAATGATGCACAAGCACTTTGGCGTCATTGGGATGATTCAATCCCAGAAGAGTTCATCATGCATCGTCAAGCAATGCATGTATCCATCCTTTCTGTTTGTTCATTCACTGGTCGTCTCCTTTCGGGTACGTAATCCTCTCTATTTTATAGCTTCTCTTTCACTAACGCTCAAGTAGGAGTTGGTTCAGACTTCCTCGTCAAGGTCCTACGCTGTAGTGGTCTATGGTGTCTAACTCTCGCCTCTCTGATCTTCTTCGTCGCTCAAATCGCCGCTCTTAATACTGAAAACCCACACCTCCTCTTCCTTGTCTCCTCATTCACTGGTCTCGGTTATGGGTTTCTTTTCGGTTGCTTCCCATCTCTCGTAGCTGAGGCTTTTGGTGTTCATGGCCTCTCCACAAACTGGGGTTTCATGACCCTCTCCCCAGTCCTCTCAGGATACATCTTTAATCTTTTCTATGGCACAGTTTATGATCATCATAGTATTGTGAAAGATGGAGGTGTGAGGGAATGTACCGAGGGCTTGCAATGTTATCGCAGCGCATATTTGGTTACAGTAACGGCGTCGGTGTTGGGCTTGTTGGTCAGTTTGTGGTGCATAAGGTATACCCATTTGGAGAGACTAGAGGAAGCGAGAAAACTTGAAGCAGACGAGAGAGTGGAGTAAAGATGCATAGCTGTGCATCTCACAATCAAAATCACCAATCTAAAAACGATAGGATAGTAGGAGATTCGATGAAAGACAAGGTTTGGCTCCTTGTCTGGTAGCTACAATAGAGGTACTGGTCGAGTCACGAAAGGGTGTTCTTGAATAGAGTGGTCTTGGAAGGAATGGAATGGATAGACGGCGGACCGGCGGCTACTATAGAATGGTTTAGAGCTGGAAGGGCGAGGGTTATTTTCATTTCTTTCAAATTTATTCGTTCTGGCAGCATTAACGATTGGATTAATGTGAAGATAGAACGAAGAGGGGGATCTAATGCACGGGTGCATTTCCAAGCCCATATATCACACTTTCCATTCATGAAATTGGAATCAAGTGCTACTCAACATCTCATTCATTGAACAATTAAATTCCCTTCAAATACTTTCCAACAAACTTCGAGATGGGATTAAGACGTGACCAAATTTGTGAGACCTGTATCGTTGACTACTATGTAAAATGCGGATTCTAATACCGAGTTCTAGGTATAATACAGTGAGGCTCTGTATAGAACTTACTGTGGCAGGGGTGATCGAGGATGTTCAGATATACTCAGTTTCTTTCCACTGTTAGCAGCAACCGAATGATTGAAACTATATGCAAGAGAATACAGTCATCATCGCGGATTTTCATTAATTAAATCAACCGTTTGCTTATGCTACATTTTCAAGTCATATCAAGTGAAAGTAGGACGATATATCATTTCCTACCTCGCTGTTTATATTCATCTTCGCGCTTCTCCTTTTACGTATTTTGGATCGATTCGATAAATAATCTGTGATATTTTTCCTCTGGTTCTTTGAACTTACGATATTTGCATTATATCTAGGTACGTAACTGCTGATTTCAGAGGCTTTAGAGGCGCAAGAGGTAGTTAGGTATATAGAGGCTTGAGGCCCTGAAGTAGATGTGCAACGAAATATCTGAAGAGATATACCTAGTAGTTAAGAAGTGATTAGTGATTAGTAATTGGTAGGTCGTGAAGTAAAGTAAATCTTGAGAGTGAATATAAGGAAGAGATGAAAGGTAAAGTATGAGAAGAATGATGATAGTCAACTATGACTTTAGCTGGGTACTTGATCACATGTGGTATTCGGTTGCAAGACTTATATATTATGGTCTTTGGCTATACGTATTTTGTTATCGGATTGAAATATATGGATGGATATCCATGATGAATTGCGGTGGTGGCGATATTGTACTCATATCGAATCTATGGATCCGGGAGTGGCGTATCTGGATTTATTTTTTCATGATGAGAATGCGGGGGAAAGGGGTAGGTATATATGTGTTTACCTGGGTATCTATCTAGATGTGTAGTCCTTGGGTCTGGGATTTGTCTCGCTCAAGTATAGGTTTGTTAGATGGATTGGAGGAAAGAGTATATGACTGAGGAAACCAAAGACTAGAATGTTCAGTGCTGGATCCATACCTGAAAATTGGCTACTTAGACATTGTATTGGATGGATGGGAATGAGAAATGCAAGACTGAGATTTTGAGATGGAAAACAGAACATAAAAGATTGGGCTACGTTCTTCGACCAATCTTCGAACTGTGGTAGAATACTGAAAGCTGCTATTCTATTTTAACGCACATGTATTCGGATCGGTGGGTAAATCTTCTCCTGCTTCATTGTGTGTATTTCAGATTTTTGATTCCTACTAGGAATGCAAGAAGAAGTTAGATGAAGCACAAGAAGAAAAGATTTTAGAAGTACCAGCGGAGTTTCTATGGATAGTTTATTTGACTGGCAGAGGGGAATAATTTGTCGATGAAAATCACAAGACGTGGAATCGTTATGAGGAGCATAATTACAAATTTCTGGAATCTTTCAAGATACTTCAATCGATATTGTGAATAGTATACTGATACTGTGATGGTGTTGTAACGTTGAAGTGGCAATACTACTCACGTTCACATCACAGTAACGATCTTGAAAACATGTACCTCGTACTCTACGCTGTAGTCGAAACGACCGTGTTTTGAAAGAGTTGTAAACGGCCGATCCAAAGACTTCTCCCAAAAAATATATTCGTGTTCAAACTTGGAGTATAAACTTACTCGAACGTTGAATTAGTATGACGCTATCTCATATGAGCAAAGTACTACGATGACCAGTGCACCTCCCGTTAAACTTTACTGGCTGCCAGATAAATAAAAAAGTACCTCCCGGTGAACTCTATAAATAACTTTCGAGCAAAACACAAAGTTTCAACTTTCAATCAAACGATTGAATTTTTACATGTTGCATACATCATCATCCATTGTATATCTCACACGCTTGCTCGTTTACTAGAACGAACTCTCAGCATCGCCAAGACGTTTAGGATACTGCAAGGACGCGAGTCTTCCTACCACAAGCTCATAAGCTTTAAAAATTAAAGCCTCCGTATAGGTCGCACAGCATCTTACGCGGCTCTTTCAGACCAGTAGTCGAGAGTAGTAGGTAGATCTTTTCGTGTTGGTATGTTGATGCATATACGAATATCGTGAGATGGTATGGTGAATGAATGTATTGCAGGCTGTGCTTTTCGATGTGTAGAGGGCTCTTTGTAGGAGGAAAAACAGGCCGGAATTGACCACTAGCAAAGCCCTTGAATAATCCTATTGTTCCATTCTAATTCAGAGAATTCAATGTTTAAATACTTTTATAAATTGAAGATTATTCAAGGATTTATTAGATATCATTAATTTTTGTATTTTTATTATCTATTGATTTATTATAGAATTTATTAGGGTGATTAATTTTGGCCTCTTTTTTCTCCCATGCAGAGGGGGGGTAGGTATCATACATTGTGAAATGCAGCGTGGCAGTATGGCTCAACATGCCAACATAGCGAAATTTGGCATCCAACAGTTGCACTTGATGTTGGAAAGAAATTTCTCCATCTTTGCGGAGGTTGTCGATATCTCTCCATATGATGCGATGTGTGATGCGATGTGATGACTGTGAAGCTAGCTGCAGCACGATAGATTCGCAATGGCGTAAGAGCAGGTTTTGCGTTCGTACTACGCATATATTTCTTGGCCTACCTAGTGTTTTCGTTCAAGGCGTGCAAGCCATATCCAGAACTAATCCCCGACCGAGCTCTCTATCTACTTGGCAACGTAGATAACGAACCATTTCCTGGTTCAACGGGATGTCAATGGTGCAGTATCAATATGTAGACTCCGTATGTACTCGAAAGGTGTGCAAGCACGGCAAACCAAGAGTTAGAGACAAATGGAATCTATGTGAGGCGTGAGGCGTTGTTCACGGGCGAATCGTTTGTTATTGGTTGGACGGAATTAGATTAAGGTACTATGCTACCTGTCTAGTACTGATTTTATTCCAGATGCATTGTAGCACAGGACAAACAGGACAAACGAGTTGCGCTTTGTTGAGGTTGAATTGTATCCAATGCTGCAATGATGTCGACTGTTTGTTAGCAGGCCTACTCAAAGCGTTACCATCACCAGTAATAAGTACTAGGTATTGAATCTTGATGATGCTTACACACTGCGCATAAAGGCGGCATTTGGACTGAGGGGTTTAATTCCATATTTGTAAGGAAAGTGGATACGAATTATAATTATTTTGAGCTTCATGTGGATCTACAGGAGAGCTGCTTTTGAAGAGAACGTGGTGTGTGTGTTGGTATATTACTCGAGTTGAACTGGAGATGTTACCACTCGAATTTTACATCCCGTCTGCTTTCTTGATGATAAATCTCTCCTTTACGGATCAACTCATCTCACCTGATCTTCATTGGCCAGATCGTAATGTCTACGAGCTTACCTAGGTTACAATCAGAAATGAAGCAATTTTATATCCACGTCTCGTTTGGACGGATACTCAATTCTCCTCCGCAGTCTCCGTCCGACCTCTTCCCTTCCCTTCCCCAACACAAAATTATCCGATATTAAACACCATCCCCAGCCAGCGATAATTTTCAATGGAGCCCCAGATAAATGGATTCTGGCGGTATTTCTTGGGGATGAGATGGTCGTTTCCCAGCCACTTGAATATTCTATCGAGTCTCTAGGTGTAAAGCTTTGTTTCCCTTTTAACCCCATTTGAGTCTTGACGCCGCAATCCCAGGTTGGACTGGTACTCTGAATGAAGTGCGCTTCAGGATGAGCCGCGTGGGGGTTGTAGAAGTGTAAAGGGTTGAGCACGCCATGATGGATCTCCTACGGGATGGAGGAATTGAGGAATTGAGGAATTGAGAATCGAGGAATCGAGGAATGATAGCGCTAAAGATTGGTGCTACGGGGTACGTAGTAAGTAGGTATCTATCTATTTATACTGGGTGGCTCCAAAGTTCCAACTGTTGGTTTAGAATTTAGAGCACATCGCCCCTGCCATAGGAGTGAGGACATTTTTTCTATCCACGGCTCCAATCCGAGCAGTAAGTTCGTGAGATCCACGGAACATCCTGGAGCATGGACAATACCGTACAGAAGTGAACCATGTTTCAATGTTTGAAATGCTGTTGAGGATGCGTTCGGAATCTGATTTGATATCAAGCTGACACAGACGGTGGACATTGAATTGGTCCCGCATGAAGTACAAGATTTTCCAAGGTCGGTTTGCAGCTCCCATAGCCTACAGGTTTAGATGAAAGACTCCTCCCGTTGAAGCGCCACTACCAGGTCGGAAAGGTCCAAGGTTTGAGGTATGAGGTACTGATAAAAAAGCTACTGCATGATGGTGCATGTACTACCACCATATGCAGCATGTTTATTTACTTCTCAACCACGCCAATGAATGTTCGACCAACAGATATTGTCATGTCGCGATACTGCAATAGGACGTACGAATATTACCCTATCTCGTATCTTCCCATCCGCACAACAGTTTCTCTCCCTCAATCTCAAACATCAGGAACGAAAAATGAATTGAATATTAGGATCGTCTTGTGAAAAGAATATCAATGTAAAAACCAAGAACTAAACGTGCCAAGAAGCTTTAGAACATCATCATGCGACGATGACAAGAAGAATGAAGTATGTAGATCGACCCCTTTTCACCAATCATGGTGTACAAGATCCTCACGACAACTTACTGTGTTACTGCATGTGTGCTAAAAAGTGGTTTGTTTAAACGTTCGGCCGGTCTTTTTTCCCTGGCATCTGAGCGATCACTTTGGCTTGAAACATAACTATTTTTCGCCATGACAGCGAATATGCTGAAGTCTGGATATTTGAGTGAAATTTGACATGAGCAATGATTGAAACAACAACCAACTTCCTTCAATTTGTTATGGAAGTTGGGGATGTTTATGTTACTCGCTAAGTAGGACGTATATGTAGATACCTACTAGGGAGGTATATAAAGATTCTAGATTCTTAGGCTAGTAGACAAGTAGATAGATAGATCCTTCTGGTAGACCGGTGGACGTTCTGCACACTATTATAGTAGGTTCCCGCGACAGTCAATTCAATCGACGATATATCATATCTCCCCCCTCTCGAGCTACTCAAGAGTCCTTTCGACCAATGTGAACAAAAAACGGTAAAGAAAAGCATCAAGGTATACCTAGAAGCCATCCACTCATGAGCTCATCCCTACTGTGGGAAGCAGGGTTAAAATGAGTGAAATGGGATATTGTAAAAGAAGCTAAAGAAAAAAAATGGAATAAGCCTTACTCTATTAATATTAATAGACTTAATAACTGGCTGAGAATACTCTGTACTTCGTACATAAAAAAATGTATCTGATAGACTGATAGATTCGATACTGCCTGCGGTACTAGGTAGGTAATCTGAGGTAATCTAATAAACATATCAATTCGCCTATCCCTAATCAGTCAATTCCTCCAAGGCCTTCCTTAGCTCTTTCGCCTGTGGTTGTTTTTCTGTCATTCAAGAAATCGCCAATTCTCTTGTCTCCAGCCTCTCCAAGCCTATCCGCCAATTATTTTCACAATCTCCTCACAACATTCCCACCGAAAGCGATTTTCCCACGTCAGTCTCCTATTCAAAATTTGGAGATTCGTGTCGCAAGTCTGCTTAGATGCTGAGGAGATCATCTGGGTCGGCCGCAGAGGAAGAAGGCGACGATTCAACAGCGAATGCCGACATAATTGAAGGACCGGGGTTTACAGGTCGCTCTAGAAGCGAAGTATCGATATCGAATAGGGATTCCCAGAATTTCCAATCAACTTCACGACAAACCACTCCTCAACATACTCAATCCGAATTAGATCGTCGGAAAAGTTGCGACAAAAGACCTTTGGCTGCCAGGAGTCGACGCCCCAGCAATACAAATTGGAAACCAACTGAATCGCGCAATGGACAAATAGATAAGGCTCAACCTAACGAAACGGCTGTAATTAGTGTTTCCTCGAAAGGGGCTATCGAGGTAGATAAGATGGCCGACTCTAGACAAACTTCACGACGGTCGAGGTTACGAAGTCCTTGGTCTTTTACTCCATTGACCTTCGCTACAACAGTTATAGCCTTACTTACTTTGGCGTCTATTATACATTCATTTACCACGCGGCAATTGGATAACAAAGGATGTCGAATGTCATATATGAGGCCTTCTTTTGCGAAGCTATCGGATTTCGATACCGAGCACACCCGTTTCGCAAGCAAATATTCGGTTTATCTATACAGGGAAGGAATGGTGGATGAGGATACCAAGGTATGATGGGATTGCGTGAAAATCAGAGTGCTAAACTTACGAAATCTGTCTAGGTTAGAGGGGTTCCCGTTTTGTTCATACCTGGAAATGCTGGAAGTTATAAGCAAGTTCGACCAATTGCGGCAGAGGCAGCAACATACTTTCACGATGTTTTACAGCACGATTCTGCAGCGATCAATGCCGGAGCACGGAACCTGGACTTTTTTACTGTCGATTTTAACGAGGATATAACAGCCTTCCATGGGCAGACAATGTTGGACCAGGCAGAATATTTGAATGAAGCGATTGCGTACATATTATCTTTGTACCATGATCCTCGAAGATCGCAACGAGACCCGGAGCTTCCAGATCCAACTTCCGTTATCATATTGGGACACTCGATGGGTGGGATTGTAGCTCGTACAATGTTAATCATGCCGAACTATCAGTCGAATTCCATTAATACAATTATCACAATGTCAGCTCCACACGCTCGACCCCCTGTTTCCTTTGATGCGGAGATTGTCAAAACTTACAAGCAGATCAACGACTACTGGCGTCAAGCCTACTCACAGAAATGGGCAAACAACAATCCTCTATGGCACGTTACTTTGCTATCTATAGCGGGGGGTGGACTCGATACTGTGGTTCCATCGGATTATGCAAGTCTGGAATCGCTGGTGCCAGATACACATGGATTTACCGTTTTCACTTCATCTGTGCCAAACGTATGGACTGGTATGGATCATCAAGCTATTCTATGGTGCGATCAGTTTAGAAAAGTTGTCGTCAGATCTCTATACGAGGTTGTTGATGTAAACCGGCCTGCACAAACGAAACCTCGAGCAGATAGAATGAGAATCTTCAAGAAATGGTACTTGACAGGAATGGAAAGTCTCGCAGAAAAGACCCTTTCCCATAAGGAACCCACGACTTTGCTTACTTTGGAAGACGATTCGCACGCAATAATCCCCCAAGGAGAAAGATTAACCCTACGAAAATTTGGGGAGTCGCGAAAACCAAAAGCACATTTGCTCCCGATTCCTCCCCAGGGGACACCAGGTGGAAAACGATTCACACTTCTCACCGATCAAAAGCTTGATCGACCTGGGGAAAATGGGAAGTTGGAGGTTCTTTTCTGCAGTGTTTTCCCTCTGCATCCAGGTCAATCAGCGACACTATTTTCTATGAATATGGATCTTTCTGGGGATAGCTCTGGATCTACGAGATTAGCTTGTAAAAATGCTGCAAGTGACGTTATTCCTTTACCAGCATCCACCAGAACATCAAAGAAGCCTTTCTATCTGGACGAGGAGGAAGAAATAAAACCATTTTCTTATTTGCAATACGATTTGGAGGATATCATTGACCACCAATTTGTTGCTATCGTCGATAAAGCAGTTGAGTCAACTCCTGGATGGGTGATTGCCGAGTTTAGTGACAATGTTCAGTCACATAGAATCAGATCTCTGAGTCTTCGACGTCTCTTGGCTTTCGGTATGAAAATGAGGCTTCCACCAAACAGACCCATGGTTGCGGAGGTTAAAATACCTGCCGTGCACTCCAGTTTGTTGGCCTATAACTTGGAAATGGGCAATCAAGTATGCGGGGAGGAATCGGAACTGTTCACCCCGCTTTTACGGCAATACATTTCGGAGCCTTACGAATCCAAATACTTTGTAAATGTGAAGCAAGCAAGCATCAATATCCATGGAGTTTCTCCGTTCATGCCACCTGCACTTAAATACAAAGCCATTCAAGATGGGTTGAGTCTTCAGTTCTGGACTGATCCAACGTGCAACTCGAGCATTAAGATCTCCCTGAGTGTCGATATCCCAGGCAGTTTAGGGAAGTTGTATATGCGCTATCGAACGGTTTTTGCTGCATTCCCCTTACTGGTTGTTGCCCTTGTTTTGAGAAAGCAATTTCGAATGTATGACGAGACGGGAATTTTCATTTCTTTCAGCGAAAGTCTGGACTTGTGTTTACGACAGTCTTTACCTTTGGTGTTGCTAGCTCTTACATGCCTATCGGTGTCATTCTCCCAGGCAAGTACGGCACCACCCCAAGGAGCTCCCACAGGCTTTTTGGGATGGGGAAGGAACGCATCGGAAACTGTCATTGACTATACTAAAAATGATTTACTTGTGGGCTCACAGGATCCGTTCTTCTGGTTTATGGTTCCTCTAATTGGGCTGGTTTGCATTGGTGTATGCGTAATGATCAATTATGCCACATTGGCTATTACTCACATTTTGAGCGTACTCTATGGTTGGATGAGTGTTAAGCCGGCGTGGTTGCGAAACGAAGATAGAAAGAGGGCATCATCTCCAGCATTCGCACCATCTTCTCCCCGCCGACGAGTATTTACGACTGGCGTATTGTTATTCTTGGTGTCTACAGTCATTCCATACCAGTTCGCATATCTGGTGGCATGCCTGGTACAAATAGCCACTTGTACAAGAGCCCTACGATTTGCCAGGGAAGCACGTTCTAACACGAACTATAACTTCTACAATTACGTCCACTCAATACTTGTCCTTATGCTATGGATCCTACCAATCAACCTCCCAATACTCGTTGTGTGGATTCATAACTTGGCTGTGCATTGGTTAACGCCCTTCTCTTCTCATCATAACGTCCTCTCCATCATGCCCTTCATTCTTTTGGTGGAAACATTAACGAGTGGAAAGATGGTCCCTCGTGTTACGTCGCGTGTTCGCCACGTTACCAGCGTTCTACTCTTCGGCATCGCGATCTATGCTGCAGTATATGGAGTGACTTATGCCTACATGCTTCACTATCTAGTCAACTTGGTAGCTGCATGGCTCGTCGCTATTCATTCTTCAACCTCAAACTGGACACTTGCGGGTGTAACAACCATGTTCGATCCCGAAAGCAATGAGAATACTCGTAAGCGAGGCAAGACACCTTGAACGACAATACTGTCTACGAGATTATCTACAGCACCATTAAATTCAACGATTCACGATTCAACGCCCACCACATTTATCAGACTCCTATTACTTTTATAATCGGTTGAAATCATGGGGTCCCGCAACCTATCAACCTATTTTTGTTTCTTTGACGCACTAGACTTTTCGGCGTTCTCAACAAAGTATAGAACTTTGAACGTTATCACACGTCTGTTTTCCCGAATTTCCCACTTTTTCTAGACTTCAATTCTTTCGTTTATAGCGAATGATGTTCATATACAAAATTCATTCGCAAATAACTATACTCATAAGCGATGTACATAGGGAAGTTGGCGTTCTCTTCTTTTCCAGCTGCAAACTGTAATTACGCACGTACATACCTACATTTTTGCGATGCGCTGGTGTTATGTTATCCAAAGGGGAGAGATGTAGGCTGAGGAGGTATATTAAAGGGGGCGAGAGGGAGGATGGGCATGATACTGCAGTGGCCGGGCAGTAATCAAAAAAACTTGGCTACTTTTTAATGTTTTATATTGTATCTTCTTCTGACGGCGAGAAGGGGACTGGACAGTAAGAGGGGGGAAAGTGACGATCGGAGGGGTGATATTGGGTGGGGAGGGAAGGGGAATGGGATGAGGTGTATATTTGGTTGATGGGAGTGAGGTTGCAAAAGGGAGATTGGAATGCCGAAGATTATTCTGGCCTTTGCTTTACGGGTAGAAACGAGAAGGTGGAATGATGTGTTAACATCGTGCTGTGCTGTTGCTTATACCCTTTGGTTTGGAAATGGAATTGGGGATGAGAGTTGTGGAAGACAGGATGAGAGTGAAGTGTGAATGCAGGTGCGAGGTACGGAGGGAATAATTGAATATAGACTCCGGAAGGGAAACTTCTTACATGTTTTTGGGTGCAAATACTTGTGTGAATACTTTTGTAACTATTTGAATGCTGGAACTCTCAGTATGGTGAATATATCGCTTCTGATGTGGTTCTGATGTGCTCCTAATGTTCGCCTTGCTATTATTCGATCTATCGAAGAGAGCGTTGTAAAAACATTGAACTCACTCCCGGTAAACCTTTGAATACATCGGCCCACCACTCGCTGACCACAAGCAGCACCATTCATGCAAATTGATACCTTTTTAAATACTGTATGAAATATCTTCATTTAGATGAGAGTTGGATTGGAACTTTTGTAATGTTGTTTGAATTGTTAAAGAAATCTAAAAATAGATAGTCTCGAACGTCCCTCATTAGTTGTCGATGATGTCGTGTCCTATCGGACAATTTATCGGGCTACCTTGAAGTCCCTGAAATCTTTCCGTCGACAATTTTTAAGGGGAAGAGCTTCTCATCCAATTTATTATTCACAGTACATATATTTCGTCCATTTTGAGGGCGGGCCATTCCTTTATTATTCTGCAGATGGTTTTGGCTTAAATCCATCAAGGTGTTTTGACAATCTGTTCCTTATAAAGTCGGAGCCGTTTGTTCGATTGAACGCGAACGCGTATAATACGATTTATTTACAGAGCAGACGAGCATACCAGCAATATGGCTAGAGTCAATCGTTTTGGCTTCTTGGCCATTGCGATGGCTTTCCATCTGGTGTATATTTATTCAATCTTTGATATTTATTTTGTGAGTCCCATCGTATCTGGGATGCGCGAATTTGGGGTAGAGAGACCAGATGGAGTGGAAGCCCCAGCGAAGCGTTTGGTGCTTTTTGTAGGTGTGTTATTCCGTTTTCTTCTTTAGAAATTGTGTATGGATGCAATTGACTGATACTTTGAATCTGCAGGTGATGGTCTACGAGCCGATAAAGCTTTCCAATCATTTCCAGAACCATACCCAAAAATAGAAGAAGATCTTGTTCCGCGGCCTCTTGCGCCATTCCTTCGCTCGCGGGTTCTTGGACATGGTACTTTCGGTGTCTCTCATACTCGAGTTCCTACGGAATCCCGCCCAGGACATGTTGCGCTTATTGCGGGCATGTACGAAGATGTTTCGGCAGTTGCTACTGGATGGAAACTCAACCCGGTGAACTTCGACAGCGTTTTCAATAGAAGTAGACATACTTGGTCATGGGGAAGTCCAGATATCTTGCCAATGTTCCAATTGGGCGCTGTGCCAGGTCGTGTCGATGCGTATACATATTCTGCTGAGGAGGAGGACTTTTCAAAGGCTGCTATACACTTGGATATCTGGGTATTCGATAGAGTCAAGGCTCTTTTTGCAGAAGCTGCTACGAATGCCACTTTGAACGCCGCATTAAGAAAAGATAAGAATGTGTTTTTTCTACATCTCCTTGGCTTGGATACTACAGGTCATGGTTTCCGCCCATACTCGAAAGAATATCTATATAACATCAAAGTTGTGGATGAAGGTATTAAGGAAGTAACAAAGGTCATCGAAGATTTCTATAAAGATGATAAGACCGCTTTTGTCTTTACAGCCGATCATGGAATGAGTGATTATGGAAGTCATGGCGATGGGCACCCAGACAATACACGCACTCCCCTGGTTGCATGGGGATCTGGAGTCGCGAAACCTATCGTGCAGGCCCATGGAATTGCACCAGGGCATGACGAGCTATCCTCAGATTGGGGTATGGACCACATTCATCGACATGATGTTTCACAAGCAGATGTTGCAGCTCTCATGGCATATTTGGCTGGTGTTAACTTCCCAGTGAATTCTGTTGGAGAGTTGCCCCTATCGTATCTAGCAGCGGATATTCCCGAAAAATCCGAAGCTTTCCTAGCTAATGCTAGGGGTATTCTTGACATGTACCGAATCAAAGAGGAGCACAAGAAAGCCACCGAGTTGAGATATCGACCATTTGAGGGTCTCGGAGACCAGAACCATACGGCCGAGCATCGATTAGCTGATATCAGAAATCTGATCGATCGAGGACAACATGAAGAAGCAATTCGCGAGACTGCAGAACTTGTGAGACTTGGTTTGGCTGGTCTGAGATATCTTCAGACATACGATTGGCTCTTTTTGAGAGCTCTCATTACGATGGGTTATTTAGGGTGGATCACATTTGCTCTCACTACCGTCATTGATCTTCATGTTCTTCATGGTAAAGCTGAGACTTCTAGAACTTTAGCGGGCAGTCTTTTCTTCTCTTCAATTCTTGTTGCACTTTTCGCTTCCTTTATTGTTTCTGAATCGCCTGCAACATATTACGCCTATGCTGTTTTCCCAGTGGCATTCTGGGAAGAAGTATATGCTCGCCGAAATGCTCTAGCCGAGGGCGGAAAAGCACTATTTGGTCATGTCAAGTCACCCATTGCCTATATTGGAACATTCATCAAAACTGTCATTTTCCTAGGCGTTATAGAATCGCTCGTAAGCCAAGATATACATTCTACAATTGACCATTCAATAACATCTATAGGCATGGGGTTACACCCACAGAGAGATTTTCTCTGCCCTGTTCGTTGGGGCAACCTTCTGGCCAGCATTTTACGGCTTAGGATTCTTAAAAGAAAACAAAGCATTGACACTAACATGGGCTGTGTCCTGTCTGGGAATGAGCACCTTCACATTACTTCCTGCAATGAAAGTTGAAGATATAGATCTTATGTAGGTTATGAATTCCTAAAGTAATTAAGTTTCTAGCTAATCTTGTACATAGTTTGTATGGTGGTGCTTTGATGGTGGGCGTAGGTGTTTTGTATCTTGCTTTTGAAAAGAAGCTACTCGCGAAATCCAAGATGACGGGAGATTCTATTGCGCCAGCCGATAATCTTCTATCCCGCACACTTATTGGAGCACAGGTGAGAAACTCCATCCATCGCCATAAATCGCGAATTCTGACCTCTCAAATAGATCGGGTTGATTGTCCTATCAATGCTTGTTACGAGATCTACTGCAATGTCCCTACAGGCAAGAATGGGGCTTCCTCGAGGAAACCAAATAGTTGGTTGGTGCTTGATTGGTAAGTTGACGAACACCTGGTGATATGAGAAAAGCTAACATGAATAAAGTGGCGTCTCTTGTAATGCCCTTTTTGCACCGTCTACAGCCGAACAACCATTATCTACACCGACTGATGATTGTATTTCTCACTTTTGCACCACTCTTCGTAATTCTTACCATCTCTTATGAAGGATTATTCTACATGGCATTTTCAGCCACTCTCATCACCTGGGTTCTATTGGAACACGGCATCCACAAATACACTTCAAGTAAAACAACAAAAGTCAAGGCAAATGGTGTTCAAGTTGCAGAAGTCCCTACTTCATTATCCTCTTCTCCATTCCGCTCTCTCACGTTGACTGACGCACGGATATCTCTATTTTTCCTCATACTTTTACAGTCGGCATTCTTCAGCACAGGAAATATGGCATCTGTCTCGTCTTTCA
The DNA here is from genome assembly GCF_014898535.1 of Botrytis deweyae. Classification (NCBI taxonomy): domain Eukaryota; kingdom Fungi; phylum Ascomycota; class Leotiomycetes; order Helotiales; family Sclerotiniaceae; genus Botrytis; species Botrytis deweyae. The sequence continues at coordinate 210,298 of NW_024066226.1, read as the reverse complement.
GTCTGGAAAGTGTGAATCGTCTAATCCCAGTCTTTGATCCTTTCTCCCAAGGAGCTTTGTTGATTGTGAAGCTTATGATTCCATTTGCATTAATCTCAGCGAACTTGGGTATTCTGAACAAGAGACTAGGCGTCGCGCCCTCAGCCTTGTTTATGGTGGTAATAGCTATCAGCGATTTCTTGACCTTGCATTTCTTCTGGGTGGTTAAGGATGAAGGGTCATGGCTGGAGATTGGGTCGACGATTAGTCATTTTATTATTGCAAGCTTGCTTTGTCTTTTCGTGGCTAGTTTGGAGGGGTTTAGTGAGCTGTTTATTGCGGGGGTGGAGGTAGAGGATCATTCGGGTCAGATTGAGAAGGAGCGGGAGCTTGGGGGAATGATTAGGGATGTGAAAGGGGAGAAGGAGGGGAGTGAAAATGGGATGGGTAAGACTGGCGTGAATGGGAATGGAATTGGAAATGGAAAAGACAAAAGTACTTGAATGTGGGTAAAGATATGAATAAAGAGGGAAAATGCATGTCTATATTGTAATGATTATAAGAGCATCATGATGTATTTGGATGAGAATCACGAGAGGATGTAGATGAAAGTGTCGTGGACGAACAATGGTGAATTAAAACCCAATATCACATGGAGCAGGTTATCCAAGGACGTACCGAGGCTCTTCTCTAGCTGATGATCCTACATTTCACCGGAGACTAATAAGCTCAAGCTTACACATATCGTATTGTATTGGTGAATACTGGGGTGGAACAATAGCACGGGTACTATCTGGGGTGCATATGCCACATGAGGAATTGCGGGGTGAGGGGATGGATGGAGGATGTGTTCCGGGAAGTATTCGTGGGGACTGGGAAGGTGGCTAGTAGTGGGTGGTTAGGGGTGGTTAGGGGTAGGTAGGGAAGTGATGGATGGATGGGGCGGGTTTGGAGTTTAGTGCGTGGTGGGTTGGATGGAGTGGGAAGTGGGAAGTGCGAAGTGTGAAGTGCGAAGGATGGATGAATGAAGTATGGGAGTTGTTATTGGTTTAATAGGGGAAGCGAAACTAATTAGCTAGAGGGGAGGGGTGGTGGGTAATGTTCTGGGGTTTGTGGGGAGGATGGGTGTTGGGTGTTGATGTTAGTTGGATGGATGGATACTTGAAGCGGTGTTGGGATTGGGATTGGGATTGGTATTGGAATTGCATAAAAGATCACATTGGATGATTCAGATTCAGATCGATATTGATATTGGATATTTTGTAGTATATAATAGATATCATAGTACTTGGTAATATTAGCAGCAGAAGGATAGAAGTAAAAGTGTTGCTTATTGAAATTGAGATGAGATGAGGTGTATTATAATATAATGAAACCCTAGACGAGAAAAGGGAGTTTCTTTGTGCGGCTGATATACCTAGTAAGTACCTAGGTAGTCATAATAAGTAATTTACCATTTCATCATCATGTATCGAATATTCCATAGGGCTTCGAGGTCGAGCGTTTTTACTCTATCTACCGGTACTATCTACTATCTACGGTACTATCTATGGTACTATCAACGATGATGTGCGTAGAATGAGTGGAGCAAAGAAGTGTCGCGTGTTTTCTTTCTTTTTTCACATCGAGTCCGAGGAACCTTATTTGAAATACCTGGTAGGTCTACGGGGAGGCTAATCATTATCAGTATTGTATGCAACCAGCCTTGAGGAGAGAGTGGTGGCTGGCTAATTATGCTTTGGATGGACGTGTATGTGTATGTATGTATAACATGTACAACATATAACAATATGATCGTGTTATGTTTATATATCAGAAGAATATATCGCGCTGACATTAACCAAGACCACATACGAATTCAATGTATTTAATTCCAATACATTAACAATAAGATGTACAACTGATTTGAGAATTCATTGTTGTCACACGCAATCGAATCGAACGAATCCCATTGAATGAATTTCATTTCGTTTCATTTCACCGCGCAAACGGAAGACGGACAACGGATGGGAAAGGGAGATCCATCCTTTTTTTTCGCAGATCATGGTTCGTACCTTAAAATCGATTCCACTGGGCAATTTCACCCCACATGACCAACCATGACCTTCTTCTTGTAGGCACTTTGACACTTTTGCAGTATCACTGTATCCTCTCTTGACCCTCTTGACCCTCTTGACCCTCTCTCTACTCAAGTCCCGAAAATCTGTAAAAATAGCCTCCGTACCGAGAAGCCCAGATTTATCAATTCATTTATCAATTCAGTTCAGTTCAATTCAATTCAATTCAATCCAATTTCACCATCATCCATCCTACTTACTTCCCACCCACACCACACCCACCCTTCTCCCCCAGCTATTCAATTCAATCCGATCCGCCGACAATACCATTAGGGAAATTCATACACAATTATTAATTCGCATGACCAAAGAGTATTAGGAATTACCGGCTACTATGGCCTCAAACGAAATGTCCGCAGATGGTTCAGGTGCCTCGAACCAATATTCTGCTCCGGCGCCTCAAATGAGTAGTCAAGCTCCTGCTGGTTCAAATGCTGCACCTAGCTCGCAGCTTCCGGGACATGCTTCATTTAGAAGGTATGATGGAATGTATTCTCCGATCCCACGAATGCGCTGACAATTTGGGGATGAAGACAACGAGCTTCACGAGCTTGCCAAGTATGTAAATATCGTTCCATTTCTTATCCATCCAATTTGATGCCTCGGTCCGAGGACCAGATTGTGATTGTGATTGTGGAGGAATCGAATATGAACAAACATTTGCTAACATCAATTCCTAGACTTGCCACGCTCGAAAGGTAATGTTACGCAAATTTATTGCGCCGTCGCATGGTCGTGCAGCTTCGAGTGTATGTTAATGGGTCGATAGGTACGATGTGATGCTGCGAGTCTGGGGGTGCCTTGCACAAATTGCGTCGCCTTCTCCATAGAATGCAAGATCCCAACGCCGAAACGCAAGAAGACAAGTAGCAAAAACAAAGATTCTGATAGGTATCAATTACCTCGGATCTCTGAAGGGCTTGCAGCTGACGAGGGTAGCGACCGAGGAGAAACCATTGACGAACGATCACCTCAGAACAATGACTCCCCAAGTACCCAAACTCCCAGGACCTCGATCGGCTATAACACGCAAGATGGAACACCTGCGACTTCTCTCACTGAAGCTCAGGCTCGTCAGCGGGACAGTGACGCAACGACCTACGCTCAATTCATGAAGCCTAAATTTACCAGAGCGCCCATAAAGGAGGCAGGAAGAGTAGCATATCTAGGAGAATCGTCGAATTTGACACTACTCGTACACGACCGACATGGCAACGCAGACGTTGTACATTATCCTTTACCAGAGAATATTAGAGGATCGAGGGCGAGGCTGACAGAATTGGATAATGTGGAAATTGATATCCTACATCAACGGGGAGCATTTTTACTCCCTCCTAGGTCCCTTTGTGATGAACTGGTAGATGCATATTTCAAATGGGTTGCCCCAATTGTGCCTGTAATCAATCGGAACAGATTCATGAGGCAATATCGCGATGCGAAAAATCCTCCTTCGCTTTTATTACTACAGGCTATCCTCCTGGCTGGATCCAGGGTCTGTACAAATCCCCAATTAATGGATGCTAATGGATCGACGACTCCCGCTGCCTTGACATTTTACAAGCGTGCAAAAGCACTTTACGACGCGAACTATGAAGATGATAGGGTTACAATTGTACAAGCTTTGGTCTTGATGGGATGGTATTGGGAGGGACCAGAAGATGTAACGAAGAACGTATTTTATTGGAGCAGGGTTGCGACGATTGTAGCACAAGGTTCAGGTATGCATAGGAGTGTTGAAGGTTCTGCGCTTAGCAAAGCCGACAAGAGGCTCTGGAAGCGAATCTGGTGGACGCTGTTTACCCGTGACCGATCGGTTGCCGTTGCTCTTGGCCGCCCTGTGCATATAAATACCGATGACTCCGATGTGGAGATGGTTAGTGAGGATGATTTTGTCGAAGATGAGACCGATCACCCCGCCGAATTCATCCAAGATCCTGTGCATGTCCAATTTTTCCTTCAATATGTTAAGCTTTGCGAAATTATGGGATTGGTTCTCTCACAGCAGTATAGCGTAGCTTCAAAGGCTCGACGGCAAAATGCGATTGACCTCACCCACAGTGATATGGCATTGGCAGATTGGCTGTCTCATTGTCCTAAGGAGGTATATTGGGAGATGCCTCGACATCAATTTTGGGCAGCCTTGCTACATTCCAATTACTATACAACACTCTGCTTGTTACATAGAGCGCATATGCCACCCGCTACTACACAGAGAGGTAATTATGAGGAAAATGTGTATCCATCTCGAACTATCGCATTTCAAGCTGCAGGAATGATTACGTCTATCATCGAGAACTTATCGGCACATGATGAGCTACGATACTGTCCAGCATTTATCGTGTACAGTTTATTCTCTGCATTGATTATGCATGTTTATCAGATGCGATCCTCTGTGCCATCCATCGTTGCAGCTACCCAAGAGCGAATGCGAGTTTGTATGAATGGTTTGAAGGACGTATCAAGAGTTTGGCTCGTGGCTAAGATGGTCTACACACTGTTTGAGTCCATCCTGGGAAATAAGGTTCTTGAGGAACGTCTTCAGAAAGCTGCTGGAAAACGACATAAACGTATGGTACAGAGCATCAGCGAGGGCCTTAATCAAGCTAAGAATGAGTCACAAAAGAGAAAATATGACGATATGTCACTAGATTTCGCTGTGGGCAGTGGACCCGCGCCACAAGAATCGTACGAGAGGTCCAGACCGCAAACACCAAGTCAAGGTTATAATTCATCATCGATGCCTGCACCACCACCTATTACATCCCCAAATCAGCGTCAGAATCGAGATACGTTTATGGGAGGTTCTAATTCTCGTCCTCACACACGTCCGCCCACACCTTTCAATCCCTCATACTCGGTCCCGGCTACGCCGCCGGATCTCTATCTTGTTACCAGAAACTCCCCAAACATATCACAATCTCTCTGGGAGAACTTTCAACCAGATCAGTTGTTCCCTGAAGGTGGTCCTAGTTTGAATAACATTCAATTCTCCCCACCAAGTCATCCCAACCTTGATCCAAATCTCATGCCTCATTTAGGTGCACCTCAGCCCCCAATCCCAAATCAAAATCAATCAAATCAATTGCCTCAACGCATGCAACGAGGCCAACCTGGAATGAGTGGTAGTCCAATTCAAGGTGGTGGAATGCTTCCAACTGGAGTTACTCCTAATTATAACATGGGCCAAGGTATGTGGCAGCAAGGCTTTGAGCAGCCAATGCATGAGCCTCAAGGCCAAAGTCCTAGTGATACCTGGAGTAATAGTTCTGCACAAGCTGTTCCTACGACTTTGAATGTTGAAGATTGGTAAGTCTACTATACTAAACCGTGCAAGTCTGGGTTAGCGTACTGACATGGTGATATGTAGGTTTCAATTTTTCGGAATTAATGGGGACTTGACTGGTATGAATGGCGATGTCCCACTCGCTTGATTGTTCTGGAAAGGATCTGGAAAAGGAAAAGGAAAAGGAAACCGGCCGGTTGCTTCTTGTGAGCAAAGACTTGCTTGACGTGGTTCTCGATGAGCTATTTCCTCGAGTACTCAAAAAATAGTCATGGAGCGTGTAGGTGTAGCTCATGCCGCTGTATTATAAGCCTTTTGGACCCACCTAATGGATAGGAAATGAAACTTATCGAAGTAAATGTCTCAGAAACACATTATTTTGATACTTCTTGTAACACACAAAAATCAAACATTACTAGCAAACAATCAAAATACAAGAAATTACAACCCAATCTCGGGAAACTCTTTGTGGTGGGTGGGTATTGTGTCTTAAATGCGGATTCCCCACGTGCCCTGCGTTTCGATACATACCTAGGTAATACACTATAAATGCTACTACGGATGACGAACACGGTAGCCCAAACTTAGTAGTATAATCTGGAACGTCCGTTCCCCGCGACTATTATCCCCAAGGAAGCCAAGTGTACTTCATAACTGACACGAGTAATTTCCACTACAATTCGAGGCCTACTAATTGAGTGATCGAATGATCGCAAATAAATATAATCAAAAACGACGAATGCTCTCATGAACGCAAGTGTCCAGTGCGGACGGCCCGCGAAACAACCATGTCACAATCGTCACGAACAGCCGCGATAACCTCGAAGCAATCGCGATTATATAGTGACCACGAAACACGATTCAGCGATTCCAGTGCAGCAACCTCCTCTACGATACGACCGAGAAATAGAAGACTAATTAGTACGGAACAAGAATTGGTGAGCACAACAAGCAGTAGGGGGAGCAGTCCTGGTGGAAGTGCCAGAGGAGTAAGCCCAATCCCTTCAAGACATCCTTCAAGGAGGGCGGGCGATAATGGCGCTCAATCTTCCGAAAGTGCTTTAGGAACATCTGCGGTAGGGAGAGGAGATCAGAAAATTGGACCAGGGAATGCTGGAGCATGGGGTAGTGGGTGGTCGAATTCTTGGAGTACATTACAAGGACTTGCGAGCTCGGTGCTAGGTGATTTGGGGGATTTAGTAACAGATGAGGGTGAAGGTAGTGCCAGGAAGACAGTCAGTTTGGATAGACCCAAAGCTAGAAGGAAAGATAGTTCCGTGAAGAAGTTGTTTGAACTACCTCAAGGTGCATGGGGACCCGCAGAACAAAAGAAGAGGAATGAAGCTGTTATTGGCTCGGGGAGTCAATCGGAAAGAGATGCAGCTTTACGGACACAAAGAATGACGAGACTTCTCGAAAATCACACGGATCTAAATGGGGCGATTGATACGAATGGAAATTACAAACGGAGAACGTCCATGGATGAGGCTACAACTAGAACACAGGATGACGAGGGTGATGCGCTGGTCTATATTCACCATGTGCAAAAAGAGGATACGCTTGCGGGAGTTATATTACGATACAATTGTCAACCTATGGTATTTCGAAAAGCCAATAGATTTTGGCCAAATGACTCTATACAAACTCGACAAGTGGTTGTGCTACCAGTAGATGCTTGTGCAATCAAAGGGCGTCCTTGTGACCCATCTCAGGTTTTAAGCCAAGGGGTCGATTTACTTGCTCCAACGCCGAGTTTAGAAGATGCCCCGGAAGTATGGCCACCCAGATCAGAGACACCGACAGAAAGACCGGAGGAGAATCCATGGGAACATGTACGATGGGTTCTCCTTGATTCATCTCCAAATTCTAAACCGGTCGAGATTGCACGTATGCCTAGAAGAACCCTGGGGTATTTTCCACCACGGCGAAGAAAGAGTCAGGCTACTAATTCTATCGCATCTACCCCTCGTGGTTCTTATGATCTTCCGCGCGGGTCTTCAGGCGAACATGTTAGTAGCCCTGCAAGCACAACTTCTCGAAGGCCGAGTAATCTAGGACCTCGACCTTCTCAATCTACTGGCGGAAGCTATTTCCCTCCAATTGGTTCAGCTAATCGGTCTCGTCGAGAAAGTGTAGGCGAAGCCGCGGATCGACTAGGATGGCTTCGGGGACCTGGTGGCGTAGGAACATTGGGGAAAAGTGTCACGACTCCTGGGCCTGGACAGGATCCTTTAAATACATGGGCAAGAAAACATATACCCGGAATTACTATCGATTCTTTACCTTCTTCCTCATTTCTTGAATCTGAAATTCCTTTTGGGTTCAGAGATGAACTTGCAAGTATTGCCGAGGGTTCATATAGTCCTGCGAGCGGATCGGTTACGCCTAGTAATTTGGGGGGCTCTGGAATTGGTCTGGAAAACGCCGCAGCGGCGATTGAAGGATGGGTTAGAAGATTAGCTGTTAAAAACCCCGGGACACCAAATGGAGGTGGTACATCGACGGATGGGCCTGGTGATCTTATAGAATTGTTAGATGGGACTGGGAGTGATGACGGTAGGGGTTTTGAGCTTTCGCCGGGTAAATTGAGGAATAGTTCATTAAATAGAAGCGGAACTTCTGGGAGAGAAGATTTAGAGGGGGCAGTGAGGGGAAGAGGTGTTAAGGGGGGAAAGAAGGATTAAATTTGTTGCTGTATTGAAATATTGAATTGAGTTCAGTTGTGTTTTTGGGGACCGGCAGACAAGCAGGCAGGCAGGCATTGTCAAGCGTAACTCCGAAGAGGGATTGCATGGTTAAACACTATATAGAAGTGAGGGCGCATTGGGGAAGGCGTTTTTCGTTGTTGTTGTTGTTGTTGTTGTTTTATAGTTGAATGGGAAATGGGAAATGTTGAATCTTTTGAAACTTTGAATTCTGAATCTCTTGACTTTTTTTTTTTAGGGGGCTCTTTTCTTTTTCTTTTCTTTTCTGGTGTGTTGGGGATGGGAATGGGAATGGGAATGCTAGATGCTGAATATGTATGTGTGTTTGTGCTTGTGTTTCCATTTGTGTTCCTCTTCGAATTTGTGCGTGCAGTTGAGCGGGGGAGGGGTGGATGAAGAGGAGATGAGGAGATGAATTCATAGGAGGGGTTATGGTGGAAGGGAGGGAGGGGTTTCGAGAGCTGGAAGGGGGTTGTGAGATGTGGTTGTGAGATGGGTAGAGTACAAGGAGGTGGTTTATGGAATATGGAGTATGTAGTATGCAAGACGTAAGATGTAGTATGCAAGATGTAGTACGCAAGATGTAGTAGATAGATGTAGTAGATAGATAGTTGGGAATTGGGTAAAGAAAATTAATTTTGCTATATGGAGGGGTGAGGGGAGGTGTTGAGGGTTTTTAATTCAGTTGTTATTTGTTTATCTGTTGAATTATAAAAGAGGTAGAAGGGAGAGGGAGACGGGAGGGAGACGGGCGAAAAATGGGCGGGCTACTCATGTTTATATCGGATATCGGGTTCACCTCAGTATGTATTGTATTCAATCAAGATGTATTCATGATGTATTCATGATGTATTCATGATGTATTCATGATGTATTCATGATGTATTTTCAAATATCTCTGGTAGTTCAGAGGGAGTAGATTGTGAGGATTGTGAGGATTGTGAGGATCCTGAAGTGAAGTATAGGGTTGTGCATTGATTTTTCTTGGGTTAGGTACCTAGGTACTGAAGTAGGTAGTTGAGTGGAGTAGGAAAGTGAAGTGAAGTGAAGAGTTCTCATCGAGTGTAGGGAAATTTGAGTATACCTACTTTTCAGTTCTGGAGTCGATTTGTTTATGTGCTTGCTTGGTTTATTTACTCTTTGAGTTTTGTGGTGGTTGATGTGTGGATCTTTTTTTTTTTCGGGGGGAAGGGGGGAGGGGGTGCGTTGTGAGGGAGTTTCTTTTCTTTCTTTCTTTCTTTCTTTTGGCTTTATATAGTGTGTAGGGTTCTGGTAATGGCGAGTATAGATACGAAGGCTACGTATTATAACAAGGTTCAGGAAACCAGTCGGGTTTTGCTTGTTTGGTGTGTACTGATGGGTATCTGAGTTGATGTACTCAGATTCTTGATGTGATTAGAGTGGATAGTAAAGGTTTTTTTTTTTCTCTCCCTGGAATTGAGGATTAAGATCTAAGCTGTTGTTATATACTGGTGTTTTATCTTATTATATGTTGTTGTTAAAGGTCTATCTATATTGTCGTTTACAATGATCTTTGTGATGAAGAGTTAAGATGATTCCGCAGAGTTGGAGAAAAAGATATGGGATACTCTACTTGAGAAATTGAATTGTGGAATTAAGTTGAGAAACTGTATATGTATCCATGTCTACATACGTACTTTGTTTTTTGTTAAGGAGTACATATACTGTATCCTGTACTCGACGCATCTGTAAGTTGATGATGTAGTGGATGTTGGGTATTGGGAAGTCTTTTATAGAATCCCTCCTCTCCTCTAGTAGGATTTTCGAATGAGGGGTATGAGTGAATAATATACTGTGTTTATTTTACTCACTTATAAGGTATGGAGTAGAGGAGGAATAGGAGGTATATAAGATATATAAGATATATAAGATATATCTATTCATAGCTTATTTATTATATTCGAGTGAGATGTAATGAATTCCATCTGAAGCTGTATAGCTGTCAGGATGAATATTTAGTAATAATTAGCTGAGATTATTTTGCTTATGAAAGAAGTATAGTATTTCCGTAATGAAGAATCACTTCTCTATGAAAGAATTATAGCATATTTGCCTTCTGAGATATCAAATGCTAGAAATCTTCACACGAAAACTCAGTTGGGTTGGTTGCTTCATTTCAGTTTCTCGTCTGGAAGATCTGATTAGCTCGACTCTCAGTAATCATATATATATACAGTTAATTTGAATCATACGGATACGTATACACGGTTTTCCAGGTTATCCCTTTAAGTCCAGTTTTGGAAGTCTAAACAAATCTCATCTTAGGTAGTTTTCGAAATGCGGAATATTCTAGATGAGAGTATCATAGATATTTACTTTCTTCCATTCTTGATATCCCTCTTTTGAACCAATATTCTCTCTTCATCAATATTACTTGTAGACTCAATCTGTGAGTTTATTCACCAACCCAGTTTGGGTGGGAAGATTACATCCGCGTATATGTATGCGAAAACTTGATGGACCCGATGAAATTTCGTTGTATACCTGATAGCTACGTACATAGATACGTATACCCTTTCGCAGAGCATAGCATAACAGTCCCAGTCCCTAGAGCATTAGGTATTCGGGGTAATATCCAAGCTAGAAAATATACAACAATTGATAGATAGTGTACCAACTATACGCCCTAGATATCCAATCAGATATATAACAACGCAACAAGAGCTCCTCTTTCGTTCAATTACTAACATTCGAACAGTTTAACGAATATACACTGATGGTAATCAACCACATTGATGTGGGTTATTAAGTTTTGTTGCATATCTACAAATTCATGTACTCGCTACTCGAAGGTCTACTTGGGTTCGGGTTTGGGTTGTGAGTGGATCGGCTAGCGAGTGCTATGTATTGATGGAGTGTACATATTTAAGCGAGTAATATCATGTATCGGATAGAGTAGAGGTGCAACGAAATTCATAAAAGACGCTAGTGGATATTTATCTGGAGGTGTTTAGATGAATATGGTACGCTTTAGCTGCTCTAAATGGGATATTGGGAAATACTGATTGCCTGTTTTGGTTTTCATTGAATACTTGTTGATCGGGATATATAGTACGTTAAATGGACTTGAGAATTGTAGTAGATAGTATATATGTATTCGTGTCACGGTCAATCCGTGTAAGGGCTGGCGAGGGCACATGAGTAGCCCCTGCGGGGCTACTTCGGATTAACAGCAATCTGTGTATAATTATAAATTATAGAATTTTTATAATTTAAAAGAATTAATAAAAAATCTTTATATTATATTATATTTAATTGATTCATTACTATTATCTATTTTAATAATTCTTTTCATTTTTATTATATAGAATAATTTATTAATTATTTCCTAGTCGAATAGATATTAATATTATTATAATTTCAATAAGAAGAATATCTATTTTTAGAAAAGAGCAGAATACCTGTAATACAATTCAAAATCAATTTAATGAAATTGTTAATTAATTTTTGTAAAATATTAATAGTAATATTTATTCGATTTAATTGTATTCTTTTAGTAATAACAAGGATGTGTTATTAAATCAATAATTTCAAAAAATAAAAAATAAAATAGTAATTATAAGGAAAGCTTATAGAATAGTTATAAACTGTATTTTATATATAATCATTTTGATTGAGTATATTTGATCTATAATTATATTAAATATAATTCATCAGAATGTTAATTTTAATTAAAGAAAACTATTAAAATTATAGAGATTGAAATAATATAAAGAAAAATCTATTAGAGAAATTAAGAATTTTTTTTTCCAAATAAAAATCATATTTCGAAGTGATAATGGATATTATTTCCTTATCAATATAAAGAAAATAGAATATATTATTTAATATTTTGAAAAATAATTTCTAGTAATTTAATATCAGTTTATAAACAAATCAAATTATAAAGAAATAAATTAGAAAAACTTTAGAGAATACATACATAATATTATTATAAATAAAAGGATTAGATAGTAATAAGCAATCCAGAAGTTTGTATATATAAGATAAAGAGAAAAAGATATTATGAATATATTTATAATTTATTTAAAAGGTTTTGAAAAGGATATTAAATAGAAAATAGAAAGTATTCAGATTGAAAGGTTTTTAGTAGATTTATTATCTAGTATAATCAAAAAAATATTGGAATTTTTATAACAATTTAAGTTATATAATAAGTTTATAAAACAAATTTATAGATTAGAAAGTATAAAAAAATTATTTCGAGGAAGAGATATAAAGGATTTATATTAATCCTGTAAATACCAATTATTACTTTTTTGATATCGAAATATTTTTAAATATTTTTATTTAAAAAATAATCTAATCCTAATTATTAAATTAAAGATTCAAAAATCTAATTAATTTTTTTAAAAAGAATTCTTTAAAATATTAAAATACTTTATTAATGTATTATATATAAAATATTATTAGAATATTATATATTATAAATATTAAAAGAAGGGGTATCTTGTTATATATTATTGGAATATTGTTATGTATAGATATTATAAAAGAAAATATAAAGAATTTGAGTATTAAAGTAATTTATTTAAAACTATTTGTATAAAAAATATTTTGATTTAATAATTATAATTGTAATGAATATTTTATTAATATTGAATTTATATAAAGAAGGATAAATAATTTTTATAATTATAATAATCTTTAATAATAATAGTAAGTTGATAGTATTCCGATATCTCATTAATTCAGAAGTATAAATTAATATTATATAGTAAAGTAAATGTATCAAATGGGATTGGATCCCTATTAAAAAAAGTATTCCCCTTATATTAGCAAATAGTATTATAATTATATTATATAAGGATTATAAATTCTTTGTTAAAATAAAAAATAAAAAAAGGAAAAAGAGAATTTATATTTATAATTTTATATTAGTAGTATTAGATTTATTATAAATAAATATTATCCTAAATCTTTTATAATTATAAATAATCAACCCTAATATTAACTAGAAATCGATATTATTCTGATATTATTCCATTTTAAATAATCTCAAGATTATTTCTATAAAGGAATTTTATTACAAAATAAAAAAAGGTAAATCAGTTTTTGTAATCTTTCCAAACAAATTAGTCTTATAATCAAAAATAAAAGAGAATTGTCTAATACTTATATTAATTTTATATAAAATACTAAAAAAATTTCAAAAATATAAAAAAACTTTTTCTAAAAAGAAAAATAATCTTTTACCCGAATATTATCTAATAGAGCATTATATTAACCTTAAATCTGGTTTAACCCCTTTTTGGGGTCCAATTTATTCCTTATTAAAGAAAGAGTTAATAATATTACAAAAATATTTAAATAAATATTAAAGAAAAGGGTAAATAAAAAGATCTATTAGTTTGATAGGAGTCTTTATTATATTCATTTTAAAAAAGAGAGAAGGCTATCAATATTATATCAACTATTAAAAGTTTAATTAGATTATAAAAAAAAATTAAACCCTTTTATTATTTATTAATAAATTCTTAAACTGATTTTAATAAGATATTATATTCATTAAACTAAACCTTAAAAATGTATACTATTATATTTATATAAGAGTAAATAATGAATGGAAGATAGTATTTCGAATACAATATAATTAATATAAATATAAAGTAATATCTTTCGGTTTTATTAATACCCCTATAATATTTTAGATATATATCAATCAAGTATTAATAGGATTAATAGATAATATATATATAGTATATTTAGATAATATTCTAATTTATTTTAAAAATAGAGCTATATATATAGCAAATATTCAACAGATATTTATATACTTTATTAAATATAAACTCTTCACAAAATTAAAGAAACATATTTTCTATATCAAGAAAATCAAATTCCTAAGATTTATTGTTTTAGTAAAAGGAGTTATAATAAAATCCGAATATATTCAAATTATTATGAAATAGCTAATACCTAATAATCTGAAAGATATACAAGTATTCCTTAACTTTACAAACTTTTATTAATAATTTATTAAAATCTATTTAGCAATAACCCACAGCATAATTGTATTAATAAAAGGAATAAAAAAAAAAAAGATAATAATTAAATTTAAATAAATTAATAAAATACAAAAGGTATTTGAAGTATTAAAAAAAATCTTTATATTAATATCTATTCTTTAATATTTCAATCTCTTATTTTATATAATAATTAAAATTGATATTTCAATCTTTATATTGAATTGTATATTATTATAATTCTTTTTGAAAAAAATCAAAAATATACTAATCCAATAGTAATATCCCATTACATTTTATTTGAGAAAACTGAATTTAGTAAAATAATAATATTTTATTTATAATCAAGAATTATTAATAATATATATTGTTTTTATATAATAACATTATTATACAATAAAGAGTTGACATATTATTATAGTTAAGTTGAATTACAATAATCTTTAATACTTTATAATAAAAAAAAATCTGAATGATTAATAAATAAGATAAATAAAGATTTTAGTTGTATATAATTTCAAAATAATATATAGAATAGGGAGATTGAATTCTATAAATGGATTGTTATATTGCCCTAATTATATTATTAATATGGATAATATAAATGATATATTATTAATTTTTCAAAACAAACTAAAAAATAGATTAATAATTATGAATTTATTTCAAAATTTCTTTATTAAAAAGATAAAATCTTTGTATAATATTATAAACTTTTTATAAAAGAAAGGATATAACCTACTATTTTATAAATATTTGAATTTATTAATTGAAATTAATTGTAAATAGTTAATATTATATTGAATAATTTGTTTATTAACAGAAAATAAAATAATATTTGAATTAGTATTAGAAATAATAAAAAACACTTTATTATAATTTCAAACAAATAATAATTTTATAAAGAATAAAAAATATTTAAATTAAAAACTATGTTTTACTAAAATTGTTTTATCTTAATAGATAGATATTAACAAGCTTTTTAGATATAATAAGAATATCTATATATTATTAGATTCTATTTTGAAAATAGAAATCCTGGAAATTTATTATAATAATCCTATAAATGGATATTGGAATATCTCTAAGACTTTAGAAATCTTAAGATCTAAATACTTCTAGTTTTTAATTAAAAAAAATATAAAAATATATATTAAAATATACACAATATACCAATAAACCACTATTAAAAGATATAAATTCTATAGCAAGTTACAATCCCTCCCTATTTTCTATAAACCTTAAAAAAAATAACCATAAATTTTATTATAAATCTATTCTTATCAAAACTAAATAAGTATATATATAATACAATTTTAATAATTATCAACAAATTCATAAAGCTTACTCAATATATACCTATTAATAAAACAATCACCTTATCAAAATTTATTTAAATATTAATATAAAATGTATTTAAAAACTTCAGAATACCAAAAAATATTATTTCAAATAGAGGATTATAATTCGTAAATAAATTCTAGAATAACTTCCTTTTTTATCTGTAAATACAATATAAATTATCTACTATATTCCACCCTCAAATCGATAGGTAAATGAAACAATAAAATCAAAATCTGATTTATTATATTAATTATTATTCTAATTATTAATAAAATAATTAGTTTTTATTACTACTATTCACAAAGTTTATTTATAATATTATATAATATAATATAATAAACACAAGTTTATTCCAAATAATATATAGATTTCTATTAATACTCCATTATATTAACAAGGATATCAATATTACAGGAAGGGTATCAATAATATACAAACAAATTATTTTATTCAATAAAAAAAGGGAAAAATTAAAAAAATTATAATAAATAATTATAAACCAAAAATCAAAGAATATAAATAGTATAATAATCTATTAATATAATATCGAAGATAAAATAATACTAAATATTCGAAATATCAAGTAATTTCGATTTAAAAAAAAGTTTTTGGATAGATTTATAAATTCTTTTTAAATAATAAATATAAAAACTAATAGTTAAATATATAAACTCAAATTATTATTTATCTATAAGATTTACAATATCTTTTATATTTCCTTATTAAAATTATAATATAAACAATAAAGTATTATTAACCTATTATTATTAAAGGAAATAAATAATTATTTGAAATATAAAATAAAAAAGATTATAATATATAAAAAGAAAGATAGAGGTGTTTAATATTTAGTTTAATGAAAAGGTTATTAATTAATAAAAGATATATAAGAAGTCCTTTATGATCTTAATAATATAAAAAAAGTATTAGAAGAATATAATAAAAAAAAACTATTAATATACAATTTAAAAAAAAAAGGAAAAAAGCTATAAGATAATAGGATTTTGCTATATATCTATAAGCAAATCACTAATAATATAAAGCTATTTATAATATTCCTCCCTTTACTCTTTTCTACTTTAATAATGTCACGGAATTCACCGTATAGTGTAACCTTACAAGCACTAATCCCGGTACTCCTTCGGAGTACTCACTCCCATGATTACTAACACTATTTCATTCATTTCATTTGTGTGCCCTATATACCTAATTAGGCGAGTACCTCGCCTGATCAAAGTATATAAAGCAGGTATGATCATTAGGATTATACCTCAAGTCAATCTAGTTTATTATCACTCTACATACCTATTCCCAGATCAAAGTGACCATTAGATATAGCTATTACCTCCGTAATAAATAAGAATAAGGATATAATCCTTTATTTACCAATATATTATATATTACTACCAAATATACTAATTTATCTTAATATTTCTGGAATATTTTAGACTTTAATTCATAAATATTAAAGTTAATATTATCTGAATCTTTGTTAATATTTAATTAATAAAATTATTTTTTTTTTTTTTATAAAACCTTATTTCTAATAAAAATATATTTTTAATTAATATAAGAATACTATTATAAAGATATTATTATATTAATATATTGAAAAAGTCTTATAATAAGAATTAATCCTTTTATTCTATATATTAAAAAAATCCGATATAGAAAAAAGAATTTCAAAAATAGTATTATTTATATTACTATTATTTTATTTACCTTTATCTATTAAAAATATATTTATTTTATTTTTATTTATATTTTTCTTCTTTTTTATTTTTATAAAAGCTTTATTGAACTTTTGAATCTTTATTAACTAATTATTAGTAATCTGTAAATATTTATAGAATTGAATATTTTCAGAAAAACTTGTAATAATATCAAATTCTTTAATATAAATAGAATAATTTATATAAAAAGCTTTAGCCTTTAATGAAATACTAATATCCTGATATTAAAAATCAGAGAGAAAATTAGTAGTAATTAATATTATCTTTTATTTTGAAACTATATAAAAAGCTTTATAAGGAGAAAGAATAATTTAGATAATCAAGCTTTCAGTAATGGATTAATAGGTAGAAGCTATTGAATCTTCAATAATATATTTCTTTATTTGAGGAATAGTAATATTGATATTACTTTTAGAAATATAAAAAATATCAGAATATTGAGAAATACTAATAATCTAATAAAGAAAAGGATTGTTTTTTTATTACTATTAAGATCAGAAAGGGATTTATTAGAATATTTAAGGTAATTCTTTTTAGGTATAGAAGAATAAATATAGGAATAGGAATAAGATAATAATTGAATATTGGTATGAGGGGATTTATAACTCTCCAAATTAATTAGTATATTCATAATATCTGGAATTTTATTTTTTGGAGAAACAAAAAGTGGGGTGAGAATATTGATAGTATAAAGATAAATAACTGGAGCTATAAAATTATCTTTATTATTCGAATCTATTGTGGCTATCAATCTTATAATGGAGCCTGGAATAATAATATTTAATATAAGTAAATTATTCTAAAATCCAAAAAATCAGTTAAATATTATTATAAGGAAATAAAGAGTAACTGATAATAGCTCAATAAAAGTTTATAAAATATTTTATAAAATTGTTTATTCGATTCAATTTCTTTATAATAAATAGAAATAATATTTCAAATAACTTTAACTTTTTAGTACCACCCTATTTATTCTCTTTTTACAAAAAGATCTTTATATTCTTAATATAATACTTATTTTGATATATCATTATAATCTTAACATTCTTTTCCTTTTAATTATTAGCAAAAATAATCTGTTAAAAAACTTGGATTTGATATAACAAATTAATATTAGGAATATATTGAAGAGACATTGATTAATAAACCTTTTTTTGGATATAATAATAATTATATTTAATATAAGAATCTTTATTATAATAATAAAAATCTTTGGAAATAGAGAATACAATATACTTAGAATAATAAAAATATATAAGAATAATTAATCTAGCAGGATCTACTACAGATTGAACCGCAATTGCCTAAAGGCCGATAAATTGAAGAGTAGCTATAATAAAATAAAAAAAAATAAAAAAATAATAAGAAATAATTTATTAAAAGGAAAAAGAATTTGGGAAATTAAAGGGAATTTATAGAACCCTTAATAATTTATTAATAAAAACAATAAACACATTAGAATATTGTTTATTGATTATTTATAGTTTTATAATATTTTTGTTTTCTTTTAGGATACAGTCCGAATATAATCACTCGGTATTCTATTCTCTTGTATTATACTAATCAAGTTCGGAAGATAAATATATATATCTCGGAATATAATGTATAATATAAGAAGCTTTATTATAATCAATCCGTATAAAGACTAGTAAAGGCACATAAATAGCCCCTACAGGGCTACTTCAGATTAACAACAACCCATGTACAATTATAAATTGTAGAATTTTCATAGTTTAGAAGAATTAATGAAAAGTCTTTGTACTATATTACACCTAGTTGATTCATTGCTATTATCTATTCTAACAATTCGTGTATATAAGAGTTGAGGCCCCGGCTTATCGCATACTAAGCGAAAATACAGCAAAAACCATCATTTTTTCAACTTTTTAATTATATAATATTTCAATAAATATATAGATTGAATTATTGAAATCTTTAAATAAATAAAATTATTATTGAAATAATCTAAAAAAATGAATAGGTTATTTTTAGTATTTTTTCAGAAAGAGTTATAAGGTTTTAAAGTTAGAATTTCTAAAATTTTCAAAAAAATCGATTTTTTTATATGGGAAAAGCGTTATATATAATAAATTTTGAAAATTTTCAACTTTGAGATCCTACAACTTTTTCCAAAAAAATATTAAAAACAATCTATTCAATTTTTAAGATTATGTATATAACAATCTTTTATACATAAAATTTTGAAAACATTTTTTTAATTATTGAATAAATTATAAAAGAAACTAGTTTATATAAGAAAACGACTTTTTTGTAGGGATTTTGTCACGAAATCAGGTGGTGTGCGATAAGCCGGGGCCTCAACTCTTACTTTTATTCAATCTCAAAGCTCGAATAACAAATTTACTAGGTTCTCAATTTAACTCGCTCCGCTATGCTAACCAACAGACCAAAACCGAATGCTACTAACCCCACCTCTATTTTATGCATGTAAATCAATTTGATACAACCACCCATTTATGTCTCGTCACTCCAACCTATAACACCCATCTCACCCTGAATCTAGTCATCTGAAAATTCTACCGCCACACTCGTATCTAAATCACTTAATGTTCCTTCTCCTCCTATATCTCCCTCTTCACTCTTCCCATCCAACTCCCTACACAATCGCCCTAATAACCCTTCCACTCTTCCCATACATTGCTCAAGTTTCTCTAGCCTTCCCTTGATATCCTCACCTTCCTCATCACTACTCCCCTCATTCAACAAATCTCTCAAATGTTTCGGTATGGTCATTCCCGCAAATGGAGCTACCGAATCTCTTCTAATCCTCTTAGCACTATTAGCCGTATCTCTTCTCTTCATATGTTCTCTCGGATTAGCTGGTTTTTGTCCAGATTTCGAGTTTGATTTTTTCGACCCATTGAATTCTCGCGCAAAGTCATTTTCGAAAACATTCCGATCGCGTCGGACATCGTTGTCAGATTCCATTCCAATTTCATCCGCGATATCACTCGGAGGTTCGGCATCAAATACTGCTTGCAAGTCACCGTGAACGCTAAAGCCTCTGGAAAAATCCCAAAGTCGAGGACGATGTGGGAGGCGGGGTAGTTGTTCTGCTTCTTTTTGACGACGGGGGCCAGCCCACAACTGACGTCGTTCGAGATAGCCGATAAGGAGTAGAAGAGGAGCATTGAGAAAACGCACGGCTGCTACGTTGATCTTGTGGAACCAGCGAGGTGTTAGGACGAATTTTAGAGGCATGAGGACAAAGAGGGCAAGGATGTTGAAAGGAGGGAAATAGGCGAATAGAGAGTCTGATTTTACACCTTCAAGAGTAAGAACGGCGCGGCGAAATTGGATTTCTGCGGTAGCATTTGAAACGATGGTTGAGAAGGTTGTTGAAAGCATGGAGACGAGGATGGTAAGGAAGAGAGTGTTACCAAGGAATGCGAAAGTGACCATGAGGATCGGACCGAGGAGCCAGTGGAATTGAGCAGATGTTGTGATGCCTGTGCCATCGAGTCCAAACCATATCCAGAGCATCCATTTAGAAACTGTTATTGGCTCATGGATACCATTTCCAAGCCAAATCATAGAGAGCAGGAATCCAGCAAAGCACCACACAGCAAGGATCGTGAGTACAGTGAAATCGCGCATCATAGCCCGGAGAGAAATGAAAAGCATGTTTTCGGACATAAGATTGAACGCTAGACGTGGAACAAGGACAGGAGCTCCCAAGGCGAGAACATCTAGTGCTTGTTGGCCAGTGCCAACGTTATCAGTGTGCCAGCCTTTGAAGCGGAGCGCCAGATAAATTCCAAAGATCGCGGCGAAAGTAACATCGAGGAAGGACCACAGATTCTGGGTGTATACGTGCCATCCATGTTCAAGTATAGAGCAACTAGGATTGGTATTAATAAAGGCTGCAAAATTCCAGTGGGTTGTTCCAAAGGACTTACAATTGATCTAAAGACCAGCCTGATGTATAGATAATGAATAACAATTCCATCCCACCGAAAGTAGATGGATCGCGATCTGCCATGACATACAAATAGAAAACCAACAGTAGCAGAAAGTGGCAAACTTCCAAATAATTCCTCGTACGAGGAACTATAAGTCTATATTGATTGAACAATGGCGCCTCTCTTGGATTGTACAATGAAATCGGTTTATTCTTGTAGTGATCAGGTAGAATATCCATGAACGCCGTTGGAGTGTATATGACCCTACCCTCGTATATTGCGCTTATCACTTTTTGGCAAGCAGACGAACTGAGGAAAGCCTTGCTTTGAGAAATAATGGCAATTTCTAAGGCTGGTAATCTTCGATTGGCGCCTGTACGGGACTTGGCAGCCCAACCAAAGTTGCTGCTTTCTTGGATGACATTGTTTGGAGCACCTTGAAATGGATCGAAACCTCCGACGAGAATGCGAGAAAGAAGAAGTAACCCTTCTGAGCCGGTATGATCCTCGTGGAAGCGGCGCAGAACTCGATTGGCGACTATTTCGCACAAGTGGGCGCGTGTGGTGCAAATGCTCTGTTGATGAGGTAGAGCCAATTGTTCACGTTGGAACTGTGTTTTGTTGACGAGAAGACAATAGACTTGGACTTTATCAGTATCTGGAAGCAGGATTTGATCTGGAAGAAAGAACAATGACTTTATGGAGTGCTGATGGTAGGAACAAGTGTGGTCTTTGAGAACTACTCAAAACACCGCCCACATTTACCATCTCCTTATCAAACAATTTCCAAATGTCCTTCTTTTGGTTGTTGTTCTAATCACTTGGGAAAAGTACTGATATTTATTTCCCCAACCTTCAAAGCGAAATAATGAGAATAAGAATAAGTATAAGAAAACAGTAACATACCAACCGACAAATCATCCAAATCATACAGCTTATCTACCAATGGCCTCACAACCGATACATTCAATCTCGGATCCCTCAATTGTTCCAAACTATATGGATCATCTATCTTTCCCGTTAGTCTAAGTCTCACTCTCCTATCTCACCGTTTGCCAAAACTCACCAATCGCCGAGATAATATCTCTCCTTATCCTAACAATCTATCAGTATCATTCTCCGGCTGAGATAAATACGAATCAGGAAACAAACCGGTGAATCGTCTTGTAAACCGGCAAATCCCCAAATTCATCTTGGGGATAACATATATCTCCTATGGCATGAGGGTGATAACACGCATGGCCATCATGCCTCCCTATAACCATACTCCTATGTCCATCTCCACTCCTCACATCGGCATCTCCCTCAATATCCTCCTGCGGATCCGGTGTCAACAACTGTGTCGTCTCCGTACTGATAAATCTCTCATTCTCATTCTCACGTGAATTTCCACGATAATTTCTAGGAAGCGTCGCAGTTCTAGGGGAAATAGGAGAGGTAGAAGGAGAAGAAGATGCTTGACCCATTATCCTTTCATCAGACCATGCCCAGACTTTGGGACGAGGAATATGGTAAGGAGTGTAGGTACCGGGGAGTATTTATTGATAATACAAATTCTTGGAATTCCAGGATCCAGCGCTGTTTAATTGATTTTATAGCATGACGCAAGGTGTGTGAGGTAAAGATAAGGAGGTGGCTCAGGGTAGATTGACTAGATGTTGAATGGTAAGAGGTACGATAAGGATTGCAGGCTTTAAGCGGCGAGGATAAGACGAGCGAATTAAATGAATGAATTGAAAGTTTGCTTTTTCTTGGATGCATCGACACCGACGCTGTGGTCTTTTACTCGTGCTATATAAACCACTTTGTGGGGTGCGTCAGAGATAGCGCAGAATAGATTTATTATGTGTAATAGATTTGAAGAAATGTTCATGAATCGCCGTTAACATGTTTATTGTTCGGTGATAGTTATAAGTTAGATTGATGATATTAAAATGATAACTCCGCTGTAGAGAGTTTGTAGGTGAATCTATTCCTTTGTTGCATTCATTCCCTAATCCTATCTCATCTCATCTCTACAAACCAAAACTCAAAGATGTCCACCTCCTCGAACTCTCAAACACGCTACAAGCTTGTCTATCGCGTCCTCCCATCTCACCTCTCCGCGACAAAAGATGCCATATTCGCTGTAGGTGGTGGAGTGTACGCCGATGGAAAATACATCAAAGTCTGTTTTGAAATCCCAGGTTTCGGACAATTCTTACCAGTAGCAGAGAAGGGAGCTGTGCCTCACACAGGGAAAGTAGGAGTTTTGGAACGAACAGAGGAGGTCTTGGTGCATATTTTGTGCACCGGGGAGGAAGTTACAAGGAAAGCGGTTGGGGCATTGAAGAGGTGAGTTTCATGTTGAGTTGTTCATTTAAAGGAGACGTGGAATTCAAGAAGAAGCGAAGAAGGGGATGGCGAGAGTTTTTAGCAGAAGACGGGGCTAATTCTAGAGAACAGGACACACCCGTACGAAGAAGTCAGTTATGAGGTTTATAAACTAGAGGACTTTTGAAGTTTTCGAATCATATCACGGGCTAGACAGTAATCAATCTCTTATCCAATCCAAATCTCAAATCGATTTGTAGAGTCTCTTGTGAAGTAAATACCAGCCATCACAAAAAAACATCACAGAAGCATGTGACGAACATTTCTTATAGTACATCTTCATACTTAGATGTTTAATTGTGAAACATTGAAATAAATGGTAGTCATCACACCGCCGAAACGCAGTTTCTAATTCTCTGCCGCAAAAGATTAAACCATCATTCCACTCATTACCTGAAATTCCTGTCTCCCCTCCAATTGGGCTCCCTTCCTCGCCTCGGCGTCCGCTTCCCCATTCCACTCCCTCGGAATCTTCCAAAATGCCACGCTGGTCCCATGAGGAGGTCCCGAGAACCCAATAGGTCGAGCCGCTTTCTTGATATAATATATCAATCGCTCCCACAAATCCTGATTCATGATCGCACTTCCCGTGCTGGTACGCCAGCCCCGCTGAATCCAACGATTGATTCGCTCAGTGGCGCCAAGAACCACATATTCAGAGTCGGTAGCGATGATGAGACGGGTCCAGGCCCCATAGCTATCACCTTGCCAGACGCGATATTCGAGAGCAGCAACAACGGCTCGCAGTTCGGCGCGATTGCTGGTTTGGGGATGGGATTCACCGGTTGGTCCCAAGTTTTCGAGCCTGAAACCAAGTTTGTGATGAGGGGAGATGACAAAACCACAACCAGCGCGGGATCCCTCGAGGCCATTGGATAGACAGGAACCATCGGTGTATATTAGTATCTCGTGGGGATTAGTGCGGCGGATGAAACGGTGAGCGGGGTTGAAAAGCATATTAGGAGTGTCAGTGGGCAGGGGTGGGTAGAATCTTCTGATGATAGGCATGGGGTCCAATGCAAGGTTACGCTCGAGGGAGCCAGTGGGCTCTTCGGTTCCCGGGGCAGAGAGCAACGTGAAAGCACTGCGTGGATCGAATACCTGATATTCAGGAGGGCCAGAAGCCGCCGAACCCTCATTTCCCTCTGGCATGATAGCACTAAGAATTCACTTGGGATGTAGACTGTGTTTGGTAAATGGGAGGATATTGCCGGCTTTTAAAAAAATTAAATGAAAGGACCACACCACAGTTTAGTTTCAGAAATTTATGTGATCAATTCATGATTTAAATGTGAGATGAAGAAGTTTGTGTTCTGCGTGTTTGTCCATGTGCACGTGTTGCAGCAGAATAGACGGGAGCACGCTTTACTGCCGGTGCTTCCATTGTTCAGCAGCTTTTTCCCAGCTCAATCACTACAGTATCCAGATGACTTTTTGAACTCATGGCATGTAAATGAATTGGCAAGTTTGTGCATGAGAGATGAAGCAAGGTTGAAGGGATGGGAAAAATTGTAAAACAGAGAAGAAAGGATAATTAACAATTGGTAACAAAAGATGGACTCTTGTAAGAACTATCTTGCATTCCTTTAGTCGATGACAAAGGTTACTCCCCGAAATTACTCCTTCTGGTGTGGTGCACAAGGTACGTACTTTTAAACAACATACACATAATAGTATCCCATGCAACACCTCGTACCTTTGTCGGTACATAGCCAAGCCAATAATTGAAACCCATCAATCCAAGAGACACATTTAATCAACAACCTCCCCAACTCTCCCTACAAAGCCTTCCAACCCAGCAACTCCCTTCTCTCCCCTCTCGCTTCCGGAATACAGTCCATGACCACCCCCGGGCATGACCAGAACCTGACTACCCAACTCTATCCATTCCCTAGATGTCAACAATTCAAAACTGACATCTGTAATGCCATCAGTGCCAAAAACAAATGGCTCATCTTTTGATTTCCCGTTGGAATCAGTTACATCACAACCGTCCAGTAATCCCAATCCAAAAACATCATCTGCGTCTTCTGCTTCCATATCTCTGGCAGGGAGATTTGGGGTTAATTTGAGAACCCGAGCTGAAGCGCGAACACTGGCTATGTATATTACTACTACTGTGCCCGGAGTGACGGAATTAATGTCGCCATCATCAAAGGATGCAGTGAAACCACTAGCAGCTTGAAGAGAATGATGAGTTTGAATCATATGTTTACTGGGTATCGCCATCACCATCCCTTTGCGGATTCGAGGAGCAGTTTGAGAAGAACGTTCCATAGGACTTTCTGAGTCTTCTTGAGTCGGTAAGTCTAGAACAATGCCAATGGTTCCGACTTGACCAGCTTCAATTGTGTGTACTGGAAGGCGAAGATTGCGAATGCTGACTATATGTGCATTGTGCCATTCGCCTTTAGTAACCGAAGCGGATGGCGTGTTTCTTAAAGCTATCCTAGAAAGTTCGGTTGCCGAGGGATGCGTGAGTGAGGTATCTAGACTGGTGGGCGAAGAACGGGGACCAGTCTGAGGGGAGTCATCATCGTCAGAATCTGCTGGGAAAGGGCCTACGACAATACTATCTCCGATTGATAGTCTACCAAACCTAAGATGACCGGCAACTACAGTTCCCGCATCAATACCATTACTATTACAGACTAAAGCATCATAGGAAGCTGGTACACCAAACACATCTTCAATGTGGAATAGAGATGAAGGTTGCTCTGGATTGAGTGCCATGCCAATATAATCGTGAGGGGTGGGTGGTGTAGGTATCGGCAAAGCTTGGAAAAGAGCATGAAGCTGACGAATACCGGTTCCCTTGACCGCACTTGTAAGGATAATAGGAACAATGGACCTGAGATCTGACATTGCCATCGTATTGATGACTTTTCTAACAGTATTAGTATCTTCAGGCAGTATGCTAGTTAGATCGGCATCAATGATATTTTTGGAATTATCTGGCGGAAGAATCGAAGGAGTTCTCCCTGTTGCTTTGATAGCAGATAGAAGTTTCGACAGTGTCTCGCTTAGACGAGGTCTTGAAGCCAGATCAAGCTTGGTGATTACAATAGCCAAAGGTTTATCCAGTTTCAAACAAAGCTCAAGATGTGCTTTTGCAAGATCAGTTCCTGCTCCAACAGTGCCAAGAAGCTCTGTCGCTGAAGTACTTCCGGTACTGCTCGAACCAGTGTCATCTGCTGCGACACATAGAACAGTCCAATGGGGAGCCCAACCAACCAAGCCTCGAACTGTTGTCCTGCGATACCTTGGATGACCAGCAGAGTCAGAAACAAATAGAAGCCGGCCATCTTCTGCTGTAGCATGAATATCTGTCCAGGACGTTACATTGCCAGAAGCGTAATTTATGACCTGTGAGTCTTTATAGCCGATCAACTCCTGCGCCACAGAACTTGTAATCCCTGTAGCAATTTCGTGACGATGCTTCAATAGACTAAGTCTGCTTTTACCTCTACCATTATCAAGCGTTGTAGTTGACAAAGTACCTAGAAGACTTGATTTTCCAGATGTAGTGGGACCAGTAAGGGTGATACGCAGCTGTTCAGTTGTATCCTCATGTTGAAGAGCGGGGGCCTCGGTAACCTCACTAATGGTAGGCTGTGGAGTATGTTGACGAATGACAGGAGCTTCGTCGTAGCTTATTGACTGTGCTCGTTTCGAACTGAGATCTGGAGTTATGAGGGCTTCAGCGACCCACAATTTCTCTCGGTGCCGGAAATTTGTTGATATCGCTTGGTCTTCAGGGACCAGCCACGGCTTTTGTTTCTTGATTCGCTGCGAAATTTGAGACTTTGGGGGTTCATCTGTCTCTTGCCATTCACATTCCCCAACAACTACCTTTCGAACGATCTCAACATTACATCCGAGACTAGCTGCCATAGCCCGTAGGTTTGTCAAACTCTCGTCTAATTCATCACTCGTCAGACCGACAAATGTACCATCATCGGAAACACCTATTTCATACAGTGCTCCACGGCTTTCCTCAAGCCCAGCTAACAGTTTCCCGGGTCTTGAAGGGGGATCTAAGCTCGTTGCGCTGCCAGGCAATCTGTTGTACATCAAAATCAGCGCAAGTTTATGTATAACCAGGTACACTTCATTGCATGTCTCAAATTTGATTATGTTAATCTGAGATTGGACCATATCGGCCTAACACACAATCACCGCTATGGGGTAATGCACTCACTTCGGTAATACAAGATCACTTGTAGATGATGCATGATACGGAGACGACTGCTGTAGGCGCCACAGCAATTGAGTTGTGAGCTGCTCTAAACGTTTCTGTTTACTCTGATTGGATGGTGCCAATATGGGGCTCGCTTTCTCCTGATTAAGGGGTTGCTGTTTGTGCTGTTGAGAACCAGATATTATTGAGCCAGTGCTTGAAGTACTATACGTCCTCCTCGGTCGTAACAAAAGATGTAGTTTGTATTCTGTGGGACCTTCCTGTGGTTCTGCCTCCAATTTTGTGACTCCATAGTCCGAAATGTGAGTTGAGCCAGGGGAGCTGTTGAGAGATTTCGGATATGGCTGAGGTGAAGGTGGTTTAGGAGAATTTGTAGGAGTCAACAACCATGGTGATTCTACCCTTGGGGGTTCGGGCTCATATGTAAAAATCGATGCCATTTTCCGATATCAGTTCTAGTCGTTGCCACTGCTCAATTGTCCAGCACTCCGTTCAATATCCAAATGTCAATGTTGAAGGAATTATTGCCACCACTCCGAGTTGTCCAATTCTCACTCAATAGTCTGCAACTTCTCCAAAGACTGCCGTCGCCGTATTGATATTTTCCCGATCACCAAGGAAGACTGTATAATTGTGTGGTGTTTGTGTATTCGAAAAGGGTGTAATAATCGTAAAACCATTTTGATGTTTGTGTGAATAGATAACTGGTATGCTGGATAGCTCCAGGAACTAGGGATCAACTGAAAGTTGGTTGGAAGAAGGGCTCGAACTGAAAGAACAGTTATGCAGACGGGTTAGAAGTCATCTTGATATAACCTCTCTTTGTATGGTAAGGTAAATTGTTTGTGTCAACATTGGATAGTGTAGGGTAGAGGAAGGGAATCCGAATAAAATAAATGTGCCTAGGTATGGGCCATTATCAGATAACAGTCATAATCTATCAGTCACACACCGTTTGGGTCATTGGTTTGGTTTTTGGCCTGGGGGAAATGCATTTAGGTTCACATCCAATTATTGGCTCTCGCATCATTCCAATCATCTTCACTTGTTATAGATCTTGATTATACGATAGCTTGGGTTAGCAAACTGCACTTACTGGGTTTATCACCTTAATTATGTGGCTAATGGGGCTCGGAGGTTCCACATAGGCTAAGCCCCACCAATCTTCAGGTATTGTGTTCACGGATTAACACCCTGAAACTCATTTGCATCTTCGACCCATATTCTCAAGACAACCCTTTGTTACAACTTCACAAACATTTAAGAATAAACTCAGATCCAGTTTAATTAAATATTCCAACTCCTTTCTTTTTGCTCGTCAAATACAATAGACGTCGTCTTCCAATTCTCATCGTTCTCTATCTATTCCTGTTACATCTATCTACATTTCCATCAAATAATTGTCATCTCATTTGAATCCTCACGATGGGTCTATTTTCACGAAAAGACAAGAACGCCTCTCCTGCTCCGGCAGCGAACCCTTATGCCACTCCACAACCTCAAGCCGACCCTTACGCACAAGATAATAACAAGTTTGCGAATATGCCCGCTCAACCCACTCAATCTCCATATCAATCAGCCAGACAACAATACACTGCTCCAGGGGCTGCAGGTGCCCCTAATGGTGGTTTGCCAGGTGGCCCTCGAGGTGGAATGGGTGGCCCTAGTCCTCGAGCTCCGGCTCCAAATGGTGGTGGATACGGATCTGAGAAATACGGAAATGGTGGTGGATATGGCGCAAACAGATACGATGGCCCTGCCGCCAACTCGGGATCAAAATATGGTCCATCTGGTTATGGTGGTTTAGGACGAACCAACAGTAACGATACAACTACGACAGAAGACAATAAGAACGAATTGTTTGGTGGCGCAAAGGATAGATATGCACAAAAGGCAGCTACTGGTTCTGAGCGACCACCTCCGCCATATGGTGCTCAGTCAGATGCTGGCCCATCAACTGGAGGTGGATATGGAGCATATGGAGAAGAAAGACAACTTACTGCGGAAGAAGAGGAAGAGGAAGATGTTCAAGCGACAAAGGCTCAAATTAGGGCCATGAAGCAAGAGGATGTTTCATCTACTCGAAACGCATTGAGAATCGCGGCCCAAGCTGAAGAAACTGGCCGTGCTACCTTGGCTCGTCTAGGTGCACAAGGAGAACGTATCCACAATACCGAGAAGAACTTGGATCTTGCTGCCAATCATAACCGAATTGCTGAGGAGAAAGCCAAAGAATTGAAGACTCTTAATAAGAGTATGTTCGCTGTCCATGTTTCCAACCCTTTCACGGCAAAGTCGAGAAAGGCTCAACGAGATGATGATATTATCAACAAGCATAGATCAGAACGTGATCAGCGTGAGGAGACTAGAAATGCAGCCTTCGCATCTTCTCAGAGAATGGAGGCAAACTTCAGAGATCTTCAACCAGGAGATGTAGGATACCGAGCAACAGCAACCAAGGCCAGTCTTGCTGAGAGGTCCAAATATCAATTCGAGGCTGACTCTGAGGATGACGAAATGGAGAATGAAATCGACTCCAACTTGGATGCTCTTGGTCATGCTGCCGGAAGATTGAACTTACTAGCGAAGGCTACTGGTCGTGAAGTTGATGACCAGAACAAACACATTGAAAGAATTATCGGCAAGGTATGTTATTGTAAATTACTATTTTTCTGACATGATTGCTAAC
The DNA here is from genome assembly GCF_014898535.1 of Botrytis deweyae. Classification (NCBI taxonomy): domain Eukaryota; kingdom Fungi; phylum Ascomycota; class Leotiomycetes; order Helotiales; family Sclerotiniaceae; genus Botrytis; species Botrytis deweyae. Next base: position 179,964 of record NW_024066226.1, on the reverse strand, counting down.
TATATCTCAGAGCGACCGTGTCGACGATCAAATCGCTATGAACAGAGCCAGATTGGACCGCATTCATTAAATTCCCTTCTCGTCGACATAGACTTGTTAATAGCGCAATTGTTCAAATTCACCATAGCCTTTCCTTACCTTGGTGCATACGTCACATTGCTAGTAGTTTCCGTCATACGATCCTACCCGCAATGATAACTCTATAAATCTCTCTCGGAAAAAAAAACATTTGAATACCCCAAATTTATCTCGCATCATGGACGAACACTCCGCCAAACGTTCAACCATGCATACTTAGCTTGTGATATTTCCGGGTGGAAGCATATCATATCATATCATCTCATATCATATTACAAATACAGGAGTTTCGGTTGCAAACATGGGTCTCGCTAGATCTTTGAGGGGTGGGATACCTAGTTTGTTTGTTTGTTTTTTGTATTGGTGATACGTATAGACGTCGAATTTTCAAATTGAAAACTTTTTATGCTATGTATATGTATATGTATATGTATATGTATATGTATATGTATATGTATATGTATATGTATATGTATATGTATATGTATATGCTTCCTTGATGTATTTTTGTACTGTTTTGTATTTTTTTGTGAGAGAATAGAGTGAAATTTTATAATCTAAATGGATTATTATTTTAATACTGATACTGGTACTGGTACTGATTTATTAAGAAAACATGTTTAGGGATTTGAATTAGAGGAGGATGGGAAAAATATAGAGGTAGAGATTCGGGAAGAGAGATTCGAGAAGAGAGAAGAGAGTGAAACTCGCTTGTTGGTTTGGGTTCGAATGGTTTTTGAATAGATTGATTAATGAATTAATTAATAGATAGGTATACTTTTGATAGCTAATAGGCTTGGGATTTTATTGTAAGTATACTGGTTTATTTGATTGATTTTTTTTCTGTTTTCTGTTTTCTGTTTTCTGTTTTCTGTTTTCTGTTTTCTGTTTTCTGTTTTCTGTTTTCTGTTTTCTGTTTTCTGTTTTCTGTTTTCTGTTTTCTGTTTCTGTTTTCTGTTTTCTGTTTTCTGTTTTCTGTTTTCTGTTTTCTGTTTTCTGTTTTTGTTTTGATTGATAAAGAGAGAGGAGAGAGAGAGGAGAGAGAGAGGAGAGAGAGAGGAGAGAGAGAGGGAGAGAGAGAGGAGAGAGAGAGGAGAGAGAGGAGAGAGAGAGGAGAGAGAGAGGAGAGAGAGAGAAGAGAAAGAGGAGAGAGAGAGGAAAAAAAGAGAAAAGAGAAAGGAGAGAGAGAGGAGAGAAAGAGAGAGGTATAGATGTATCCTAGAAGTAAGTAATACAAGTAATAAATAGAAATGTAAATAAAGAAATAGAGAGTTATCTTTCTTTCTATACTATATATCTCTATCTATCTATATTATATATCTATTTATCTAAATAAATAATATTTCTTTATATTTATATTTTTCAATACGAGTATTGTTTTATGTTATATTAGTATTATAGACTTATTATTATAATTTCTTTATATTGAGTAGTTAATATATATCTATATCTATATCTATCGAGTAGAGAGTAAAGAATAAAAAGTAAAAAGTAAAAAAATAGAAATAGAAAGTAAAGAATAAAGAATAGAGGAAACTTAATAAGCTTTATAAATACTAAAAAGAGATAAATAAGTAAGTAAGTATATATTCTCATTATTATCTATATACATCTTCATTCAATATAGAGACGAATAAAGTACGAGACTTGGAATATACAGATAGATAGATAAAGAGAGATTTAAATATTTATTTATTCTATATCTCACTCTCACTCTCACTCTATATCCACGTCTACTCCAGTATATATCGCTTCTCTTAATATCTACCTAGTATCTGCGAATAAAAGGAGAGAGGGAGAGGGAGGAGAATAGCAATGATTAAACAGATACATTTCGAACCACGAAAGAAAGACAGACGAAAAGAAGGAGCTCTCGAAAATGGAAATGTTCTCAGAAGGAGTGAGTGACAGACGAGCAAAAAAAGAACAAAATAAGAACATACAACAGTGGGGATTCGCTGGTGGTCACCCACCCAACTACTAATCCACCGATCTGAAGCTTGTGTATGGCAGAGCGGACGGGATGCCCAATTCTCTTCAGTCTATGGTCGTATGTGGTAGAGATGAGGTTGTGAGAGACTATATACTCTTTTTCTACATAGATCAATGATTGGACATTCGCTGGTAGTGTGGTTGTCTTGCTACCAACTACTCCGTTTCCCAAGGCGAAGCTTGACCTGGTAGTGTGAACGGACTGTCTTTATATTCTTGAACGTATTTTGGATGTGAGAGGAAGTAGCTGATTTGAAGATATAAATTGTAGATTTTGACGAAGTTTTGTATGTTGGTTTCTGTGTAACAACCCCAACACTTGAGCAGATGATCATATCTGATTGGCATCGAAGAGATAAGGAACATAGCTACCTAAGTATCGACATCATCGCTGTCGTCATAAAACGCAAACGATACCTAATAGAAGAAAGAAAGATTTGAGATAGGAAATGTGGATGAGAGATATTGACTCGAAGTTCTAGCCACTTGGTTATATCAAACATCCCAATTCATCAGGCCAGGACGAGTACATCGTCTACGTGCCTTGCAATGGACATAGAGTATCTCAAGGGACCTTGTCTGTTTGACAAATCCCATACGGCTAGCATTTCGCTAAATACTTATCGTATAATTGGTTGTATGGAATAAGGAAAATTACTAGTTCTGTTGGTTGTCGCCAGGAAAGATAGTGTGTTCTAAATATTCGCCCAAGGGAGGGGCACCCATATGAGTCGGTAGTGATCACGAGGGTCTTTGAAATCCTTCCGCAAAATATAAATTGGTAATCGTCCGGTGGAGTCGGCGAAGATGATGTAGGTAATATTCGTATTGTAAGAATCCTTATTGTTGAATCATGGTTTGTTTCTGACCAGAATCATGTGAGCCAAGAAGGAGGGGTCATGGCGAAGTTGTTGCTTGAAATGTGGATGGCCAGATATCGCTCTACACTCCATGGTGTGAGTACCTACTCGAGCTACTGTAGATTTGCAAATATCGGGGACCTTGAGTATTATTGAACCTTAAAATGGATCATGTATGATGAGTGCAAGCGAAATAATGCAATGCAATGTGCCCGATGGATTTGTTGCAGTTGCTGTTTGCTTGTACGCCATTGTCGGTAGGAGCTGAATGGTAAGAAAAGCTCGCCTTACTTACTGTACTCGTACATAATAACCTTGGACTGTTATACGAACTTGATTGGCAGACATATGGGGAAGTCTTATAGGTGCTATATGCATTGTGCGGCGGTGGAATTCACGAAATGGGATGTTGCATTTTGCATTTTGCATCTCGCATTTAGGTGCTGATACTGGTGGCGATATTACCTAGTATACAAAACCGATACTGATTCTTGAGGGGAATTGACATGAACCTGAGTTCTTGTGTATGCTAATATTGAGTACATCGGTTGGTCCCTTCTTGAGGATGCATATTTTCGCAACGACCCGATTGTGAGTTCTGATAGTCCACCTGGGCAGGTTTCTTAGGATATTGTTAATAATTGTGGATGTGTATATCGTAGAGACCTCGGAGACCTAGTCATGTATGCAATATCCATGTTCCCCACCAAGACAAAGGATTGCAACAGCGAGCTTGGACTGCTGTTCGTACAGTTGTTAAGTATACTCTGTACCTACTTATCGAACGAACAAGTGTAAAAATGGCGCATTGCGCGCTGCTGTCGCCCAGACACCTTGAGCGGAGTATGAAAAAGGAAAAGAAAAGGTGGATGAAATAAACCTTGGAAGTTATGTGAGACCTTTCCCATTATTAACTCGGACCTGAGAGGAACGAGAGTTTACCACGGTTTTGTTTTGGGTATTATTTGGCGAAGGCGGTTGAAAGTAAAAAGCAGGTAGGCTCGGTAGGGTAGGTAGGTATGGCTATAAACTCGATGTCACTTTACATATCTGAAAAGTTGCACCATCGCCCGATTACTTTGCGTAGCCAAACCAACTTCAGTCCTAGAAGAATGAGCGGTGGATTGGATAAAGTATCATAATGAGAATAAAATGCCAGGGTCGATTTTGATGATCTCACGAAATTTGATATCGTGACCTTCCTCCATAGACATAAATGGCACGGCTATAGTGCCCTTTCCACCACTTCACCGCTGTTCTCTCTCATGTTTTCCGTTTTGAGAGAATGTTGCATGCGTTTGTCGGGAAGATTGAAAGGAACAGAAACCTTCCTGTTCCTCGATAGTGAGAATGCATATGACCACTTTTTCTCCGGATAGATGAGAGGTGATTGTGAAAAGAGGCTCTGCTTGGACAGAGAAATAAGTATTGTGGTGCTTCAATGTCGACACCTACTAGTCTTTCGGGTACAATCATAGGTACCCAGCAGATATCTAGACAACGGCGAGAATATGAGAAGAGGTCAAAAAGTTAATCCATGATCTTTGTAATTCGAAAACTTGGCTTTACAAGACCATTTGATTTGCAGTGCTAGTGATTTGATTTACGTTGGGCAATTATTCGGACCACCGAGCACCTGCAAGTGAGTGAGCGAGTGACCTTGTTGTCCTGTCATTTGGATAGACCGAGTTTTTGGAAAGATCTAGCTTTTATTAGTGAGCAATGAATGGTAAGATCTTGACTGAAAACGAATGCCTTTGCTTCACTCGCACCAAACTCGCAGGATCTTTTCAAATTGTTCATTATTAGTATCTGTTCTGTATACCTACATAGTGGTGGGGTGGGGTCTGTTATCTTTAAGGGTCGGATAGATGCCGGACGGAGAAAATAGATATGTAAAGTCCCAGGTATTGTTATTGTTGATAAGTAGATAGGATAGCTATATAGGTAGGTATATAGTAGATAGATAATATGTAATATGTAGATAATATATAGTGATAAGTACATAATACAAATAGATGCTGAGTAGCCTTCAAGATCGAGAGAGATTTATATATCTTGTGAGAAAAGTGCTCCTTATACGATAAGTTGACTCTGATGTTGACTAGAGTAGGTACTTATCGTTATCGATAAAGCTACCTAGGTGTTCAAGTATCTAACTAGAACAGAGTGCTAGTGTAGATCAATCAGCAAGACCTTGTGGAGATATCCAGACTTATCTACTCTCACTCCATCTATGTCTAGGTAATTTCATGGTAGTATCCATCACACAATTGGCGATCTTGAATAATACTCAAGTAACATAACAGACATGGCCGTGAAAGACTACAAGGATATGTGTGTAGATTCAGATGTAAGACATTCTTCTTTGTGCTTGAGAATCCATGAGTCGTGAAGTGTTTGTGAGGGATCTGTGAAGTATCCAGGATCTAGCTTCTAACTTATGCATAGCAGGTCTCTAATATCTACCCGGCCTACGGAGGACTGAGGATTCAATGAACTGTTTCAATCACTCGAGGCATCTAATAAATCTATCCATCTCCCTTGACCCATACCATCCTGCTACATAGTACGTACTCTACTCACTCGTATACATCGTTCAATTCATAAAGGTTTCATTCAACGATCAGTGGCAAGCTCATGTACCCAGGTATTCATTCTTCCTCCTTTCATATTTCCATTCCAGATCCATCTGCAAATGTTCGTTTCATTGACGTTCATTCAAGTCCGACACAATAACTACCGGTACTGTATAACAGCATCTTTATCCCGCTTTGGAAGGTGGAATCATTACTTGTTCATTTCTGAGAAGCCCTACTCTCATTGTTTCCCTTAATTACCCTTTCAACTGCCTCTGCCTTGCATTAAGAACCTTGAAAAGAAAGTCTTCTTGATGACAATGATTAATTAGCCAAGGCAAGACATATATCGTACATAATCTAAGGCCACCCCTCCCAGCTACATATTGGTACTAACTCCAATTCTCGGCTTCCAAAAGTCAATACATACCTGCTAGATAATAATTACAACTAACACCCGAGTTAGTTGCGACCAGACTCAGTCAGCTCCGCATCACTCCCCAATCCCAAAAGCCCCGCCTGATTCCTACTTGCACTGCAGTTTCTCTTTCATTTGATATTGTTGTTCATCTTTCCACCATATTTTACAATTAATATTAACTGAGTGAATCCATCTCGGAACCTTTCGACCTTCCACCGAGCACCAGCCTCTTAAACCCTACATTGTGCAAGTCTTTTCTCAACTGTCAACAACAGCACTCTTTGCAGCCCTACTTTTAACGTGTTGTTTGTGCTGCTTCGAAACTACCACATAACACGATAATGTCAAGTCAAATGAACATCTAAGGAATATTTACGACGCCCGAAAAAAGAATATTTGGAGTCATATACCATACCTAATCAACTGTCTTCTACAAAGCGTCGTGATAGATTTGGAGGTTGTCCTTCGAATTCCTATCCCAGGTCAGTGCGGGGTCGATAAGATAAATGGATAATACTATGGAGGATGACGATGTCGATATGCCGTATGCGCCGCCTCTGCAAAATGCAAATGCCTCTCGCTGTCCAAATAACGAAGCTTCGCGGAATGGTATGCAACCGCCCAGTACCCGGTATCCACCGCTCATGAATCCTTGGGCAGGCTACCAAGCAGGCTACAATATGACCTCTACCATGTATGGCACTTCATATTATCCCTCAAGTCCGTATGGTAGTGCAAGTTCAAATTATGCCAGTCCAAGTTATGCCGCCCATTGGTCTCAAAATGCGCGTGCTCAGGGAATTCCATATCACGACATTCCAGACTTTCAACATCACAATCCAGAGCCATTCATGGGCAGATCCTTCCCTACATTACCGCCTATGTCAGGCCCTCCCGAGCACAGCTCTTGGACGGGACCCTGGCCTCATAATTCTCGAGCTATGCCAATGCTCGCCAATGAAAATTCTATAGCGGACAACAATAATACCCCTCAGAGATTGGGGAACGATGGCGTTCCAGGCCCTTCACAGGAACAAGGTAATCCCCAACTTCAACTACCCCATTTCTCTATTGAGAGATCTTTTTTTCTGTCAACGTGGAATCAAAGCTTCTTGGACAGTTGTAAGATCACCGAGAAGCTGACAGCCGTAAAATAGTTCAACAACGAAGACGGGAGCGAGAACGAGAGTTACGATTTCGACATGCCCCCCAAGGTACTAATTCGGAAGCCTGTGAGTACATGCACTTTTATGTTGGAGCAGCCTGTGAATCCTATTCAATCTCCTTTCGGTTAACTCCTGGCATGCTCTCTTTATATTTACGTTTCTCTGCTTTAATGATTATACAGACCCAATATAAAAGAGAAGACAACCGTCCACTAACAAAGTTTTTTAGTTGGGCCCGCGTCTTCACACGTTCCTAATTCTATTGGTAGTTCCGAATGGGATCGATCAAGTGCTAGATCGGCACATCGTTTGGCTGATGCTCAACGTAGAGCAGCGTTGGGCCGTGCTAGTCGACCCGGTAGAGATTCGGATACAGACGATGAAGAGTGGGGAGAAAGCGACGAAGAAGAAGATGTCATGGGAGTACTCGCAACCCCTCGAGTGCAGATGTTGGACCACGCCGCCTTTGCTTCAGCTTTACGCAGTCGTAACGTGAGCTTGAGTCGTGCTCTTGACCTGGGAGTTGATGGCAAAGGAACACCGTCCAAAAAGTTTTTGTCTTCACTCCAGAAAATGAATGTTGATGCTCTGACGCAAGAAGAACGCAGTAAGTCTTGAACAGCGGTTTATTGCAGCTCTTCTGACCATGCCCAGATTGTTCGATATGCTACGAAGAAATCGGCGTGGCGAATCCTGAAGGCGTGATTGAACAGCCGTTACGTATGCCCAAGTGTAAACATATTTTTGGAGATGTCTGTCTCAAGACATGGTTCAAGGAAAACGACAGCTGTCCGTACTGCAGAGACAAAGTTCCCACACACTCCACAAGAAAGGTGATTGAGCAGCTGGTACGGCAGCAAATGCGAAATCGCCATAATATAACTGCTCGTTCCGCTGAAGCCGGCCTTGTCAATTCAGGGTATGTCCCCAACCATCACTCTCTGACAAATAGCTGACGTGTAGGAAGCGCACTTGATCCACAGGAATATCACACACCAGTCTGGTCAGCGACTGACACTGTGGAAAGCCGACGTCGCGCTGCCCGAGGAAGAATGGCCGCATTTGGGACAGCACCAGCACCTCCGGGAAGGCGCCCCAGTTTGATGAGTTCTAACAGGCTCTACACTCCCACTTCACAACTGCAAAATGAAGTCAATCCCTTTCAAACACATTCACGGCATAACTCGAGCTCGGAAGGAGTCTCACCCGGAACAATGGACGCATCGATCACGAATAATGGACACCGGCAGCCCGCACCGCTCGCAACTAACTCGGGACACTCGGCAAATTCGACGGGTTACATGTTTCCAACAAACTTGTCCCCGGGATCTTCTGCAATGTCAAATACTTTTATGCCTCCACCCGCACCCTCTTATTCCCAACACAGACCGAGCGGATTCGGATCTATGGGAAGTCCGGCATTTGATTCAACTGAAAGCGTGAACCCCGGCCAAAATCACAATTACCAATCTCCAGGTTACCCACAAGAAGGTTCTGTTGCCTTTCAAAACCAGCAGATGGCTCGTGGTTTCGGATTTCAAACCCAACAACAAGCTCAGCAGTATCAGCAGAATCACCAGGCTGAGCAACAACTTCAGCAGCACCAGCAAACTCGGCAACGGGAACATGAGCAGCAGAGACAGAGAGGAGGTAGAGATGCTGAGCTTTATCCCCCTCCGCATGGGGACATGGGAGACTTTTGAAGAACACATCGACCAGAATCAAAAACCTATGGATAAATCTCAAAATTGCAAGTATAACAACTCACCCTCTTGAACTCTTTCCGTCGGCTTTGCTTTTCCATCTTTCAAAACATTCATACACACATGAGAGTCATTTGGGCTATTTGAACCTGGCAGGCAAGGCGTACTGGCGTGGATAGGAGTTTCAGGTTCGTATACCAATTTTGAACGGGGAAACTACTTGTGTGTTAGCGGCTCTAAGAATCCTCTTTCCAGTCTCCTGAAAGATTGGTTGAGATGGTAGCGATGGTGATGATGGCGGTGGGTGTTGGCACTGATCATCATCTTCCTGGTCAGCCCAGCGTTAAATAAACATAAATAATTAGCGAATAGAAAACATTTGGATAAAACATCTCTGGTTGTGCTCTGCAAATCAACCAAGAAAATGTGTGAATGGCCGCTTTGACTTTCAAAATTTTCAATAGGCACATCAGAACTAAGAGATATGGGAAATTATCAAGAATTCTTTGATTTGTTCACTTATTTTGACATTGATTAGGTCGAGTGATTAAGTAACTATTATTTTAGAGCATTTCTTGATGGATCTAGTTGAATATAATTTCACTCCCTACCTAGGTATTCAGATTTATCTCTATCTTTTGGGATGATGTCGTCCCATCATGCGATGCAAGGCTGATGATTTTGCAGTGCCGACAAGGCTGATTAGCTTCGTCGATCATAACTTTTGAAGAAAAGCGGTAGGATTTGGCAGAAAAAAGTTCCCGTTGCTTTCGCTGAACATTGTAAAATAATCTTTTCCTGGATTGATATAAAAGAGAGCTTCTCAATTCCTCACTATTATATTTTACTCTATTATTCTAGACCCTCTTCTCTTAATAAACATATTGAATTCTTGTCCCATCATTCTTACGATAATAGAAAATCCAAATTACTTCTACGAAAAGGTGTTTTTTTTTTAATAAAAAAATACGTCAGGTTTAGAGAGCTGGAAAGGTCCTAACAATCGCTGTTATGCCCGAGAAAGTTCTTCTCAAGTTCGGCGACGATGCTGATGAGACTCCTAAGATTGTGAAAAGGGAGGGGGCTCCTGATGCGAAATCTATGAATCAGAAGCAGGCGCAATCAAAATCAAAATCAAAATCGAAGTCGCAATCGCAATCGCAATCGCAATCACATTCGGCGAAACCCACAGGCACGAAGCGTTTAAGAGATGGAAGCCCAAAATCAGATTCGAAGCGGAAGAAATTGGCGGTGGTGCACGACACGGCGACAAATGCAAACGGTGCGAAATTGACAAAATTAGAGCATGCGGATGACTTGAAGGCTGGCGGGAAAGAGCAGGAAGAAGAAGCTGAAGTTCCTAATGAAGTGAAAAAAGCAATCAACGGCACCAGTAAAGTCAAATCTTTTGGAGAGGAGAAAGATCGACAGAGAGGACAAAATCCGAGGTCTGGCAGTGAGAATGTCAAAAATGGCGCCCCAGATAGGCATCTACAAAAGACAGCTAGGGAACTCGAGCCGTTCCGAAAGTCACTTCCGGTATATAAGAAACTGGTTGATCTTAAAACTGCTTTGCGTACCAATGATGTCCTTCTCTTGACTGCAGAGACTGGTTCCGGAAAAAGTACTCAACTGCCTCAATTTATGCATGATGAGCCTTGGTGCAAGAAACAGAAGGTAAAAATCAAGAACGCGGCGGGTCAAGAAGAGGACATTTCAGTTGGCGGAGTCATTGCTATCACTCAACCTCGTCGTGTTGCTGCTATTACTTTAGCCCGTCGTGTTGCTGCTGAGATGGGATCTGCCCTTGGATACCAACGTACAAATACTCCTGGAAAGGTCGGTTATTCCGTTCGTTTCGATACCAATACGCCCATTGGAATGAAGATCAAATTTGTTACCGAAGGTACCTTGCTTCAAGAAATGGTCCATGATCCAAATCTCAGAAAATATAGTGCTGTCATTATTGATGAAATTCACGAGAGAGGGGTTGATGTTGATCTCATTGCTGGATTTCTCCGACAGATAGTTCATGGAGATAAGCAAGGTCGTGGTGGTGTTCCATTGAAAGTCGTCATCATGAGCGCAACTCTTGATTTGGGCGGATACGAAGCTTTCTTTGCAAATCCTGACTCAAATCCTAGTTATCAACCAGGTAACAACTATGGCTCAATATTTGCACCACATCTTGTGAACAATGAGAAGGTCATTGAGGCTGCCAAACCAATGCTAGCTGTAAAGTCTGGAAAGGCAGAGGATGTGGAATTAAAAGCAACAGAAAGCTCCGAAAAAGTAGACACTGGCGTTGCCATTGAGGAAGTCAAAGGTAGGAAATTCAAAGTTGACCTATACTATGACAAACCAGCCGATCCCAGTAATTACCAGGAGACTATGTTCAAGAGGATTGCAAGTATACATGTTACGGAACCTCTTCCTGGAGATATACTGGTCTTTCTCGTTGGTCAAGAAGAGATTGAATATATGCAAACCAGACTTGAGGCTCTTGGCGAGTCTCTAAGCAAAGAAGTGCCAAGAATCAAGGTTATACCGCTGTATGGTGCTCTTCCACCAGATGCTCAACAGTTAGCTTTTGACCCAGTCAAGGAGCCCAGAACGAGGAAAATCGTCCTGGCTACTAACATTGCGGAAACTTCAGTAACGGTTCCCGGTGTGCGATATGTAGTTGATAGCGGTAAAGCCAAGGTTAAGAAGTACCGCACGAAGCTGGGTATGGAGTCTTTGCTTGTCGTGCCGATTTCTAAACAGTCCGCCCTCCAAAGAATGGGTCGTGCTGGTCGTGAAGCACCTGGTAAATGTTGGAGAGCATATGGTAAAGACGAATATGAATCTTGGCTTCAAGACGAAATTCCTGAAATCCTTCGTTGCGACGTGCTCGAAGCAGTTCTTAAGATGAAAGCTCGTGGAGTGCAAGACGTTATCAACTTTCCTCTCATGGATGCACCTGATGTGGAAGCTATGAAGCATGCCATCTTTCAACTGAACGCCATGGGAGCTCTTGATGACGAAGGTAATTTAACCACAGATGGTAAAAAGATGGCCAGTTTCCCTCTTCCTGCCGCCTATGGCCGTGCTCTCATCGCCTCCTCATCTCCAGAGTTCAACTGCGTTCTCGACGCCATCGACGTCATCTCCCTCCTAACTGCCGACTCCGAAGTTTTCATCCAACCCAAATCTCAAGAACAAGAAGAAGAAGTCGACGCCAATCGCGCCGATATCATCCGTCGCGAAGGCGATCTTCTCACCTATCTAACAACCATGCAGCGCTACGCCTCCGAAAACACAAACCGATTCCAATGGTGCAAATCTCGCAACATCAGCGCCCGAGCAATGAAATCCGCAATGCTGAATCGCAAACAACTGCGTCAATTAAGCGTCACCCACGGTCTCATTGATGCCCTTCCCCCTCCTGATCCCCAACCCTTCGAACCCTCTACCCCCGAAAGAGCAGAATGTTTGATTAAAGCATTTCTGAGATCGTTTGGGGATAGAACGGCTACGTTGGCCCCAGATGGGAGCTATGTGACGACAAAGGGGAAAAATGCCGTGGTCATTCATCCGCAGAGTGTGCTTTGGGGAAGGAAGATCGAGGCGATTATGTTCTTGGAAAATGTGTTTAGTACGAGGAATTGGGCGAAGAAGGTTAGTGCTGTGCAGGCGGATTGGGTGTTGGAGGCTTTAGGGGGGTGGATGTAAGGGGAGTGGGCAGAGGCTTATTGGTCTTGGGAGAGAAGTATTGGACGCAGTGGAAGAGAGAGATATAGATGGATGTAAAGATAGATACATAGATAGATACCCAAGAGATGTAAGATGTGGAATGTAGGAGAGGTAGATATGGGTTATAGATTAACCATAGAATTCTAATACTGTAGGGTAATTGCCCAAACATCTCGCAATTACATTCAAGCATTGATACAAGAATCCACTGTGTTCTCTAGATGCAGAACACTGGAATTTTATTGATTCTTCGACGCGAAATCGATTGCGGTGGGTATATATGTATGATATATCACTCAGCTAAACATAATCCTCAACGCGCACGATACTATGTATTGCATACCGCATTTCCATCTCCACACCCCCTACTTCTTCAAACGATACCGGCCCCCAACACACTCCAACACACCCTCCTCTACCTTTCCCCCCAGCCACTCTAACAACTCTTCGTTACTATACGGAAATCCCTCTGCAATCAACATCTTCAACATCATAGCAATCTGCGGGGCACCCATCTGACTCGAGCTATTCGTCAACATGCTCTGCACAAACTGCCAATACACCTTTGCATTTTCCCCCGCGATGCCCTTTTCTTCCTTTCCTCCCTCTCCCTCATCATCAGCACTATCCGCACCCACGGGGGCCGAAGCGAGGGCATCCGAACGCGCCCGATCCGACGCATTGAGCGTTTCGAGCACGGAGTAAACTTGCGATTTGGGCGGAGATTCCTGGAGCACGAGTTTTGCGACCCAGAATTTGAGGGCGGAGAGGATGAGCGCGGGGTCCATGTCGAGTGCCGCGGTGAGTTCTTGGATGCTTTTTTGCGCGGGGACTTCTTCCTCGTCGGGATTGAGATGCGTGGTTTCGCGGTGGAAACTGGAGATTACCGTGGCTTGCCAGGTCGTGCATTCTTCGACCACGGTGCGGTCGGCGAGTTCGAGCTCAACGGTTGTGTGGCCGAGTGCGGGAAGCCAGGTGAGCTTTCGGGAAGGTTTGAGCGAGGAAAAGGCGGTGGAGTAGTCTGATTGGAGGTTGGAGATTTGAGGAGGGAGAGTAAAGGTGGATTCTTGGAGGGGAGGCCAGAAGAGACGGGAGAGAATTTTGGTATGGAGAGTTGGATGAGTTGATGGGGGAGGCATGGCTTTCTTTTCTGCGATGCTAAGATTTTGGGTTTTGTGGATGGCTTGGTCAAGGCGAACGGAATCGAGAATATCTTTTAGCATTACTTCACAGCTTTGGAGTGGCGCTTCCCCGAAGCGGGATTTTAGCAGTTCGAGAACTTTGATCTGAGAAATTGTTAGAATTGTATGCATGAGAAAGCGAATAGAACAAACACATACCTCTTTTTCGAAAGCTCCATCGTTCCTCAAAAGGTTTTCACTGATGATGTTTTGAAACTCTTTGATAAAAACATCTTGAGATCCGAAAACCCCAATTAATGTTCCAATGATATCAGCGTTTTTGGACCTCTTGTATCCTGGTCCTGCATCTACAGGATCAGGCACCCACTCCATGTCATGCCAATCTAATTCTTCATCGTCAATTTTCTGTCCCGACTGTTCTGAATCATTGTTAAGTAAATGGGCTAGCTCAACGAGTCTATCTCCACTAGATTGTATAGGATTTCCTTGCGCGTCTTCAGTGTCTGAAAGTAACCCTGCGATTATTATTCGGACCGTATCTTCTCGCGAGCATAGATATACCTGTAACGGATATGCTACACGATCCAAGAGCACTTTCGAGTGATCAAGCGAATGGAATGACCAAATCATTGAGATGTATGTCTGTAGAATTAATAATGTGGAAGCCCCTGGATGAAGTAGCCTCTCTTTCAGAGTAGCTGCAAAAGCTTCTGTCAAGTGTAATCGTCTCTGAGGTGTGGTGATTGTTGTTCGAAGGTCGTGCAATGCTCCATTACTATTTGGCCAATTCACAACAATATCAAACAACTCATCCGTCCTAAGTGCTGCGAGACGGCCAATGCTCATTTCCTTCCACTTTTCCATATCGCTCCAAGCTACTTCAACATTGTCGATGACTTTAAAGACCAGGACAGCGAGTTTAGAATACCGATCTCCAATCCATCCGCAAAGATCTGTAACACAATTGGACGGTGATACGTGATGTGCCGTTCGTGGAAGTACGGAATTTCTTCTTTCGCCATCTTGGGGGGTCACACTTATTTCATTTGCAGACCACAGTCCTTTGCAACCTCGATTGACATATTCAGTCATAGATTGGTTCATGATTTCGGCAAAGATCACCTCGAACTTTTCTCCGGCCAGACCAACTTTGTGTAGAGACTCTACAAGGTTGAGCATTTCGTTACAAACTTTATCTGTCCTCGCATCAATAGGTGCAATACCAGATCCCTTTCCGGCTTGCAATCCAAGGATAGAAGAAACATAGTTTTCGAGAACAGTCCTTAATGCTGCAATGAATTGATCTGTAAGAGAATTCGTTATGATAGCATGTAGATCCCGTCGAAATTTCTCCAAAACCACACGCGAGAGTCCCGGAGTAAAAAGCTCAACTTGTTTGAGGATGACTGACAAGCCATGCAAATACATACGATGTGCAAATTCTAATATCTTCACACTGCCAAAAACCAAAGGTTGAGGGCCCTCTTCATCAGTGTAGAGTCGCAATACCGGCAAGATTTGATGGAGAAGATGTCTACGGACTTGTTGGGTATGCCAAACAAGGAGATCATCCGTGTGCAATGCAAATGGAAGGCGGTTAACGGGATCCAGAACGTCCTTCAAGGCGTCGTCAAAGGATGGATCAGATAGTATCGACAGAGGTCTCAGAGTCTCAATAGAACCAGGGTCTAATGGTACATCCGGAAGTTGGAGACGATAAGTAACAGTATGCCAAGATCTATCCCATTGGATTTGATCCCGAACTTGGGCTACAGATGAATCCCGATCATGCCCTCTGAGCTGTTGCGAGCTCCTCGTGTTTGAAGCAGGTGTTTTCGGCCCATTATTGAAGCCTTGTGATTCTCCAAATGGTTGGCTTGATGTTGTAAAGCTACCGGTTGGCGTTGCGACTGGGGTAGGTTCTGAAATCTCGGGCTTTTTGAATACTGAATCCAAAACGCGTTTTCTTTTCGTGGCAAAAGTGGCCATCACGATCGGGAATTTATCAGACAGCGGAAGATTTTTGCATCACTTCATTTAATCTGTGCTTCGTTTTGTATTAACCGCTGAAGTGGAAGCCGTATAACCACAATAAAACTGTCCATGGAAAGAGCATCCAAATATTGAAACCACGAACTCACGTGATCGTGAGTTTCTTGTGTTAAATTCCGGCACGCAATGAAGACGTAATTAATAAAAACCGGATAAGTATGTTTCGAATCTACGATACTGTGCGACACAATTTTATGGCCAGGCACCTAGGTTTGTTTACAGTTTTCATATTTTTAAACTACTTCTGAGTACATATTATATAATAAGCATTAGATTTGCGCCTTGCCACCTCCTTATTCGCCTAGGGTAGTACCTTCCAAGTAAATCAAGTAACAAATGAAAGCTGGTTCAAGCATTTTTAGGGTAGCCTGCCTCCCAGAACTCCCTTGCCTCCCGAATCAACCAAAGGATGTCTATCTAAATTTGTAAAGAAAAACGTTAAACATTATTTCATATCGACGTGATTCTCCCTGCTGGAGTAGTTCTTGGTCTTGGCCGTAGATTAATTACAGACTCGAGTTCTCGGAGCATTTTAGTATTGGCATCCGCTCGGTCTCTCAGAGACTCTCTCTTCACACGATCCTCCTTCATCTTCACAATACGTTCTTCCCTTGTCAATTTGCTGCGTTGGTGTGGTATCGCGATTGCTTCAAACACCTCTTCTGCTTCGGAACCACTCAATTCAAGGCTAGACCGAGATCTCCCCTCACCATTGAGAGCTCTCAAAGCGTCAGCGGCTGTTCCCTCTTCAACGGCTGTTAGGCCTCCTAGAGATGATGCTGGCGATGTCATTCCACACATAGAAGATAGACGTTTTTCGTTCCTGTCAATGTTCACTGCCAAGGCAGCTTTCCCATCTTCCCACTCTTGCATCAATGCTTTCAAGTCAATGCCTATTGAATCGTATTGCATCATCAGATTTGAACCGAGTTCCGATACATCTTCTGTGTCGTTCAATGATTTATCAGACTCCTCGCGCAAAACATGCAATTTCGCTTGTAGTCCACGGATCCCAGATGACAGCGTATTCAGTTTGCGTAATTGTGCCCGCGCACGTTCTCGTCCCGGAGTAAGGGGTAGTTTTGGAGTGGTTGGAACCGGGAAATCTATAGGATATTAGATTTGAACGATAGTGACAAATGGTTTCGAACTTACTCTCTTCTTCGCCTAATATACGACGAATTTTACCCTCTGCCTCAGAAGTGACGGAGCAAAGTGTGTGTAATTCGTCAACAGCAAGTCCCCATCTGTGAAAGTCCGGTTTACCGCCATGCGCATCAAATGCAAGAAGGCAACAAAGAAAAATCTTTCGAATAGTGTGGAATCTAGCAGCGAATATTTTCAATACCCTGACAGAATCCTCATCCTCGAATTCGCCTTCTGTGTAGCCTAGCATAGCCTCCGTATAGTCCAAATCGCTTATGTCGTATACATCATAGTATTTATCCAGATCCATCTCTTCCGCTAAGGGCTTCAATAAGTTACATGCTTGTATATATCGAGGAATAATGTTCGCAAAGGAAATTCGGAGGATCTTTCTGAGCCGTAGACATCTTCGTGTCTGACTTCGATCTTCGAGACGACTGACGGGGGGCAAGGGTGTGCTTCTACTAAGAGGTTAATTTTGCCAGTAAGTTGAATGGTGAAAAATCCTACAGTCTATATCCACGAGATACCAGTTCAACTTCTTGGACAAGTGTTAGAGCTCCTGCCGCAACGGCATCAAACTCCTGTGCTTTGTGGACAAATTGCGATGCTTCCACGATAGATTGCTGTCGAAGGTATTGGAGCCACTGCTTCCGCACATATGTATATAATACTATAGCAGAAACCACTACGGTAAAAGATAGTATTGCTACACGGATCTTCCCACGTATAAAAGTTCCATTTCCGCGTGTCCAGTGTATTAACCATGTAAAAGAAAAAGCAAGTGTTGCCGTGGCTGCGGCGCCCGAGAGAGTGAAGGTTCCAATTTGCGGAGCATCAAGTGTAGGCCCTGTAACGTTTCGAGATTGGCCATGGCCTGTCTGCGCAAGAAAGGAATGTGTGTTGAGAAGTTGTGAAGCTACTATGACATAACGGAATCGTTCGAGAAACTTTGCATTGTCGGCTCGACCAAGTCGTGAATTGACAGCTTCCTGCGATTGATTATCAGACGATAAGACTTGGACTTGGATAAGGCCCAGATGACGACTTACGGAACAGGTATTATGTATCGCCGCGACAGTGGTGTTGCGCGGAGGGGTAAGCTGCAGAGGCGGAGGAAGTTTATATCGAAATTTAAGAGATACGGTTGGCTTCCCTCGTGGAGCAAATGATGGACTCGACAAATCAGAATCCGCATCCCCATCATGGCTTGATGCCCATCGTGTGTCCTCTCCACCTTCTCCTATGGCAACATGTCAGTAAGTCCCCACTCATGCAGTGCAAGATATCCCCCTCCTCTTCATGCATACCTTCGAGATAGGCGGCGAGCGGAGAGTCTTCGTGTATTATAGTCTCCATGGAATGCAAGTCGTTACTGATAATTGCCGTCACAGTCCATTCCGGTAGGTATCATCAAAATAAGAGTGCGCGAACGACGAATGGGTGAATGAATGAACGAGCGAATGGGGTCCGAATGAAAGGAGCTCCGATGTAATTAGTGGTTATAAGACAATGTAATGAACGAATGAATGGATGAATGAACGAATGAACAGTGGAAGAATTGACCAATTGCTAGGTATCAGTTGTAATTTGTTGGTTTATTAATAAGAGATGCCTTGTTTACTCAATATTGGGCCGAGCAGAATCAAATACTCGAGAAGATTGCTCTGTAAAGATCCGGATAACTACATCGACTATAGTCGGTCAATTGCATACATACATACCTACCTGCTCTCTCCCTTGTTTAAACTTTACACAAGTTCCGCGAGTCCACGACAGGAAACTGGCAAGTCCACCAATCTCTCGGGTCAAGGAATCGATGGAGTACCTTGCAACGGGAAATCTTAATATGGATCAATCACCGATTTGCCGACATTCGTGACCTGTCTAAGCCACTCAGAGCCACTCAGAGCCACTCAAAGCCACTGCTCCAACCTTACCTACCCCTTGATATAAAGTTTTCCCCACTGCTCCCCCGTCTTCCTCATCTCAAAACAATTCAAAACATTCCTACTTTCGTCCGAATAGTCCCCAAGCTATGGTCCTTCGAGGGTCTTTCGTCCAGTTTTGCTCAATTTTTGAGTTGAACCATATATATACTTGTTTCAAGTTATCACGATATTTATCAAAGCGGGAAATCAATATGGCAAACTCCACTAGTATCACTATATTCGGGGTACTAACGGTTTTCCAGGGAACAAATATAGGTTTCAAGTTCAACCCACGTATAGCTAATAGACCCAGACCTCATTTCCACTCCATGAACCAAACGTTGCTCGGCTCAAATTGACCCTGCATCTGTCTATTTCTGCTCTGGCTTTACAGATAGACGGAGGTATATACGAGATAGCGATGTGCTATTATGCAAACTTTCGCCCCACACATATATGTACACATAACATCGATTTGGCTGCTCCTGTGTCCTCTTTTGTGCCTGAATTATAAATGGAGAGTCAGCCTCAAATGAATTCTAAGTTTGGTATCAGACTCGAGAGTGTAGGTATAGAGGAAAGCTTATAAAATGAGAATTTATGTCTTCCGGGGTATTCGGCATGATATGAGAGGCATGTGATATGAGAGGAGCACCGAGCATAAGTTTATTCCATATGTTGGATTAACGTTCACAAGTTCTTAATAAAGATAAGATTTGGGTTTCAATGGCTTCGGAATTTCGGAAGTGGGTGGAAATCCAGGAGACGATGTCGTATCATCGTACCTCTGAGTTTTCCGACGTTCGACGAAATAACAAAAATACAAGTCAAGGTGCCAAGTTGTTCACGAAACCCCTCGTAGACGCTATCTTTTGTCGAGAAAGAAGCTTGGTCGGGAGAGGCAATTCCGTTCACACCACGTATGTCCGGTTTGTGGACCGATTTACGACGATGCCGACGCGGGCCAATACATTGATTGTTGGTGAGGTATCGAATGGATTTTACTGACGTGTGTGGCATCAAGTCGATGTAGAAGCGAAGTTATGGTTTGAAGAAACATGCTGAAATTCTCTGGATACTTGAGGTTGGCACATCACCTCGTTTCAGCAACGACACATTCAGAGCTTTTTCAGTCGAGGGTCTCAAAGCTAGGAAAAACGCTTTCTTCATCACTCTATCATTTTGTAGCAGGCTGGCACTCATACATATTCAATTGTGGCGAATGGCATTAGCAAATAATACACGCACATTTCCAGGTATTGGACGCTGTTCGTTTGTTCCTTTACAGGTATGCTAGATCTTCAGTGAGATCAAATGATGCCCTGCCTTAGTCAGACGTATCGAAGGTGTAGTTTTTGGAACTATGACTTCCGCATACATCAGCTACTATGGGACTTCTTTTTTAACCAAGGCCACAGCAACTCTCTGGTCACGAGTCCATCTCATGCTCATGTCCAATCAACGATTCCACTATTTTTACACTAGTAATCTATTGTTTGCTTCATTCAACACGACTCAAATCCTTTCGATCTGATGTGTCTGCAGCCAAACTAGTGCTGTGAATGTTATGAGCAAGATCAACCGAGTCGTAATAGGAATAAGCTTGACTTCAAATGGAGAATTGTCTTCGTGGAAGCTTTGACAAGGGGCACTGCAGCCCTTCCACGAAGCCCGGCTAGAGAAGGTAGAGCCTCCTGAGATCCCTCAACAGACTGAAATTTTGCTTCCGCAATTTTGATGCTAAGTTTTCCATCGTTGAGTTCTCTCGTATGCGAGTCTTTCATGTACCAATCCATCACGCTCTTTTGATCCGAACTGTACAACTACTGCTCTCAGGGTATACGAGTCGAGACGGGTCACTCCTCCCCTGATACCATGGCACTTGGTTATGACCGGAGGGTACAAATGCTCTTTAGCCACTTGCACGAGGATTGAAAAACTTTACGCCGCATTATTGAGGGGAACATCAAGACATTGCTTGTACGAGAAAGGATTGCTTCCGCATCACAGCAAAGCCGGCTGATCATTTGCTCGTCTTACCAGCAGTTGTTTGACATCATTGCAACGTGGATGAAGATGATTCTGGCATCCTGTGGTGTTCTGCAGTACTTCTGTCGCGAGAGTAAGTGTATAATTTTCCAGACACGATCAAAGTAAGCAGTATGACATTGGACCTGGAGTCAGAGAACTGAAACATGGATAAATGAAGTTTCAAAGACCTGTATTCTTACAGGGAGCAAGAATTCCGACATCAAACATATCGGAGAAATTCTTTGCGTGCAGGGGAGTTCGCAAACTGCGACAAAAGGAGTTAGTTCAGTCAATCTCTGGACCACTATTTTGGACATTTTTAGGATCACGTGTCTTTGTTTTCATCATGTTTACTTTTGAAAATGCGGAGACTCCAATTCGAAAAATTACGAATCATCTGTAGCCCTCCCTTGTTCATTATTGTGATCGGAAGAGTGTGGCAATACAAAACCGTGCCCTGTACGTAGAGCCATCACATCATTGACACTTACTCTTCTTGGGGTAGGTTGCGCGAGTTTCCTCCTCCAGAAAGTGCTCTTTCCCGTTCTCCTTGATCATAAACTGAATTTGCTTTATGGCTAGACAGATAAGAAGCATGCCGTGCCGCCAGTTGCGGATCGCAAAAGCAAACTTCCATTTAAAGTAGTACCAAGGCTGTGAAGGCCTGCAGGAATCTATAAGCATCCAGATCTTCCGTCAAATTCTCGAGTGAGCTTTTAAATTGTTGAGTATCTACAATGTCTTTTACAACACCAATTTATCCAGGTATTAACCTCGAAGCCAATGAAGGACCTCTATTGAAGGCGGTATCAATTGCTTTCATCGCCTTGACTGTGTGTACTGTTGCTATCCGCTTTTTTTCCCGCTGGTATACCAAAATTCCCCTGGGCTTGGATGAATTGTTTATTCTCATTGCAGCAGTAATTCTCACCCTCTAGAGACTCCTCCCACAGTACAATACGTAACCCAAACTAACATCAGGTCCAGCTCCTCTCAATCGTCTATACAGCAGTTATAATTGTTGAAGTCAATAATAACTTCTACGGACAACACGTTCACAAATCAGATCCGGAACATCTTGAAGCTTATCTGAAAGGACTATATGCTTTGGCTCTTCTCTATCCCATAGCTCTTAGCACGAGCAAGTTGTCTCTGTTAGCGCTTTACTGGAGAGTATTCGCTGTCACTGGTGGGAAAGTACCAATTATTTTCGCCAGTGCAATCAATGGGGCGTGGGGTGTTGCTGCTGTGAGTTAATTTCTTACCATCATCTAACTATACCGTCTGAAAGTTCAATTTCATAGTTTTTTGAAACATTCTTTCGCCCCATATCACCTCATATGATGCTATGCCGATTCAAGTGCCAGTCAGAGGATCTTGAGAGAGAAAATACTAATGCTATACCTCTACTAGCTCGTTGTGGGAATTTTCTCATGTCGTCCCGTAGAAGCTTTTTGGAACACTACAATTACCGCAAAATGCATCGATTACCCTGTCTTCTTTACTTCCAATGAAGCGTTTACAATTGCTTTTGATATTGTGGTTCTATCCATCCCAGTTTGGTTCATTGCGCAAATCAAGAGAAGTGTAGGGGAGCGGATTACTATTAGCAGCACTTTTTTGTTAGGGCTTGTGTGAGTGTTTCATCGAATAATGGTCACCCGGTCAAACACCCTAATCCAAAATGTAGGGTAACGGTAGTTTCGGCAATTCGACTATGGCGGCTGGTTGTTGCACAAAGATTGCCGGGCTTTGATCCTACTTGTAAGTCAAACTTCCAAGCCATTTTCTACCGCTCTCCTATGAAGTTTAGTATCTTACATGCGAACTCCTCAACCATCAACTAAGAAAGCAATAGTCAACGACGTAGACGCCGGTCTATGGGCAATAATCGAACTCAACCTCTGGATTCTCGTCGCCTCGATCCCGACTTTCCGCCCCTTGCTCGGCCAAATGCGGCGCGATTACTTTGAGAATCGAAGCGATAGTGAAGAATCCCCTGAATACCCTCTCAGTAGAACAAGAACTACCGGTACTTTGTTTCCTAGACAACAGCGAGACATGAATTTAGACACAGAGCCCGTATTTGGATTCGACGGCGCGAAGAGAAACTCGGGAACCCCATCGGAGATCGAGCGACATGGAAGAAATGGTAGTTCGGGGACGGGGCTTAGTGGGGATAGTGGATTTGGAGAGAGCTTGGGCGTGAGAGTCGTAGATCCGGACTTGGAATCGCAGATAGAGACGGAGATTGAGGGGTGGAGAAATGCTTATGGATATGCGTCTCAGAAGGGTGGGGTGGGGGTGGGAGATAAACAGAGGGGGAGTAATGGGATGAAGGATTTGGCGGGGATAAATGTGCAGAAAGAAAGAGATGTTAGGAGGGATGCGGAGGATTGAGCGGGTTAGTTTGGGTGTTGGGTAGTGTGTGATGGATGGCGTAATGGATTGGATTGAAGGAGTTTGAGGGGAAATACCTACTGGCGTTCGGATCCGGGCTCTGGATAGCGGATATTTTGCATGTTGTCAATAGCGATGATTCCTTGATTTAGCTGGTTGCTTTTGAGGGACGGGGAAACGGCGAATATGGTATATAGTCTGATTATTTGGGACATTTAGACAACGCTTATTTTTAAGAAAGGTTTCAGCATTCTAACGCTAAAATTATTTTTTCAATCTTCGGCCCCATTCAAAGTTCAATTGATCAAGAAATCTAGGGAACGTCCGAAGCCAAAACACTTCTCGTCTTTCACCACCGTCCGAAAAAAAATGTAGAGAGGGGTAAAGCCATTCTTTCTCCATCTCCTGCGAGAAGAGAATTGAACTAAAAGATTGCCTCTCTCACGTAGTCATTTCTATTTTGTCCTATCATAACCTCCCCTCAAACGCCTCTACCGCCCAGCCCGCCCAAATAGCATCTAATCAGAATGAAAGTTTCTAAATTTAAGTTTTTATATGTATAAAATTTCATCATGCTTTGACTCCCTACAATCCAACTAGCAAACAATTATTAACGCTTGAGGAATTGGCAGTGACAGTAATAGCATACTAGATAAACTGAACGGCGCCGCATTCTCAGAATCGTCATATCCATCTTCCTTGGACGACTTTTCCACGTTTGTCTACAATTATAGTTGCTTCGCTAAAAGCTATGGATTTGCATACTTTGACGTCATTTCCATCAACCAAGCGTATATCCGACTCTACTCGTCCCCTTCGATCTCGCAATCTTCTTCACAGTCGTCTTTCCACACTGGTTCGTACTATCCACATGTGTGCCACCACAAGGATAAGTTTCTGCGCCCACGATTTTCACCACTCTGAACTTCTCCTCCTTCGTCATTCCCATAGCTGCTCGATCGGGCATCAATCTCTCCATTCCGTTTGCGATGAAATCTGTCTCATCCCACCAGTGAATCTCAACGGGCATATCCGCCTCGATATACTCGTCGAGTTTTTGCTGGATGGGTGTTTTCCAGGTACTTTCTATGAGGCCGGCAAACTCACACGCAGCGGAAGAGGGGAAATGCGAAGCTTTCGTTTCGTCGAAATTGGGAACAGAAGAGGAAACGAGATGACGAACTGCAGATCCGAGAACATGGCCGGCGGTATGGTAACGAGAGTACAAGAGACGTTTTTCCAGGTCGATTTTCTGGGTGATTTCTTGACCCGGGAGAAATTGAGTGGGAGCTGGAGTGGTGAATGAACCGAAGTGGAGAACTTCTCCGTCGGTGGTGGCGCTTATACGTACCATTTGGACGCTGAATTTGCTTCCTTCTTCGTTCTCCATAATGCCTTCATCGGATGGTTGACCACCGCCTTGGGGGTGGAAAATGGTAGATTGGGTTATGATGACGTATGAGTCGTCCTTGCCATCTTTGAAAAGTAATCTGTTTTCCTCGGAAAGCGTCAGGAAAGGACTTATGGATGTGATGGTGGTTTGGAGGGTAGACAGATGTGAGTCATGATGAAAAGCTAGATGGGTGCGTTCGGTCATGGTTTTTGAGATTTGAAAGATTTGAGGGATTATATGAGAATTCTGGCCGACTTCTAATTCTGGAATCGAATCAAGCGTTTGGTTTGAGAAGTGAAATGAAGTCTAGGAATTTCATCCAATTCAGATTCCTTTTGAGAGTCTGTGGTAGCCTCGGTGAATGGGCGCTTATCCGAGGGAAAGAACAATCAGAATACAACTTTCCTCACTCTGGTATCAAAGTTTCTGATATAATATCTTAGAGATTTGTAGACGAAGTCTGATGTATAAGGTGAACTCCAAAACCAGAAGCTTCTAGATTTACGGTTAAAATAAGCTAGCCCAAGAGGGAAGGAGTGCAGAGCCACATGGCATTGAAAAGATAACGATCACGCCCTTCCTGATACATTTTGTAAACCTCCTAGAATTAGTCGCATCACGTTAATAACCGAACTTCATTGTCGCCCCCTATTAAGTCATTACGGATTTGGGACCAATCGATCAATCTTTTCGACAAAAGGACTTTTGAGAAAAATATTCCAGTCATACTACAACAAGTGCAGTCATACATTGAAAGCATAGAGATACAGTCATTCGAGACTTTTGCTCGATCAATAATGCTTGGCCTTGAGTGGGATTTTATGTCATAGCCATCAAAAATCTCATGTCATTATAAACATCATTTTCAAGCAGCTTTCAATAGTCAGCCACATCTACAGTCTATCTCCAGCCTCAGTACCTACCACTGGCAAGCAACATAAGCCGCCATGGGAAGAAAGATTAGCACGCAAAAAGGATAAGATAATTGGCGAATAATATTTTTCGCATTTCCAGCTATATAAGGTTACAGTGTCGCTGCGGGCCATGTAAGCAGATCCCAAACTTGCGGTAACGTCATATGTGTTCTTCTTTCTTCCAGAATCTAGTCGTTTTCGATTATTTCGTGAGTGATGCGCGCAGAGAGGTGATGACCGAAGACCGAAATGGCAATAATCATAATCCGAGTGCGATGGGTATTCCACAATGGTCATTTGCCTCTTATGCCAGGAGCTTCAATGCCTGTGAAAAGATAGATGAGTGGTAGAATTGTTGTAGTAATGATTTACTCTTTGAATCCTTTGGTGAGCATTAGAAGTTGTCGTGATGGTGGATCTGATCGTATTGTACACGATTCTTGTTGCATGCAAATACGATGGTAACCATCATCAGAGGGCGCTCGTACTTACATTTCCAAATATATTCCTTTTCCGAGCTGTCTTGCATATTGTAACGTTTCTGGTAAATATTCGTTTAGATCCCAAGGAGGTTGATGAATCCAATGATCCGTAAGGCTGAGCAATGAGTACCTAAGTCGACGTACCAGGGAAGTGAAAGCTTACTACACATGTTGAAAGCATCAACACGCATACATCAGAGCTTACAAATCGATTTAGATCTACGATAATCTTTGGTGGATACCTCAACATGAATGAGGGAAGGAAAATGACATAGCGCTCAGAGATCTAGATTTACCTTAGTCAAATCGATGGATGAGAAGGAGGGAGCGAAAGCAAAAGAAACTGGACGAATAGATCCTGGAACTTCGTACAGAATAAAATGCTGATGAAATTAACCTAGTTGATGACAAATATGGTAAACATGATACTTTTGATACCTTTGATACCCATACGGAGCATACGGAGTATGTTCGTTATCCTTCCAAAGCAATTTGAGTTCAAAGTAGTTGGGATGAATAAAAATCGAATAAGAATTTCCAAGGCACTTACAAAATGGTTTACCCCTGCACGGTGACTCGGTGACCACCAAAACTCATCACGGGATGGTTCGCTAATGATCAATTGTCCGTTCTCATCATGACAAAATCATGACAATTTCATCATGGTTCATCAACCGTTTCTAAAGATATACACACAGATGCTTAGATATAAGTGACTTGCATTAGTCTTCTATTATATCAGCAATTGAGCTACGGCCTCCCCGTCCTGGGAATGGCCTTTCATGGGATAGTACAAACGACCGTTTGTTCTGTGTCCTCATCCGCGTCACCAATGATATATCGTTAGCAGTCATGGATACCATACAACTCTTGTAGGATGCATCGCGAATAGGCTCTTCATAGTAGTTGCGTCTTCAGTTCGCCGAACTTTTCATGAAATGCTCCGTATTCGACGTGGGCTGTGTAATATATGAATCATAAGGTTCACTACATCTCAATCGAGATCCAGAATCCCAAGTTCGGGTATCGAAATTGTTCGATGTAACTAGTGCTGGTAGTCAGCTCAGATTCACCATCTCGGTACCTCCTTGTTGCCATGAGTGCCGCAGGATTCCTCGATTCCTGTCTAATCCGTTTTGGGATCTTGCTCAAGCTGAGCTTTTTATATGCCATGATGGAGTAAATGCTCTTATCAAATATCTATCTTCGTGCATTTCATTTAAGAGTATCTATATAGATGAGGATATGTCCTCACTGATTTCGTTATTCAATACATCAGGCATTAACAGATCTTTGCAACATTGCAACTAATACTTTTAACACTTATCGAAGTTCACCGTCATTATCCATCCTTACCTCTTCATACTTTTCCATCTAACACTATAACTTCACCACTCAATCATGTCTCGCAACTCAAAATCTTCCCGTCATCAATCAAGAAGCACCGAGGGCAATCCCGAGGATATGGTGGAGCAAGTCAAGGGCATTATCACTTTACTGAACGAAGTTGTCTCATCTAGACCTCATGAATGTGAAACCTATATTCCCTCTGCTCGCTCAGCTGTCACTGCTCTCGAACATGTTCGCTTCTTTCGCGACCCAGCACGCTTTGCTGAGCAGGTCTGGATCATCCAGGGACTTCAAAGCTTTGCTTTCTATGACGCAGATAATGGAAGTGTTGTAGATATTGCAGACTTCTGCCAGAATGCATGGTTGAGAGTTTTGAGAAACTACCCGGATAATGTTGACGTCTTGACGGGTAAGTCAACATAATATCTTACTGCCTCTAGACAGACATTTTGTTAACACAACTATCATATTAGGGCTGGGCAACAATTGGCTTCAGAGATCTCAAGCAACTTTAGCCCGCATTCATTACGAAGAAGGAAATGATACCACAGGTACTTCTGACTTAGAAACTTACTTCTCAGAATACGATTCTGACAATTCATCTTCTCTAGCACCGCCCAATGACCCCCGCAGACAAGGGCCCCTCTATGTCGAAGCTCGAGGTTATCTACAACCAGCTGTGGATTTCTTCACTCGGGCCATTCGAGCTGCTGATGGTCTTGGATATACTACTGGTGACCTATTGGCTTCTGTAAGTCGCAGCCCTCACGCATGTCCAGAGAATCTAATCTAACAATTAATCAGGCTGCAGAATCACATATGAGTCTAGGCAACGTATCTGCATCTCCAGCAGATGAACATGCTTTCACTCAAGCAATCCGATATTTGCGTCGTGCAGAAACAACACAGGGGTATCAGTTATCGGAGCATATGCAACAATATCTTGATGATTATGGAAGATATGTTTCTTAACTGCTTCATCCTTTCATACCTTTTTCTCCAGCATCTTTTACACCCTGTACGATATTGAGAATTTCGGCGTACACAACAACAGCATTCAGTTTTCGGAGTCATTGTCAGCATTTTCAGGAACAGCGTAAGATTGCATAGCAGCGGTGATTGAATATTGGGCAAACAGTTTTGAATTATAGAGCAGATCATTTCTGATTTTGAATTTTCATGTATCAACACTCCTGACGAACAGCGTCGATTAGATTTCTTTTTGGGCAATGTCTTTTTCTTTTTATTGGCATCACATTTTTTCTGTTTCTGATTTTTTCGTCATATTTTTTACAATTTCTTTCACTTCTCTCTACCTGAGTCTATCCTATAAGCTGAAACAGCAGACCCGTACTGTTGGAAACTCAGCATAGCTAGAATAGCAAACAAATTTCTTGCTCACTTTCTATTTTCTTCCATTATTCGCTCAATATAATTCATCCCATTGATGTCAGAGAAGGTGTGAATTCACGTGATATAAAAACCAACTAGATGGATGATTCCCGAGACTCCCTCCTTGTCTAAATCCTTCCGGAATGAAAAATCCTCCCGATAACATAAATAGGGCTGGGAGGATTGCGCTTAGGTATGAGAGGTAAGCGCGGTGAATGATTGGTTATGATACTCGGCATGATCGCTCGCGGCTGCAATGTGTGTATGAGTGATGGGCTTCAGTCGTAGGTACGGAGTAGACATCAGACTAAATAAATGGAAAGAATGATTTGTGATTTGTCCTTGAATCTTGAATAGAATAAGAGTTTCTGAATAGTATGAACATCCATTCTCATAGATAGATATCTAAGACTTGAATATTTCAGTACATAGCTACAGACATTGTAATCTTGTAAGTATGGAAATCTGCATTCAGTCCTCAACAGTATAGAGCAAGAGACACGCGGAGATAGCTGGAAGCTGAAGATGTTATTGGCGTATGTAGTACGGATCAAGCTTACAGCCGAGCTTGGAAATTACTGCACAACGAAATTATAGCTGCGGGAGATGAGGTGAGCAGTTTCTGCTATACACACCCGAAGGATTTGCTTGATGTGATCATGAACAGTCGGTGACAACAGGCGAGGTAGGGGTTGATCTTACTGCAATTAATGCATACATTGTCGTACTTGACACCTCATGTGAAAGTGGCGATAAGTTTGGATCTGACCAAGACTTCAAGAGGAGGGATGAGAAATTTTGCTTCTGGAATAGCTTTCTGCAATTATATATCTCGTATCGAAATATCATCTTGCTTGATATCTTCGAGTACCCGTGGACCCGCCCGACATGTCCCCCCGCCTCCCCAACTGTGGCTAAATGTGGCTGTTAACCCCAGCCCAGAACCTGCGATGTGGTCTTCAAGCCTTGGGATTAAGGCGTCAACAAGTAAGCTCCAGAACACCTGGAAAGCTCCAGTGCTCACGTATTTTTGATAATCACTCCGCGGCACCTCCAATTTACGAATACCTCCCCAGTAACATAACACAACACAACCTCCAATTCCCTTATTGCAGCTTCGCATATCTCCCGATATTATTCGTCACCTTACCACGGCAGTAAGCAAAAGTAATTTCAACATCATGCTTACAGAACGAGAAATGCAAATAAGTCCGATTGTGCAAGAGTCTGTGATACACAATACAAAGGTTCGTTGTTCAATTTGTCAAGCTCAAGTTGGAGGGACCGTTTGGGTGAACTGCGCCGAGCGAGCATGAAATAGTCTCGATGTTTATCAAGCTACTACAATTGCAGCTTCACAGACCTCCTCTCTCTCACATACACAAATCAGCTAATCATCATCTGCTATAGACTCTCGCAACTCTCCACAATCTCACAGCCTCCCTCTTTGGTGTCGCCGCTGGTATCCTCGGTCTTGAATCTTACCCTGGATTCCTGTTCTACATCTTCTTTACGCTCCTTACTAGTGCACTCGTATATGTATTTCGGATAGCTCCGCATATGAGTAAAGATACCAAGGGAGATCGATATTTTAGAGGCGCGTGGGAGTTTTGGTCGGGAGGGTTAGTAGAGGGTCTGAGTGGATTTGTGTTGACCTGGACTTTATTCTATGGATTGGTTAGGGCGTAATGGTAGAGAGTGGGTCAATGTGGCAGGGGGAGTTTGGGAATACAGTGAGATCTTTATGGGATAGGCTAAAGTGCTGGATGGACATGAGAAACATCTAAATCTGAGAGGATTCAATCTCGGAAAATCAATCGACTATCCTACATCCAACAATCTTCGGACACGAACGTCGAATAAAGGATGTGGGGAATGGGAATGGCCAATAAATCACAAGCGCAAGCGAGAGGGATCCGTGCAATAATAGGAATGGAAAGATAGGTGTGGTGATGACTGGAAGGAATACGGAAGATTGCGCTTCTTGAATATAGGCGCGGATGGATTTCCCTCGTCGCGACAATCATCAACAAGTATGGCGCTTGGAGTTGGACTGGTTTAAATTCGACATGCTTGATGTTTATATTCCCAAATGGTGGTTATGTCTATGTGTCCATATACAGTATTGCGGAATACTAGAGTTTGTATCACGGATATAGATTTGAATTATTCCTTTTGCATGTGATAATGAGAGTAAGTGTTGGCAATATGGTAGGACATGAATTTCTTCGCTATTTTTCTTTTGTTGCTGTTAGCGATGCTATTCAGTATACTAGCCCAGTCAGGTTTTCTGTTCGATTGTCTACAAATGCTCCAGAAAAGTACTGGGTCGCATCGAATTTCATTACTGGAAATATGGAGGAGAGATAGTGATACTTGCCAAATCTTTCAAAACACAAAACACGCTTCTGTACCCATCCTTTCTTGTAAACTTTCTTGCATTTGAACTATCGAATTTCCTTTCTATAACCTGAATGTTTCGTTACGTATGGTAAGAATATTACTTGTGGGGGTTTCCTAGTTGCCGAGAGTCCTCTGAGACGGAATATCAATTTTGAATTAAGGGTGCACGCTGAATTTGAGCTTACTATCAACTTTTAAACCCATTCGAACATTCTTCATTGCTGTTTTGATTGATTGTATTGTTATCATCACTATTTGATTATTGTTACCACCGCATGCGAAACTCGTGTTATTTATAACCTTCATAGTTTTTGTGCGACTATATGATCGGATGTGTTTGTGTCATTGTGATGAAGTCAATGCAATTTGCTATACTAAGTGCCTATGGATAGTTCCCTGCTCCCTTGAAATTTCTGGGGTATCTTTTGGGTTGTGTGTAAAAGGAAAACGTATTGAGGGATATAGGAAGTGTATTTGTAGTAAAGCAGTGGGAAAATCATGACTTGTAAACCCCTCCTCCTGAAGGGTTCACCCTCGCTTACAGATCTCATGCTTCTTGCTTCTCTAACCCGCTATCTTTTCTCTCCTTGACTATGAACTCCCTGTCCTGCTTTGATTTCATTCATAACCACAACATGAAAGGAGCTGGTACTTGTCCGTAAGGTGGCGGAGATTTTAATATAGATCCCTTTGATCCAAAGTTACCTAATTATTGTTATGAAATAAGTGGGCGATGATTGGTTCATTGTGTCAAAAGAAGTATCAAGATCGAGGTCAAGTCAAGTATCTGGTAACATCAGTTCGGAAAGTTTTGGCTAATCGGGATTTCTTCATAAACACAGCTTTGAGAATAATAAGAACGTGCATTGAACGTCAATTGATGTATCTTTGCCATGCGGTGGGGCGAGTTTTTCTAGGGTGTGTTTGATGGTAAATGAAAAGACGGTGTTAAAGAGATGATTTGATGATGCATTAGTATGGTAATAGTAACATGGAAAGAGTTAACATAAATTCTATTGTCCATATATCAGTCACAATTGGATGGTTCTTTTTCAGCCTATAATGGATTATTCTCGAGATCACGATCTGGCTAGTTTACTATTGAGAGAGGGCGGCAGAGATTTCCCGGGGAAGTGTAAATGGTGTGATTGTGGGTTTCATCAGGGTGTCCGAAGAGAGTTGGGGTAGTGGCGGAAGATTTTTTTGAAAGTTTGATGTTTAGTCTAGAGATGGGAGGGGATCGACCATGAAGAGAACAGTCGCTTCGGGTGGGAAAGGGGGTGAGGAAGAGGAACAACAGTGTTATTAGTAAGAGAAGTAAAGAAGGAACACAGCTTTTTCAGGGGGTGGGAGTTGGATTATGTGTATAATATCGATTGAACTAACTGATAACTAAACTTCCTGACAAATGATGAAGACTAGTACATGGTCAAGTGACCAATTACAAGAAAGGCATGAACGCAAACGTAAACTGCCGGAATTCCGGATGTTTGCCCTTTCGCTCCTTCCTCTGTCCCAGGATCATCATGATCATCGCCATCGCCGTTACTTCTTTCTTAGTGCAGCGAAAAGGCCACATCGACAAAAAAAAAGTCAAACACAGTCCTAATCGCTAGTTCGAAGACTAATGAAAGATACATTCCCACAAAAGAAATTGGATAAAGTATTGTGGTCAATCTTGTGATGAATGAAAAAAGTGATTCATCTTGAAGCGATTAAAAAGAAGTTTCCTCTTGGAAGGTGTGAATCAAAAATTATAAGAGCAGTCCGCAGACGACCGGGCCGGCGAACCAGCTCGTCCCATCTAACATTCTTGATCGAAAGATGGACTCTCTACACATCGTCTTTTACAAAGGTACGCCGCGCTTTGATAAAGGCCTATACTCTCTACAGTGAGTGGCATGCTGGGGAGGGGAGTGCCACTTTGTGAAGGTGGTTCAACACTTCGGAGAGGGTATTCAGCGCTTCCCGAAGGAAGGTGATAGTCACTCTGAAGGAGATTCACCACTCTGTAGCATGACACCCACCGCAGAGGGTATAGGCCCCCATCAAAGTGCGACTTATCTCTGTAAAAGGCGAGGTGGTATAAAGAAGAAAGAAAAGAAAATGAAAGTTGTGGGGGGAATTCGAGTTTAAATAGACATTTTGAGAACGCTAGTTTAGAAGATACTAAGACGAAGTCACGGGATTAGATGCCATTCACTCTTAGCACATTAAACTCTTAGAACATACTGCTCAACTCATTATTGGCTGGGAAAGACTCGGAGGAGTACGTCTACTGATACTATTGTTCTCTATTGAAGCTTTTTTAGTTTCTTATGACACATTGACTTTTGACTTTCAGCAAAGGAATAATTCGGTTAGCTGTTTGGCATTAACCAGAGCGTACTTTCAGAGAATTGCTTCATGAAATGCGCCAGTGAAACAGAAGTTATCGTATGTTCTACTCGCTACGATCTATACAGAGCATGTAAATGGGTAGAGTGGGATGGGATTGTGATAACCTAAGGTCGATTCACACACAAAATTTATGGATATTCATCACAGATTTACCTGGTACGCAGCAATATTAATGATAATAGATTGACTTGAATATAACGGTACACTCTAAAACTCAATATGAGAGTTTATTATCATATTGCAAAGTATTCTTTTGCGTCGTATCCCAAGAGCTTATGATAGTTCACAGGCTAAATAATCTTCACAGGATAGCATTGAATTCAAGCATAATCAGGGCGAGCTCAGAATCCTCGAACTGACCATTTGGCTTCTGAAATAGCCCATAGCATCGCCGTTGAAAGTGTGAAAGTTGACTTCAAAAGCCCTTGATCATGATTACTTGTGCAGCCAAAATCAGGAAATATACTGTGTTTTTCCTTCTGTAATTTGCCATCTGTTCGTCTGTTTGCTTTAAATTTTAGGGTTCGATGTCTCTTGACCACATGTATGCTGTCTAAAGGGCCAGGCTAAAAGGGGAAACGATTTTTCTTACATATCCTACTCCCGCTGTCCTATTGTAAAAATGTCTCTTTTCAATAAAGATCAATTTCTTTCAATCAACCAACATTTTCTCTCCAAAGATTTACAGAGAGAATCACAGAAACAACATAAAATTTCGAAAACAATTGATGCGGCGATCGAGATTATGATTGCCGAGGATATTCAGGGGGTCTAGAACATCATGTGTTGAAAACAACAATTGGAAATAATCGGGAATTGTTCGCCTGGCTTGTAATTCAATTAATCAATCCTATTGGTCGTTCAGTGTTCCATATTTATTCACCAGAAAGTAGGTACTGGTGTACGTCATCTACATACATACCGCACGGCCCCGTCCATGCAGTATTCCACTTGCACATGTCAAAAAAGTAAAAGCAAAGCTCTTTTCTAAGTGTAATAAATATTCTTCTCTTCCTCTTTCTTCATCGATTAATACAACATCCGCTCCTTCTTTTTTGAAAAACGTACAATTCAGAAGATGGAGTTATCATATCCCATATTTCATCCCTTCCTCTTTCTTTACCGAGTATGGCAATACTTTCTCGCCAAACTCCTTTCTCCTTCACCACCGGTTGAGGGTCAAAAACTTGGAAGACCCAAGATTGCAATTATTGGTGCTGGATTGACGAGTGTTTCTGCTGCTTCTCACTGTGTTGGTCATGGATTTGATGTGCAGATTTTTGAGGCTGGTCCCAGAAGTCAATTGGGTGGTATATGGAGTGTAAGTTTACCATTTCTCCCTTACATATTGGGCACAAAAACCCCCAGAAGCGAAGGGAATCTATGCTAATACGATAATTTAGAGAGTTAACAGTACATCTGGTCTACAAATCCATTCGTTAATGTATCGATTCCATCCCTCCGTTCAATGGAAAGGTGGTTATCCAAATCAACAACAAATTGTATCTCAAATCACCGAACTCTGGAAACGTTATGGTCTAGAGGAGAAAACAAAATTCGACACTAAAGTCGAGAAAGTATACCAAGACGACAAAGGAAGATGGATAATCAATAATACATCAGAAGGACGATTCGAAGGCATCATTGCAGCTGTTGGTACTTGTGGAGAGGCAAAAATTCCACATATCCCTGGAATGGATAAATTCAAGGGAGAGATATATCATTCAAGCGATCTGACGGGCAAAGACGCAAAAGGAAAGAAAATTATCGTCATTGGAGGTGGTGCAAGTGCAGTCGAGGCACTAGAATTTGCAACCCATGAAGAAGCGGCTGAGACGACAATTCTGGCCAGGAGTGATAAATGGATCATCCCTCGGAATGCTGTCGTAGACATGCTACTCGCGTTGAATATTTTTGGACAGGAAACTTTCTTGAGCTGGATACCAGAGATGCTGCTTAAGAAGTTCTTTTACAGAGATCTGGAAGATCTTGCTCCAGCGGATAAAGGTATTTTTACAGGTACTCCTATGGTCAATTCGGACGTGATGGATAAAATTCGTGAAGGAAAAGCAGAATGGCTACGGGGCGATATCAAAGGATTCACTGAAGATGGAATCAATTTCAATCTTCGAGCGAAAGGTGTTCCTCCCGGTGGCCCTGGAAAAACAAAGCTCGTGAAGGGCGATATCGTTGTAATGGCAACTGGATTCGAGCGACCGTCTCTTGATTTCCTCCCACCCGACACATTCCAGGATCCTTACACACCACCAAATTGGTATCTTCAAACCTTCCCTCCCACGCACCCTTCCGTCTGCTGCAACAACTGCACTTACGTCAATGCTATCGGTGCAGTGGGCAACTGGCACATAGGAATTTACACACGTATTCTCCTTATGTTCCTATCGGATCCCCTTACAAGACCAAGACCCTTCTGGATGGAACGCTGGATTGATATGACCAGAATTTTGAAGAAGTTCAGCCCAACAGGTGCATTTGATTTCTTTACATATCTGGAATTAGTGTGGTGGTTCACTTTTTGCATTTCGATCAATCCATTCAGGTGGAAGTGGGCCATTTTTGTGTTTACTGGGCTTGGAAGGGGGTTGCCGAGAAGAGTTGTGGAGGCGGAGGATAAGTTGAGAGGGTCGCTGGGATGGAGAAATGGACATGGAGATGTGAATTATGACAAGGGAAGCAGTTTTTGAGAGAAGAGGAGGTGGCTTCTTACTTCAGATAACCCAGTGTATTCAATAGTTTGGATTGCGGTCCGTGAATCATAGCTTTTTGTGTATTGCCATATTTGAAAACTATCTAGAACCCCCAGATAAAGCTTACTTACGAATTTGAGAATTTTGGCACAAGACGATGATAACGATGCATTTGTGGACAGTATATACAGGGTCGATTACTTTTGCATGGCCAACGGTTATTTTATAGATGGATCAACAATAGGTACTTACCTGGTGGCAGAACATCCGAACAACATAAACACAATTCAAAATTCCAAAATTCCATTAATTTAACCCCAAGAAATCCCCAGATGCCAAGAGAAATTAAAATATTTCGTTGCATATCTCATGTGTCCTTGGCTATACTCTAATCCCACAGTTGTCACGCTCGCCAAGGGTGTATGAGAGCTAAGGGGGAATCGGCTAAGCGGTGACTTCGTCTGTGGCTTGAGACTGTTCATAAACTTTATGATGAAAAGCAAACGAGAATGTAAATAAGAGGTGCCAAGGGAAAGTATGGGATTTGTTGCATATCTGGAGGTTTCTTGGCTGGACTAGTAATTCTTGTAGTTGAGATCTGGCTCGCTTGCCAAGGTGCAAGGGGTGGGTATTTGGGAGTGTAGAGGGAAGGAGTGTATTTGTGTGCTTGTTTGATTGATTTGTTGTATGGTTTGTTGTATGGTTGGTTGTATGGTTGGTTGTATGGTTGGTTGTATGGTTGGTTGTATGGTTGGTTGTATGGTTGGCTGACTTTATTTTTGGGAGAGAAGAATGTTTCGGTTGTGATGGTCATAGGAGATTGAATGTGGGAGAGTGGGTCATGGCGAGTCTGACTTAATGAAATTGTTTGCTTGTTTGTTTACTCCTTCGAGAGAGAATCATACATGAGTATGTATTCTGGGGCACTTGATAGATGGAGATAGTCGAGGAGGAGTAGTGAATGTTAGATATATAGAAGACTAAACGTATGGGAGTGAGAGCAGATTCCAATGGTTGAAAGCATACTGCATGGAGCAGTTGGGATTTGGATTTCAGATTTCTTCTTCGTGTGATAACCGGCTTTGAACAGTAACTCCTGAGTGAGCAGTGGCTACATGTTTCTAAATCCGTTCACTCCACCTCCCCCTCTCCTGCCTTTCACTGTGTGTGCCCGTCTTGGATGTGATGCGAGGACTCTGGATCTGTTTCTGATCGTGATCACTGGGTACATCAAATTTTCATGCTAGAAGAGAAGTTCGATGCGATTTGAAATTAATTCAATATCCTCGCAATATGTGGATAATCTCTAAGCAGATTGCTATTGAACGTTTGAAACAGAGTCATTGAAAGGATGATTCTTACCCTTGGAAATGCAATCGCCCCGGGAAACCTGGATCAAAGAATAAAATCTTTTCAAGCACCACATTGATATACTGAAGATCGACGGAACACTTGCTAGATTTGTAAAAATTCAATCTACATGTAAAGATGATATGGTTGGAATGTACAAAGCTTCGAATAGAGTATCCAATGGTTCAAACTACAATCCAATGATATAATATTTTGAATATCTAAAAGTAGTTGAAAATTTGAAAACAGTTTGATATTCTAAACAAATTTAATATCTTAAATGATTTGAATGTTCCAATTGTTTAGGGATTGATAATCTTCATTGTTGGACTGCAATCCGGACTATTGGATACCCTGGCTAAGCCTTCAAAAGGTGTTTTCAAGCTGCCCGAGAGAAAGTTGTAATATTGAATCAAAGCCGCTCCAGGCTCTCAAAATCAAACACTTGTTAAATATGATGAATTGACCAACTACGATCTTTGCTTTTCCGTATGGTGCGTGGGAACGAAGGAGAGGAAAGGAGGTGATAATGTTAGCTTAAGAAGTGATGGTTCAGCTTGCGTTCCCCTCCCATCATTTGATTCTCCTCTTGTCTTTCCAGGGCAATAAAATAACCTCCTTATACCATCCCAAATAACAGCAAAATAGAGACAGAGATGAAGAGCAAAAGTACAGGCAAGCCCCAAGCGAGGTCACGTGGCCAGAACATCCTCCCCGAAATCTTCACCACAGCCACCAAAAAACATCACAACGGCCTCAAAACTTGAGGAAAAGAGCAAAAAGAACGCGATTGGCGGTGCTGGGAATCGAACCCAGATTGAAGCGGGATTTGTAGAGCTTGTAACAGCTCATCTTCGTGAAGACCCTATTGAGGAGAAACCACAACACCACGTGCTACCATTACACCACACCACCATTTTGTGTACACCCACTCGTCACCAACCGACTTGATGAAACAAGATCGACCGAGTGATGATGTGAGAGTTAGAAGGAACTCGTTATGATTGGGGAGCGTTGTGTGAATATATATTATTGTTGAAAAAATGGTTGTGTTAAGAAGTGGAGGGCAATCCAAAATGTCATGATTAAGCGAAGTATTGTGGGGGTCGGTAGGGCTACGGGAAATGACAGGACGGCTCGGAATTCGGAATAATTTCTAGATTGCTGGGATATTCTTTCCCGAAATTTGCACGCGCAAGATGATGTGATAATCTGGATTCCGTTTCGCTTTTTGCTTTTTGCTTTTTGCTTGGCATTGATTGCATATGCAGGTACGTATACGATCTTTCTTTTTTGGAGAAATGAAAAGACGTTGAGGATTGGGGATTGAGTATTGAGGAGGTCTTGTAACTGGTGGTATTTTGAAATGGCTTGATTGTATTGGGAAAAATTCAACAAGTTGGTAACGAACTGGACAACTCAGTCTTTTCTCTGAAGTTTTACTGGGGATTCCTCCAGATAGTGTGTTTCTACTATGCGTTCTACAAACATGATCATGATCATCAGGTCTCACATTTCAGAGTTAACATTCATGATTGGGAACGTACTAGAGAACCTTGATAAGATCATCTAGGGGGTGGTTTCATGATGACATATAGGAAACAAAAGAATTCTAGAATATTGTATTTTCAGATTACAAATTAGTTTCAATCAGGACCAAAGGAGAGATGAGGCAGTAATTCATGATCATGGTAAAAAGTCATTTATATTTGTAAAAACGGCTATCGTAAGATAGAACAAGAAGTGAACCTCTACACTGTCATCCATCAAGGTGAAACAAACTCTACCGCATCCAATTATCGAACCCACGAAATCTCCTTTCTAATCCGCATACTTAAGACTGGTAGATACATTGAGAGTAGTATGGGTTCTGGACCTGGCAGTGGGTACCCTCAACACAGGTGGTGGATCCGGTATAACCAATTCCTCCACACTGGTAGTAAGCAGCGATAGTGCTGCCAGTTGGGTAGGCAACACCACCAGTTCCTGAAGCAAAGCCAGTAGAAGCGATAGTTGAAGAAGTGCCAGTTGACAAAGTTGTTGGGTATGGTGGAAGGGAGTTGGCTGAGGTCTTGGAAGAGGATGGAGCAACGAATGTCGAAGAGGTATCCACATCGGCACTCTTCAAGGTTGTTGGTACAACAGCGGCAGTGGTAGAGGCGGAGGCTGAGGCGGAGGCTTCTGGAATAGATGTTGCGGGTTGTGGAGTCACAGTGACAACGACAGTCTCAGAAAGGTGGTTTGTAATGGTAGTTGTGTACAAGACAGTGCTTGGTGTGGCAAGGTCGGAGCTGACTGCTGGTGCGGAGGTGACGACAGAAGCTTCGGAGCTTGTTGCTGCGGCGGAAGTTGCTGCCACAGATGATGCTGCGACTGAAGATGCCACTGCAGAAGATGACTTGGTCTTGCAAGGCTTCTTGGATGAGGTGTGGTGGGATGGCTTCTTGGATGAGGTGTGGTGGGATGGCTTTCCGGTTGGGCGAGCGAAACCAGATGAAGCTCCAGTTCCAGATGGGAAGATTGGCTCCGATTCATTGAAGGCTCGGACTTGGTAACTATCGCGGTACTTAGCAAATTGTAGGGATTGGATGTGAAAAGCATGTTGTACTTACTGGCCACCAGGACGATAGATGTTTGTTGCCATAACAGATTGGCCGAGCGCGAAGCTGGCGAGGATGACGGCGTTGCACTTCATTTTGGTTGAGGTATGATTGTCGAAATCTTTATTTTTTGTTTGGTACAGAGGATCTGGCCTACTAATGTATTCTTGATGTATGAGAAGAACGTAAGAGATGGCACAGCCAAGGGATTGTGTTAAGAGCAGATCTTTGAAGAAAGAGAGACTGAAGGTGAGATACTTCGAAAGCTGGTAAAGAGAGAAAAAAATCAAGTGAAAAACACAGAGACAAAGAAGTATTTGAACAGCAACGAAATGACAGTGGATGATTCCAGATCATTTGAAATGTGTGGGTCGATTCAACAGCCGCCCCTCCATAATTTAAGGTATATTGATCTGGTGGATCAGGAAGCTTGACTGAAAGCTCGGGACATATTTCAGCACTTGCTATCAACCAATCGCAATGAACTGGAGGTACATGTAAAACAGAAAACAGGCTGGCTGTTTTCTTTCTTTTCCCCTGGCAAGATTGTAGCTGTAGCCAGCCGCGTTTACCAATCTCACCGCCGCTGAATTGTTTCATTGATAATTAATCGTATAAGATTGACTTCATTTGTACTATAATGTTACCAATCTCTTTGAAAAAACCGCAAGACATGTGTTATCAATCCCTCAGGGGAAAAACCAGGGAGTTGACTGGTAGAAATATATGAAAATCATCTCATGTTGGATTATGGTGGGTTGGCACAGGTTGGGAAAACTTTCGTTCTAGATTTCTTAATGACATTCAAGGATACATGCATCACAACTAGTCCCAAATAGGTTAAACGTCATCGTTTAATATAGTGGATTTGATTAACGACGTTTCGAATTGACGATTTATAAAGTAGGCCGAGATATTTCATTCGAAATGTTCCAACCAAATATCAAGATTATGACGACAAGATACGCAGGATACGCCATCAATAGTCTTTCTTTAGAATCTCACTTGATAAAACTTCAGAGGCGCGCTTACTTGCATTCAACAATATCGAATCTGTGATACCGCATCTCAATCTAGGCAGTCGAGCCGCCATCGAAGCCAAAAGATCGTGTGCAGGCTCACGGCTTCCTTGGCCACCGAGTCAACAACACCATCACTATCACAATCATAACCACCATCGAAAAGTTGCCTCAGATCGGATCTTCATTCTGTGATTGTGATATGCAAAGAATAAGCGGTTGCTTCGGATGTCCGGTTCTTATCAGTCCAATCATTCCATCAGATGTTTCCACGGACTGGGGAAGAACAACCTTGTTGACCCCCTACCATTACAGTAGCAAGGATTCTTACAGTGATAGACCTTATCACATCAATATAAATATCCCTGACTTGGTAAAAATCTCGAACCAGAAACTTCAGCCAAGTAAGCAAGGTTGTGTCAAGTTGTCTCTTTGATACAAGATCATCACCGAGAAAAATCTTTGATTATTCAAACTTACAATACGAGAAGTTGAATAGAACCACATTTTGTTGCCGAAATTCTCATTTCAATTTGATTGTTGAACACAACATATATAATATATTGCTATCGTGGCTGTTCGATACTCATTGGATTTCAAATGCCAAGGCTTCGAGACATCAATAATGATTTGTACCATGGCTATCTGACAGCGGAGAATTTTCTGGAACTTTAATTGAACTCAGCTCTCACCGTTAGTTCTTCTTTAAGAGTATGTATATATTGCGGCAATTCACTCAAACGAGATCGACAAGCTAAAAAACTCCGTCCGATGTTTCCCCCCTTAAATCCACAATGATGAAAGGCTGGCGGAGTGCTCCATCCTTCGAAATCAGGGGAAGTTACCGAACGAGTTGTCGCTCCAATTGCCTATTCTTCTACTGTCTATCACTAACCTTAATTCTGCTTGTTTGAGTCCACACTTTTATCAGATTGCTTGGACAACTAAGAGCATTTTCATAGTGAGCTTCCTCGGTAGACCCCTTGGTTCGTTGACCCGTCCAGGCAATATGCTTTTTTCACATCATTGAGACTTCAGAGAAATTAATTCAACGTACGTATCTTCCACTTGTCACATAGCTGCACTAAAACATGGGAAAGCCCTTGGCCGAAGTTCGAAATCGCAACAGCCCCTTCAATACATAACATTTCAACGATCAGATAATTTTTGACACTTCATTCAATCAACGCATTGATTCCGTTCACACGTTGCAAGTTTTTCTTCTGGTGACAGCTTTCGCAATAATCCGGGAGAAGTGGGAACAAGGCAAATTTAAACAGAATTGCACAAGATGACGTCGCGAACATTGTTCTTTTCAGTCAAGAATCAAGATCTTCGAGAATTTCCGTCCCCATCCACAACGTCCGGTAGTTTTCAAGTTGTCAATGGAGTATACCATACTATTAGAATTGTCTGTTCGGCCCATAACCTCGGAATTATAGTTGTTGGCTTGACGAAGTCTCTGTTGCAAGACCTCAACATTGGCCTGCAAAAAGAACATTGCCTTTCCGGCTTGAAATTCGGCCTTTAGTGGTTACAGCCGCCTTTTATCACACACGACTCCATTTTATGTTTCTTTTTATGTACGTTGAATCGCTATGATGGGCTGCAATTGATTGGTACCAGGGCGCTGGATACTATTCTACGGAGAAGTGCCAGCAAACGGTCTAGTTTTATTTTTGGAAAAAAATTCTTGCTCGGAAGAGCTCTCGAGCAACCCAAACCGCCGTATACATGATCTTATTTGCGAGGAAATTTTTAATACGGCCTTCTTTTCTGGTATAAGTATATGCCATGAGTAGCACAAGTTCTTGGTTGACTACACTCATCTCAATCAGGCTCAAGGATCACAGCACTACACTCTATTCTGAATTCCACATCTCCTCGAAACTTTCACCTGGTCGATAACATTAGTCGATATGACACGTAAGAAGGCAGACTCTAAAGCTTCCACCCATGCAATTCATGTTTCTTCGGATACAGAGTCATCGGGAAGCGATACCTCGTTCGTGGCTAAAGATAACAAGACCGGTAAAGAGTTAAAGAAAATGAGTCGTAAATTCACGGGTCAACTTGCTCCGCATCGTCAGAAAGATCCCATTCCCCCCACGAAGTGATGACTTCTAGAATATAATAGTTTACTTTCGGGATCTCTGGACGACATTGGGTCTAAATGGTGGTGTTTAACAGCGCGAATTGGTGGTTTTAGCAATGATTTTCTATTATCACTAATTAAAGATACATCGTTTCTTTGCTTGGTTTTTGTTTAGTTTGTGAACTCTTCGCGCACATGGGGTGTACTGGCATTCTTAATTTTCAAAGGATTTCAAAGGAGAC
This sequence comes from Botrytis deweyae, assembly GCF_014898535.1. NCBI lineage: Eukaryota > Fungi > Ascomycota > Leotiomycetes > Helotiales > Sclerotiniaceae > Botrytis > Botrytis deweyae. Next base: position 136,380 of record NW_024066226.1, on the reverse strand, counting down.
TTCCATGTCCGAAAATTTTCCTGCATTTGCGATTATTTTCCGGTTTATTTTAGTATCTCACAGTGTCTTAGGCCATGCTAATTGCTAGGTAACTTAAACTTGTGCTTCGAAGTTTGCCAGCGTCACAACACATATTTTGTCCCCAATCAAGGGCTCTATAAACGTTGTTTAGTTCTCCAATCCATATATGAACCATGTTTGGGCTCTGCTTTGACATTGTTCATTGCCAGATGTCCGGAAGGAAGGAATTGATTATTCATGTTACCTCAACGCTTGCAGAGTTGCAAGAGACTTGGGAAGAAGCCTATCATCACCCCATGAAGTGATTCATTCACGCTGAGGAAAAGTCCCAAGAAATTGATAAGGAAATGCAAGAACTTTGCCAAGTAATCCTCGAAAGTCATTCCACGTTTGTTGCGACCACTTGAGACTGGTGGCCGCCAGAAATAGCCTTGTCTTATTCACGGTGATCTCTGGGCTAGGAATACTTCCTGTAATATTGATACTGACATGCCTATCATTTACGATTCAGCTGCTCTGTATATATGCCCACAACGAATGTAAGGCAGATGAGATATTCCCTACTTCTATTCATAGTGTATTCATTCAAGAGACAATTATGTAACCAATGACAATGATTATAATCAGTGGAAATGGCAGCTTGGAGATCAATACGACACTTAATTGGAAAGCAAGACATGAAGGAATACTTCCATTATTTTCCAGTATCTAGCCCAGAGGGAGATCAAGACGACCGCAATATGCTCTACTATCTGTAAGGAGTTTTCTCAAACTGAAACCTCATCAACTGATGTCCGACTAGTCGATGGAATCTCAAAAGCTCAGCCCTGTTTTCCGGGAGCTTAAAGTACCTGAATATGTGAGTTTAGACGTTACTTGCTCAATTGCTCAGTATTTGTTAACAACACAAATCAGGGCGAAGGAAACTATGAGAACTTTGATCGTAAAGTTCCCCGGTGGCTACGAAGATAGGGTGAATCTTTTTCTCAAATTGCACTTTTACAGTTTTAGATTTGGCAGCCAAGTTTCTGTTCTTACATTCATCGCAAATTTCTCCATCCCAAGCAAATTATTGACTCGTGAGTTACGATGGAATGGGTTAGAGAGAGGGGAGAGGAGCCTGTGCAGAGAACTATGGCCCCCACGGTGATAGGATTGAACTTGTGAGAGAGCATGTCATAGAAGAATAATCGACTATTCTGAAACTTGCAGCTTCCTCTCGATCGAAGTTCTGACATACGGAGAGGTTAAAAGTGTCTCTATCAATTTTAAAATGAAGAACCATGCTCTTCGTCTAGTAGTCAAATTTACCGAGCAAAATGTGAATGTGAAAAGTAACACCAGTTTGTCGTAACCTCATACTGTGATTCTCGAAGTAAAAGCTCTGGCAGTACCACAAGGGCTAGGGCTTGGCTCATTCCTTCGAGCTCTCAGTGGCTAAAGTACTGAGGGGAATCGAGAGATACATGCAGCCAACAGAGGTTGTAACGCCTAGATAGGTGAAATATTATTGTGACAGTGCATTAAAAGACAGGGGGGAAGCAAGCCATGCATATGCTAAAAGGACTTGCGATTCACGGCCACCTTTTGGGATTGTTCCGTGTCAGCAAACAATAGAGCGACGATTGATTCTATCAATTTCATTCGATTACAGAATGCATTAAATAAACCGCACTTCTCTACGAATTTTGACTTCTTATTTGTATTCAATACGTACCAAATTACCAGAAAAATCTACCTGGATATTTGACAACAATGTCAGACGCAAACGCAACTACACCACGAGTCTTCATCGCTCGACACGGTAAGTTGACATTCAGACTTTCTAATGGAAAATGAATAGCCCAATTCTAATATTCCCATTACATCCAAGGTGAAACAAAATGGACCATCAACGGCCGCTGCACTAGCAAGGCTAAGATTCCTCTCACCGCAAACGGAATTGCTCAAGTTCAAGGCACGGGCGAAGTCCTTGTCGGTGCTGGTAAACTCATTGACCCTTCCAAAAAAACACATGTTTCTACTTCACCTCGCAAACGGGCTGTTGATACGTTATCGATGTTGCTCGAGCCTGCACATAAAGATCGACTTGATCAAGAGAACAAAATCACCACCACAGAGGACATCGCAGAGTGGGATTATGGAGATTATTCAGGCTTGAAACCTGATGAGATTGAAGAAAGCAGAGCTAAGAGAGACCTACCAAAATGGGATATCTGGACTCAAGGCTGTGAGGGCGGAGAGTGAGCAAAATCTGTCGTGCGCATATTGGTATGGTGATTGGCTTTCGCATAGAGATTATCGTTTGGTGCTTGATCCAGATCGGCAGAAAAAGTACAAGAGCGTCTGGATAGACTCATCGACCAGATTTATGAGCTGTAGAGTCCTCGTGTAGATGACAAAAGTGGCGAGTCTGCTGATGTTTTGATTGTAAGATTTGATGTCTCGTTGAACTTTTCTTTTGATGTGGCTGATCATGATTTTGATCGGTTGCTCACGGTCACATCTTGCGCGCGTTCACGAAGAGATGGCTTCGCTATGCTATGGACTTTCCATTCCAGATGATGGGAGCCGGGTGCGATTGGTATTATGAGTTATACACATCACAATATTAAGGAGCCGGCTATTTTGGTTGGCACGGGATTTCCTTTATCGAAGTAGGTTGCTTTGATTAGAATGTATGTTTTCAAGATAGGAGGATGCGACTGATGAATATATTAATACAATGACATATGCTATTGCTTCTTATGACTTTATGAGTTTCAATTGTCATTCCGTGAATATGGAGTGACATGACGTATAATGTTCCACGCACTGCATGACGATGTAAACACAAGCATCAAACTAAAAGCCCCTTGTAACTCACTACTTTATTGTCTTTCAAGTAGTATTGCTCTTGTATAGCTAGCCCCATCTCCAACTAATACTACGTATGTGAGAAGAAAGCCTTCGTTCCACCTTCCTTGAGTCTCTTTTTCGATGCTCTTATACACATAAGAGCAGACATTATGGGGGTAACCTGGTCTTCTCAGTACTGGAGTTGTGTGCATTCTGACCACAATCATCTAAAATGATTTGCTGGTTGTGACCGTCTGCTCCAAGTCTTCAGACAATAATTTACCCGAAGGATTTTCTAGATCTAAGAGATTGATATGATATATCTGTATGTGCCTTCGAAATTAAATGTAAGGATTAGAAGATTTGCTGCATTACATACTCAATAAATCACAGACTTCTGTGATCTTTCAATTAGGAGTGAGATGGAATTCAATCCTGTAGAGCCAAAGAAAAGATTCCCAGGGGGTTGAGGCATCATATTTATTAGAGATCCCTTCATCTTCAAAACTAAGTAGAGAATCTCTTCGTGAGATTAGGATTGAGGTATTCCGCCGCCCACCGCTTTTAAATTAACAGAAAATCAAGTTTATGGCCAGATATTGACAAAGTGGACACCTGTTTCCCATACCGTGAGAATTGTTACGGCAGTAGAGAGTTAGACAAAGATGAATAGGATTCATTATTATATGCTACACTAAAGCATTATCTCCTCCAAAACCATAGATTGAGACCACAGTTAATTTTTTCCTTGAGAACCGATCGCCGATGCCAAGATGTGCTTTTCTCCTTCATTCTTCATATCAATTTAGCTCGAGCCTGCAAAACCCACATCTCATTTCATACTGCTATCCATCGCTTCAACTCCAAATATCATGCTTTTTCAACTCAATCGCTCCCAATAATGCTCCTTCGACATATCCCCATCAATCATCCTCCATTCCGTACACTCTCCCCAGCCATGCCCTCACTTCTTCCCCTCCTCACCTCCCTCGTAACTATATCCCAAGGCCTCTGCTCCAGCATCATTATCCCAATCCTCCTTCTTCAATCCCTCTTCCACATGTAGTCTCTTAAGATCCTGATGATTCCAACTTTGACGTCTATCAAGATTGGGTTTCCAGGTATCGACTGAAGATGGCAGGGTTTCCCCGCCAGAATTGCGACGCCCGTCAGGGATAGATACTTCGATGATCTCGGCGAGGTGAGAGGCTGTGGAGTCAGAGGTGGGTTTGGAATGGAGGGGAAGGGAAGCTTCGTCGCTGTGGCTGGGTTTGGATTGCTGAGATGCGATTGATGTCATGTTGTTTTGTTTGAGGTTGGCTTTGAGGTTGAAGGTATTGAACGAGTCAATAGTTGGGCAGAGTATAGATTTGTTTGGAATTTTTCAATTGAGAGACTGATCAATGGGTAGATTATTCAACGAGGAAATCGCCCAGTCTACTATTGATTGATTGATTGATTGATTGATTGATTGATTGATTGATTGATTGATTGATTGATTGATTGATTGATTGATTGATTGATTGATTGATTGCAAGAAATCGATTGAACCTGAGCAAATGATAGGATAGCTTTGTTCGTGATGTTTTGATTTTTCGAATGTCGTCGGTAGTTGTAGAAGATATACTATCAAAATACGGAAGCTGCGATGAGCTTTTGTGCTTTTGAACTTTTGATTTTTCGTGCTTGAAATTGTAAAGGTGTTGAATGGTGAATAGAAATAGATATCAATTGTCAGTCATTCAGTCGAATATAAATACCCGGATTTAAAATCACGAGAGGTCAATTAGATTAGCATACCGTCATCTAGCATACCATCATTTATCACACCATGAATTAGCATCCCACCAATTAGCATGCCACCAGTTAGCATACCCGTCTCCTATTCACATATAGACATCCAATCAGTAAGCCAGCAAGCCAGTCAATATCAATATACCCTCACAAAGCAAGAACGATGATAAATAGTAATGACGATCTCCAGTCCTCAACAGCCAAATTAGCTTCCTACTGATGATCTTACCCCTCTTCCCCAAGCTATCCTTCAAATCCAATCCAATCAATATTCATTCACTCACCAATAAAGAAATCCTTTGACCTGATGGGGAAACGGGCTTCCCTCATACATTGGCACAAGAGTGGTATGACACGTTTTCTTTCATACACATCTCCCTTTCTCAAAACATGCGTTTCCAGAAAACAAGCTTCACATCTATCCACGTCAGGATTGTCTCGAGATTGAATCGAAGTCCGGGTTCAATTGGAGGCACGTGTACTAGCGCAATGCGGGGTCGCTTAACCTTAATTATGGGGATCTAATCGATAACATTTTTATTTTCTTATCGCCACTTTAAACCACTCGCTGCCCAGTGCACCCAACAACAACAACAACAACAACAACAACAATAACCTTGCGACTTCCTCAATAATTATGTTTGTTTTCGTTTCACTCATTGTCGCAAACCATACCATTACACCAATATCTTCATACTTCTCTATGTCTTATCAGATACAACATTTTAGTACTCAATCTACTTGCGCCATTCACTTGCAACAACGGAACGGATTTCATAAATGCTTTTTTGATGTTTTTAATACATGATAACCTCGTCTGAAACTCTTCAAAGTTACTCTTACCTCTCGATGCGCTGACTGTACAAGACCGTCTCGAGAGATATGCAACCAGCAGAATACAAACGCGAAATAATTAACTGACGCCTCGCTATGCAAATAAAAGGGTATGGGGACCGGAACATCGCCTGATATCTATCATCCATCCATCATCGTATACAAACAGTTTTTTTTTCATTATGCAATCCAACCATACCGGGACACGATCATCATGAATGTCGTTTATGTTACAGTTTGCGAATCGATGTTAAAGTTATGAAGCCTTTACATCTCATGACAATTCGATTCTTTCCTTGAGCGAAACCTCAAGTCGTCCGTCGTACTCAAGCACATCTATGGAGTTCTTGGACGCTTCCAATAATATTGCTGCGAAAAGGTTAGATAAGAGAAATCGATCAATTCATGGGTGAGTATTACCTTGTGCTGCTTTCTGCAGTTTCTCAGACTAGGTTTCCTTAATCCTTCTTGGACTGTCTCCTTTCTTGACTGATCGGTATCTTCGTCTGGGATGTAGTAATATTCACTCTCAAGTGGCTTTCCCGCAGCGTCCTTGCCCTCTCGATGGATTTCGCCGATGAACGATGTTCTGTTCAGCATCTTTCGGAGATCATCCTTTGTGAGGCCCTTGTTCTCCTTCTTTGAAGGACTAATACCTCTGAGATTGGATGGAAGGTTTCTGAGGATAGTTGACAATGGCATGGATTGAAGACGAGAATAGGCAAGTTGATTGGCTACATGATTAATGACAGGAGTAATAGCACCTTCGTCAGTGGATGTAGAGCTCGATCGCTTCTCAGTAGATGTCTTGGACTTGTGCTCAACACGACCACGAGCTTCTGGGGTATGTCCAGCTGTGAATTTGGCCATTCTCGAGGATAAATTTGCACCAAATGGACCGAAGGAGTGAACAATGGGATCATTTTCTTCATCAGGGTCTTCGTCTGGCTCACTCAACTCACTCTCTTGACTAGCTGGGAATGATGCACTGAATGATGTTGCAGCGACTGTTGGTGAGTATACCGGCTCAGGATCTTTAGACTTGATTGCTGGAGCTGGCTCTGATTTGTCTTCATATACTTGGATGAAGGTCTTATCTGCATCATCAGCAAAGAGGTTGGCCAAATTGGCAGAGGAAAGGGTTTGGCGAGCAGGAGTTGGTGATACTGGTGACGAATGACTTTCAACACGACGAATAGGACTTGAATGAATAATGTCACCCTGAGCAGTAACGGCAGTAACTTTACCCCTAGGAGAACTATCTTCACTCCACGAAGGAACTTCTGTTGGAGCAGCAGAGTCAAGATTATCACCTTGTGGCCAAGCAACCAGAACCCTTGCATCCTGAACATCCAACATAATTTCAGCATTTTCCGTTTCCGAGGTGAAACTATCTCCCTTTGCCAACTCCCATGTTCGACCTTGACAATGTAACTTTACTCCATTCCATCCACAACAGATAATCTCAATCTTGTTCGACTCGAGAGGAACCGTAGCAGCAATATATCTAGCTTTGATATGGACACGAGAGATGAGACGATTGGCGGACAATTGATAGTGGGAGGAATTGCTTGATCTACCCATGAGAAGAGACTCTCCATCTTCAGGTAGAGTGATTGTTGGCACAGCTGAAAGGGGAGCCCTCTCAACAGAGGATCGACTTCGATGGAGACCGGCTCGAGCGTGTACCCCTGGAGGAGGAGAGGATGAAAGAATACCAGTCGTGGAAGTAGGAATTGGTGTTGGATACTTGGTGTAAGCTGATTCGAATGCAGATGGTGATGTACGAATTCTCTTGGTGTTACGTCCTGGCAGACTTGGAGAGGAAGAAGGAAGTGGCTCAAAGGGTGGAAGTAAGGTTGGTGCTGGACGTTTTGTACCCGCCAGGGCTGGCAAGGCAGGTTGAGCGTTAGCCTTACTTGGTGAAGAGTCCATCATGATGAATATCCTCTGATCACGAATGATGAAAGGTAAGAGTAATTTTCTTCAAGGTGGATATCTCAGACCGCGACCTAAACGCGGTGGGCGAGTTGAGATTCTCACGCGAGGCTCATAAGATTTTGAGAGATGGCGAGGACGGTGAAGAAGATTTTGGTAGAGGGATTGGGTAAGACCGAACTAGAAGAATTGAAAATGTACGAAATAGAATGGAAAGATTGTAGAAAGACGAGACTTAGTTTTGTATGGGCCTCCGACCAGGTCTCTGATTGAGAGATGGAGGATCGGGAAAGTTGAAGAGGAGGTTAAGAAAGTTCCCAGACCCATCGGTACCCAGACGCGACCCGCGTTGGAGTCTAAAAATGTTCATTGGCCGCTTTAAAAGATTATGAATTCTGCTATTTCTACGACCTGCATTGAACTGCACATGCACTTTTCACATGGAGATATAAATCATAAAATACGATTCTGGATTGAGAAGATGATGGTGAATTTATATAGTGAGTGATTGAATTTTCTCCATGTGTCATTCACTTGTATAAGTACCTAGGTATGGTTTAAAAATGACTTGGATGACTTTCATTTCAGTCAATTGGAAAGTATAGTACTGCCCAGGTGGTACATGGATAGGTAGATATTCCATCTTCATAACTACTATCTACTAGGTAGTACTCTAGTTACTCTATTCTTACTAGATAGTTCTCTACCACGTCTACCTACCTAGTAGTAACTGAAGTAATAACTTTTACCAAAGCTCATTTTTATATCTCACTATATAATTCACGTCTAATGATACTAGGTATACATAAAACTCAAAACCTTCCAATACTCTCGAGCCTATTCATACGGAATATACAGATTTACCTATATATACAGGTATTTTATGTTTATACCAGATTTTACACCGTCTGCCCAGGTGTCCAATAACATTCTTTCATAACCTTTTTATCCTCTACATTCTTCTCGTCTCTCGTCTCTCGTCCATTCATTCCAGTTCTCGTCACCAACCGCGAGTTTCCAAGGCCCAGTCAGCAAATTTTCATATCTCATCCCATCCCATCCTATCCCATCCCATCTAGCCATTTATCACACGCATCCCATACCCATACCTTACCACTCCACCCCACGCGACACAAAACCCAGTTCCAACTTCCACTTCCAGCCTCCTTTGAATATCTACTTTCGTTTCGTGCTCGTGTAATCGTGCGTGCGTGCTTTTCATACCTTGTACTTGGTGCGTTCCCAACGCGAGGTGCAAGATTTTCTCACGCGCTGATTGACTGAAAATACCTTGGGCAGAGGGTGATGTATGGAGATATGGGTGTCCTGAGTAATAAGCTACAGAGGACAATTTATGTTATATTATGTCAGATTATATATATTATATATATGCACCGTACTAGGTAGACAGGTAAAATGAATGTGTTTCCGAGATTTGAATCAGAGCATGGCGGTGGATGCACATTGGGATTGACAAGATATGTAAGGACACCTCTCTTTCTCATGATTGCAGATTTCTCATGCACTTAATTACGACCTACATACATATCACTTGATACGTGCATTTGAATCATGTGGATGGAGACCGCTGCGTAGGGTACGAATTGAGACAATTCAAAGATTGAGTTGAGTTGTAGTCGGTGTGAGTTCTTATTTTGGGCGGAGGATCATATGAATGGACAGCGGGAATTCCCAAGCTGCATGTCTACTCGGGGTTTTGACAAGTTGATGTGTCTGAGATTGAATACATTTGTCATAGATACGAGTAGATTTGGTCAAATGAGACCGTACTAGGTAGGAATGAATCTATTCATATCATTCTCATAATTATTGGTCTATAGCAGCTTCATTCATAATTCCTTATCGTGAATTGTAGCCTTGCATCGACATATCTAAGCCTTGCGATAAGGTACGGCAAACGAGGAAAAGCACAAACGCAACTTCAAAGCCTCGTCGGAGAAGTTGCAAAGAAAATTCCGACGCCAAAGAAATTTATCAAAATCAAATCGCAAAAATTCTTATCGTAAGAAGCTTGCGAGATTTGTACAATAACTTTTTTTTTCTATCAACTCCAAGAAAGATTTGACATTTGCATTTTCTGTCATTTCTTGTAATCAGGAAATTGCCAATTGAAAAAGAATCCATTATTCAATTCCAAAGTTCTTAATAATGGCACCTAAATCTACTACCTTGACCACAAAGGTCGAGAGTGGTTCTCCATATCAACTTAATCATGATCAGGTACATTTTCAATTTTCACTTCCATTCCAATTGACATATACTCACAAATCACAACAGGTATTGAAAGCATCCACTGCACTCCTCAAACATATCTCTACCAGCGAGGCCGAAAAAGCCAAAAAGGGAGGGGCTCAGAATCTCCTCGCCGAAAACGACGACGACGACGCAGAATCCACACCCATCTGGCTCACTCTCACTACCAAGAAACACATCAGCGACAAAACCAAGCTCAAGCCCGCCAAAGTAACCGTCCCCCACTCCCTCAACACCTCCACCACCACGACCATCTGTCTCATCGTCGCCGATCCTCAACGCACCTACAAAGATATCGTTGCATCTGCCGCCTTCCCCGCCGAACTCTCCAAGCGCATCACCAAAGTCGTTGGCGTCGACAAACTCAAGAAGAAATACAAGCAATACGAAGCCCAGCGCAAACTCTTCGCCGAGCACGACATCTTCCTCGCCGACGATCGAGTCATCACGCTCTTGCCCAAATTGCTCGGAAAATCCTTCTACAAATCTACCACCAAACGTCCCATCCCCGTAGCCATCCAAGCCGAACGTCCCAAAACCGACGGCAAGAGAATCGCACGCGCCAAGGGTGAAGATGCACCTAAATCCGCTGAACCTAAGAAAATCGCTGCGGAGATCGAAAAGGCTATTTCGAGCGCATTGGTTACGTTGAGCAGCTCGACGAACTCGGCTATCCGCATCGGGTATGCGAGCTGGGATGCGGCGAAGCTGGCGGAGAACTTGGAGGTCGTGGTCGATACTGTGATTGAGAAGTATGTTCCTAAGAAATGGAGAGGCGTGCGTGCAATCCACGTCAAGGGTCCAGAGACCATGGCGCTCCCCATCTGGTTGGCGGATGAGTTGTGGGTAGAGGAGGAAGATGTTTTGGATGAGAGCGTGGTGAAGGAGATTGAAGAGAGAGTTTCGGAGAAGAAGAACAAGAAGAGGAAGAATAGGGGTATGGACGCAAGCGAGCTTGAAGGAGGAGAGGAGAAGAAACAAAAATTGTTGGAGAGCAATGATGATAAGTTAGACCAGGAGATCGCGCTACGAAAGGAAATGTTGAAGAAGCAGAAGGAGGATGCGGCGAAGGAATTGGATGCCGTTCCCGTCGTGGTGAAGAAGACTAAGAAGACTAAAAAGGTTGCTGCTTAGCTTACCCAGTTTCACTTAACTTAACTTCAGTCCTGTTCCGTTCCGTTCCGTTCTGTTCTGATCAATTCAAAAATTCAACTTTCTCGCTTCTCGTTTTCCGGCTCGAGAACGGAGGAAAAGAAAATGGGTTTATATTATAAGAAGGCGTTGGCGGCGCAAATGTATCTATGTATTTATGTATGTTTGTTAGTAGATTAGACTTATCGTAATGAAAGGAAATCTTGTAATGGATTGCATAGCATAGCATAGCATAGCATAGGTACTGGGTATTTAATTGTATCATCTAAATTCTGAATGATGATTAAGGTCAGGGGAGAAAAGAAAATGTAAGATCTTAGAATTTCACATATTGCAAATTTCCACACATACATAGAATGAGGCTTAAAAGTATATTTATTCATTCCGTGACTCCCATACAGAATGTATGTAATCTTACCAAATTATCATCCTTCGGAGTACCTAGTAGTACTCAAACTACAAATCTCAATTTCGACCGTGAGAACAAACGCCCGCATCCCATAGCCTACGCCCGGTATCTAAAACTACAAATGCTATCCTTCCACTCCATAAACAATCGACCAATTTGCAAATTCTCCCAAAATAACAAATCAATCTCATCTAGCCTAAAGGGTCGTAACCGAGCCCCTTTACAATTCCTCTTCATGTCCGGTCATCTCGGTTTGTTTCTCCCCAAATTTCCTTCCTGCAGGACCAAAGTATGCTTTAAAGGCCTTTTCTAACATCTCCTCTCCCAATGTCATATGACCTCCTGGAATGGTTTCGAAAACCAATTTTCCGGCTTCATCCAATGTCTTTAAACCTACCCAATCTTCTTTATAAATGGCTCTTTCTTTCAGTGGTGTAACTTCCGTGCCGTTGACTTCAGCCCACCATCCACTCTCCTTAGGAATGACGGTTGTATCGTCTTCAAAGACGTACATGACGAATCGTTCCAATTTTTCCATGTTTGATTTATAGGTTTCATTCTTGAGAACACGCTCATTATTGATATCGGCGAGGAAATTAGAAAATTCAAGGTAGGAGTCGAGATTTTCGGGATCTCTGAAGTATTGAGCGGGCACGAGACGAGATTGGACAAATGTTGACCAGGTGTTCGAACGTAGGAGGGTTTGAGCACCCCGGCAGAGGAAATCGGTAGGACCACAGGCTTGGAAGGAAGAAATGCCGTTATGTTGGGAACCGAAGGTTAGGAGAGAGCGAATGGGTGGAGAATTGCAGCGGGATATGTAGCCGCGCAGGAATTGGCCTCCTTGGGAGAATCCGATTGCGTCGACGGCGGGCGCGGTAGAGAGGATAGGGTGGGAGGCGAGGTCTTCGCAGACTTTTTCGATTTGAACTTGGGAAGAGAGTTAGTATTGTATTTTTAGGAGTACTAGAAGGTGTATTTACGAGTGAGATTTCCAAAGAAAGTAGCCGTCCTGTCTGCAGATGCATCATCATCTACATGAATATTATAGACAAAAGTTCCAGGATGAATAGCTTCAGCTAATTCTCCAACTTGCGCAAGACCATCCGCTTTGTAGTTGTCACCGAGTCCATGCCAGATGATCAAGGGTAGTGGAGTGTCATCGTCATCGCTGGATGATTTTGTGCTTTGGCGAGTCTTTCCGGATAAGGTGAGGTTGAAAATACTCGGAAGGGGACTATTTTTATCGTAGACAGAGGCATGTTCATCATGCGCGACGGGAAATTCAAGGATACTTTCAGGCATAACGATAGCGTTGATGAGTGATGCGCTGCTGAGCAACGAGATGATTGTGGTAATGGGCGCCATGTTGGAGAGCTTTGGTGGCGGGTGTAAAGGTTGGAGCTCTGAAGATAACGGTTTTGATACTAACTGGTGTAACAATTTACCAGAAGCTGTAAACCGTTTGAGTATTGTGGGCTAAAGTGATGGAATGATATATATCACAGATAGAATCTGCTTGTTCAGCTGAGGAAGATGACCTTATTGATGTTCCAGCTGAAGTTGGGGCTTAGTACTTGAGACCTTGATGGGCCATCCCCACAAAGCCGCTTTATAGTACAGTAGAGACCTTGAGATACATTTTTACCGATGTTCTACCGTACAGAGGAACATAGTAAATCCGTCTGATATTTATCACTTATTATATCAGTACGCAAGCTAATTGAATTATTTTGCATCAAAGTCTCGCACCGTATCTTTCTTCCGATCAAACTAAAGAACGAGCTGGGAATCTTGGATCACTGAGGGAGCCTCATTTCAGCGGCGATCAACGAAAACTGCACCGCAAGAAAATTTACCATCAAAATCGATTTGCGACAGAGAGCTGAATATAGAAGTTCGACTACGAAGACATTGATTGGAGCGCGTTACTAGTTGCAGTGCGAGAGGTTCAGATTATCGCGAGTTTGAGTTCGCCCGAGTTTTACATAGTCAAACTTGGAGAGCTGGAAAGCTATAACTGCAACCGTTTGTCATTTCTTGCACAAACTTTGAGGCAAGCCTTTACCAGAGACTGACGGGAAACCGAACGTAGATGCGAGGGGCCCCTTGGTCGACTTATTCGCGGAAATCCTCAACTATCGTTCCACATATTACTTCATCAATTTCCAATTCTTTTGCAATGGCACCCGCACCAATGGCGCCTGGTCCAGAACCTACCCAAGTTATCCCTACGGGTCCTCACCCATCGTTCATTCAAGTCGCCAAACCATATATGTTCCAGCAACATGTCAATACCAAACTCATGATCATTGGGGCAAATCCTACGCGTGAAGATCAGTTTAGGTTACAGGGGGTGACTTGGATTAATGACGTTAGAGTTGCTTTACAGTTGTCAGTATTACCCTCACTTGCGCAGACACAAATTATTAACTTCTACAAGACCAGTGCGAACTTTTTGTACTGCTGCTACTTACTTTCATCGATTTCGGCTTGTTCACAAAGATACTGAATATCAATACCAAGATGCAGCAGCTGCTGCACTTTTAACGGCTTGCAAGATTGAAGATACCCTTAAGAAGTCCAAGGATATTATTTGCGCCGCACACAACTTAAAACATTCAGCTGCAGAACACTTAAGCTCCGACGATACTGTATGTTTCACCACGTCCTGATTATGGATAGCTGCTAATTAAAGCAGATCTTTGAGGCTCCTTCTAAGGTTGTCATTGGCCTTGAACGTCTTATGCTCGAAGCATCTAGCTTCGACTTTCGTGTTCGTTACCCGCAAAAACACCTTATTAAACTTGTGAAGAATGGTGGAATTCAACGTGACGTTGCAGAAGTTGCCTATCAAGTCATGCTAGATCTCTACCGAACATTTGCCCCCCTCAAGCAGACCTGTTCCACCATGTCCTTTGCTTGTGTTGAACTAGCGACATTGATTTGTGAGAAGCAAAAGGGTTGGAGAGGTCCAAGCTATAAAAAGTGGTGGACTAGTCGATCAGAAATTGTGGAAACGATGTTAGATTTATTAGATCTTTACACACATTATCAGAAGCAGTCGATCGTTGGTCCTTTACACAATATCGAGAAGTTTATTGGTATCCGGATTAAGATCAATCAAGAGCTGGAAGAGAAGAGATTACCAAGACACACCGAACACCACGAAGCACCACGAAACAATGGCGTGCGACATGCACCGAACACTCCTGTTACACCAGCCAGCCCAGCAGACTTACGATTTAATGGACATGTTGCATCACCAGCAAACCTGAGCCCCAAATCGGTAAGTTCAGGTTCGAAACCACCGTCGGGTATTCGTGGTCAGAATGGTACGGTACGTTATATGTTGGATGTGGTTAAAGCCAAGAACGAGAGGGACACGGTCGATACATACTTTCGGGATGAATATGAGGGATATGAAGTGGAAGTGGAAGAGACGGTGCCGGTGGAGCCAATACCCACCCATCATACTCCGAGAGAACCACATCATGGACGACATCATGGGGGGCATGGACACGGACATGGCCATGGACATGGACGAGATTATCGACACTTTAACAAACGGATGCGAAGATGATGAAAATGACAAAATGAGATCATTATCAAGAAAATATTGTATGGCGTTCGGTTAAAGGGGGATATCTTCAAAAGAGCAATGCATAATAGGAGTCTTAGGGATGCTTCATGGGAGGTTTTGGGAGTTTTCGGGAGCGAAAGGGAAGATACCAACTTATTATAAATAGTAGGTAGATGTACATCTAAATGGACGATGGGGATTCAACGAATATAGAATTCTATTATATAACTTCAATAAATTCCTGAGGATGGATTTGATTTTTTCATGTACAACGATTATAGATAGGTATACGTACCTAGTAGGTAATGATTGTTATTGTAATTGTTATTATTATCATGGAAATTGAATTCGATAAGATGATTGGATTAAATAGTAACTTTACGTTGATTCGTTATGAGCATTTATAGTAGGTGGCACGCGAGCCGTGTTCTAACTTCTAAGTGAAGTTGAAGGCAAGGGAAGGGAAGGAAAAGAAAGGGAAAAGTTGCGGGCAAGGCAAGGTAGGTAGGTACCTATGTCATGTACTCGAGTAGGTAGGTATTAATAGCATGTGAAGATCAATCGGGGCCCAAGGCAAGGGTTGGAAAGGGTGGATGGATTATGACGATTTCTTGCGCAACGCAACCCAAGTTTCAAATGGGTGACCATTGACGAAGCCACATTGTGAAGATTTCTTGGGTATGGAGTCTAGATGGTGAGTATGGATGTGTAGGTGTGTAGGTATGTAGGTATGATATTGATCTATGGTATGTTTGATGGAAAGTTGGAATCAAGGAAAGGGACTGGAAATATGAAAACTACCTCCCTAGTACCTATGAGAGATAGGAATTGAGTAGTTGTTTGTTTTTGAGTGAATGTAAATATAGATAAGTATATAAATGCTATTGTAAATGCTATTTATTGTAAATGTAAATGTAAATGTAATAAATGTAAATATATATTATTCCTAAATTCTCTCTTCACATTTGACTTTTTACTACTAGATAGGTACTCGTATATCTCTCAGATATACTCACGGTTTAATTGGATTCCTTATCCCTTCACAAAGAAGAAACATTCAATTCATCTCGACTTGACTGAATGTAGAAAGAAGTAAAGAAGTAAAGAATCCGAGCTCATCTATCAAACTCATTCAAACCAATCAAGGCAAACTATGCACAATCGCTTGAGCAGTGAGTGATTATCGAGCAAGCAAGTACTTGCTTGGTACGAGTAGATAAGTAAATGAATGAATGGATGAATGAATGAACAAATAAAAGTGACGCAGTACAGGGATTTTCAACTAGTTCAGCCATGTTCCAGTAGCTTCTTCCCATCAACCAAGAAAAAGAAACCTGTTGACACAATTACAACTACAACAACTAACCAAAACTACATTAAAATCTCCCAATCTTTCCTCACAACCATCAACACCTTTACATCACAATTATAATCACAACCACAATTACACGCATCAATCCATACATCACAGAACAACTTCAATCAACGTAATAAAGGTGTCGTACGCTTGATACTTGATTCCTTCAACAAGGAGAAAACTTACATCAACATCTTCAAAATGGCTCCCCCACCTTCTGCCTCTCTTCCCCTTCAGCAAAGGCTCATACAACTCGCGCAAACATTACAGTGTAAGTGGCAGCTGGTCTCAATCTCAAAATATGCATAAGGATATATACTGACTATGGCATTGTTACAGTTGCTTGGTTCGTAGGGTATGTCGAATTTCTGATTGTTTCTTCCCCGCGTCAAAGAGAGCTGTCAGCTCTTTGGAGCTTGGATAATATGTGGTCTTTTCTCGCAGACTTCCAAACTGCTCCATAAACAAAGCTCAGGATTCTATCTGCGCAACATGATGACATACGATTCTGTGATAGATACTAACTCTCAATAATAGACATCTCTCCCTCCTTTTCTGCATCATCAGATATGGTCTTTCATACATAACCTTCAACTACTACTCGAGATGGGCTACCTTTTCTTATCGTACCGCCTTTATCTCCGCCGCTGTTACCTACGGGATCGTGGTTTACAAAGCATTCCGTGCTCGCGCCAGAGCTGGAAAAGCAAATCAAGCTGGTTTGATCTCTCTTATCGCTGATGAGAATGTTCAATACTTGGGTACGTGCTTTTTCTCCTCACCTTGATGATTAGAATCTAACAAATGATAGCCATGGCACTCGTATGGCTCTTCTCCAAACAATACCCTCTTGCCATGCTCCCATTCGGTGTTTACTCTGTCTTCCACGTTGCAACTTACACCCGTACCAACCTCATCCCAACTCTCCAACCAGCTCCAGCCGGTACCGACCCCAAGGCTGCTCCAAAGCCAAACGCTATGGCCGATACCATTGGCAAGTTCGTCAAGGAATACTATGACACATCCATGGGACTTGTTGCTCTTCTTGAAATCATTCTCTGGGCTCGTATCTTCCTCTCCGCTATTGCATTCCAATCTGGTTCCTGGATTTTGATTGTTATCTACACTGCATTCCTCCGCTCAAGATTCGCTCAAAGTGCATTTGTTCAAGGTCAATTCAGACAAGTAGAGGCAAGAATCGATAGCCTTGTTGGTGCTCAATCTACTCCTCCAGCAGCAAGACAAGTTTGGGAAGCTGTTAAGGGTGGTACTAGAACTTTCCACGATGCTACCGACGTCGGAAAGTATGTTGCCGGTGCTCAAGCTCAAAAGAAGACTTCATAAACGAAAATTGCCGATCCAAATACAAGATTAGTTTACCTGTCGAGAGATCTCTGGAAGTGTAGGTGAAGCACGAAAGGAATGATCTTTGGACTGGGAAGGATATTACAAATATGAAAACTCAAAAGCGAGTGTTGTCAGCAATTCAATGATGAATCAAATGGATCAGGGGACTGCATACATCCGGGTGGTTTATACATCATGATTAGTTGTCTAGGGTCTTTTATTCCGGATAGTAGGAAAAGCTTGAAAAATTGAGGAGTGAGCAGTGAGGATGGATGATGTATGCGTACTTGGTATCCGGACTGCTTCCCTTCTTTTTGTTTTTACTGCAGCGAGGGAGTTATTTTTGTGCACTTGTTTTATGTGGCGTGTATTCAAAGTCTAATAATAAAGATTTCATGAAATTCATATTGTGTGTCATCTATGCGTGAGTTATGATATGAGGTGAAGATGGTTAGGTCAAGGATTGCAAGGTGTTTGTGTATAGTGAATGAAGTTACTAACCGAGAGATTCGTAGGTAGGTAGGTAGGTAGGTAGGTAGGTATTGATACCAGCTCTTTGAGTAATATCAACAATGACAAATTGAATCAAACAAAGATATGCACACCCGGGAACTGGCCTCTTTGAATGAAAATCTATGGATTTATTGTGTTCCGGATGTAGCACCTTTGAAAGAGGGAGCAGGGTGGATTTTGTGTATTTAAATAGGTGAATAGGTGGATAGGTGGATGGGGGAGAGGGAAAAGGAGAGGGAGAGGGAGAGGGAAAGTCATCTGATATATTGAAGTGAGTAATTGGATGATTGGGTGATTGATGATTGGATGATTAGATAGTTGATATAATATATATGTATATGTATATGTATATGTATATGTATATGTATATGTATATGTATATGTATATGTATATGTATATGTATATGTATATGTATATGTATATGTATATGTATATGTATATGTATATATAGAGAGGATTTTTAATATTTGGTATAAGTATGAGAGTAAAGGGGTATTGGAATGGATAATAAGAAAAGGTAATAAGATGAAGAATGAAAATTGGGATAGAAATTGGTAGGGAGAGAAATTTGTTAGGTGTGGAGGGTGATTGATTGACTAGTTGATTAGTTTGAGAGAAGTGTGAGGGGAGGGGAGGTGGACATATTGTTGGTAGGTAAGTTATATGGATGTTGGTAGGGAATCAGGATGAGGATGAGAATGGAGATGGAGATGGGGTGAGATTATTTGGAGTTTAGATGGATAGTTGGATAGTTGGATAGTTGGATAGATTAAGAGGGGGAAGTGCTGGATTTTATAGGGACTTTGGAGGGTGGAGAGGGGATGGTTGAAATGGTGGTATAGGGGGTAGGTAGGTTTTGGTTATTGAGTTGATCGGGTTGGGTTTGGGTAGGGTGAAAGGAGGAGGGGGGAGGTAGAGTAGGAATTGGATAGAGTAAGAATTGGATTGGATTGGATTGGATTGGATAGAGTAAGAATTGGATTGGAGTGGAGTGAGAGGTGAGAAAAGAAGAATATAAAAGAAAGATCTGAAACTTTACACATATCATTCCGGTCATAGATCGGTTAGGAAATTGATCAGACCTATATCTCTAGGTAGGTATATATATATTTCTTGGGTTTCTGGATTATCGTGTTGGATCTGGATTTGGATTTGGATTTAATAAGATGTAGATGGTATTTAGATGTAGATGGGAATGAATCATCAATCGAGTCTGCTAGAACGATAAAGGGATGAGATAGGTTGAGATTTTGAAAGCAGGATATAGGACGAGGTCGAACAGAACAGGCACAAAAAAGTCACGTTCTGAAAGCTAATGTTTACCATCACCCACACTTTGGGTTCATAAGATCGATGGACCACCTAGGTATAGTTTTCTAGGCTGAGTGACTTCGTCAGTGGTCGAGGCTGCGATTGATAGTAATCAAACGTAACAAACTTGATGGATAGTTCAGATCGTTGTCCTTAAACGTAGAACTGAGCTATTAAGTCATAGAACTTGTTATGCTGGAAAGGCTTCGACTTGATGAGAGTGTAACATTAGTATGCTCTACATGATCTTCCCACTCTAGGTATAGATCTGTGTATGCTGATTAAAATCACTGCAAAATAATGTGACGGTAGTTACACAATCTCGGGTCTCACAGATCAGGAAGCCACTCGACCTCAAGATGTCAAGCTCTCCCCGCAATTTGATTCAGCTGCAATGCTTCATCAACTTTTCTATTATTTGCCGGGCGTTTATGCATTTATATATATACTGAGAAGGATCCAATAGTTAAACTTCTTGTTCTTTCTGTCGAACAGTATGCCGATCGATCAATCGTCCCCGATACCGAGAGCTGTTGCTGAGCTTTCCTCTAGCATAAGCTGTGGTGGTGACGAGCATGACACGAGCCTTGAATCCCTCTGCGAATCATGTCGGAGGGTAGATTGGTCAAATATTACAGACTGGACAAAGCTTTCGTGGCCAAAATCTTCGATGGTTGGCCCGGATGGACGCAACACAAAACCCGTCCGAACCTTTGAGGGGAATTCCCGTAGCCAACTACTCAACTCAGATTGTCGCGTCTGTCACCTGGTTGGGAGTCTTGTCAATCCAAGCTCTGGTAGCCGCGCCCCTAATCAGTCTCTAGAATCAAGTGACCAACCGCTGAATGTATGTTTGGAAGCTTGCGAGGGTTTCACTGAAACATGGGGGGGTTCCTTTGAATCATGGGATTCCAGAGAGCGAGACCCGTGTATCAAACTGGCAGTTCGATCCCCAGCAACTGGTTCGAATAGGATATATAGCCATGAAGACCAATTTCGCTTGATCATAGCACACAAATCCAGGAACAATGAGATCGCTGGTATTCGCATGACAGAGCCCTTAAGAGTCAACTTCGATTTTCTTAGAAATTTGTTGAACGGGTGCCTTGAGAATCATGAAGAGTGCCAGTCTACGAAGGTAGAAGTTGCGAAGCTGCGTGTCGTTGAGGTTAGCACGAAAAGAATTTGCCAGGCTCCACTAAACTGCGAATACATTGCTCTATCTTATGTTTGGGGTGACAATTCTACCTGTGAGAGTAGCCCAGGCGAGTTCCCATCAGTTGTACAAGATGCCTTCGCAGTCACTGAGGCCTTAGGCTACCAGTATCTATGGGTTGATCGATATGTGAGTCACTACAGCTATGGCAAGATATAATTCATGCATGACGGTGAACAATAGAACTGATAGAAGCTTTGACCATAGTGCATCGACCAAAACCCGAACTCCCCTCATATGCAGTCTATGATCAACCAGATGGATCTTGTCTATAGTAACGCCCGCGCCACTATAGTCGCGGCTTCCGGTAGCAGTGCTAGTGATGGGTTGCCGGGAATCAGTGTACCACGCTATCAAGCCTACACAGTCGTTGGCAAGACCCATCTGGTTGAAGTCCCCAACGCTGTAGCGGACATCATGCTCAGCAACTGGGTCAGGCGGGGGTGGACTTACCAAGAATGGTACTTCTCTAAAAGAAGGCTAATATTCACCGATAGCGAAGTACTGTTTCTCTGTAACAAGAGAAAGGAAAGAGAGACGACATTGACTCGCCTTGTCCATGATATTGATAACCTGGAGCGTGTATTCAGTTCTATGAAGCCTCCATGTCAACTTGAGGCTCAGCTGCTTGACTTTCGCGGTCTTGAGTCACATATAGAGGGATACTGCAAGCGAGATCTATCCCACGATTGTGACAGCCTGAATGCATTTGCTGGAGTCCTGAGACATTACGAGTCAGTTGTAATGCGCGGCAATAGACCAATGTTCCACCTTTGGGGAGTTCCGTTGAAGCTGCTTAGGCATACTGAAGCTGAAGAGGAAGAGGTATTGTTTGATCTGCTATGGTATCATGAAGCTATTGCCCATCGAAGGGAACATCTTCCCAGCTGGTCCTGGTCAGGTTGGGGTGGTTCGGTCAGGTTTGGATACTATGGATTTCAAATCCAGACCTTTACAGTAGAAAGGGCAGCTAACAAGCCGCTGGACAACTTGACAGATGAGAATGAACGAGCGACTTCCGCAGAGCGTGGTGTTCGGATACAAATTCCTCTTGATGAAAGGAATATTGATTTGGATAGTTTCTGCCAGGAACTTCAGTTGAATCTACATGGCGAAATTTACCCGAAGGACTTACATATCACCTCATTCATTATGCCGCTACGATTCCGTAAGATTCGTAGTCACCAGTCATATTCACATCTTGAAGAGGAAGTCGTTGGGCCGCTGCCGCCAATTTTTTTTCCAACATTTCTTGTAAGGCCCGGTATATTTCTTGGTGTCCCGGTGCGTTTCGATAGAGAGTATGATTTCGAATTGCACAAATTGGGCCTGGTACTACCAACCGCTGGCCAGTTCTACAAAGACGCGGATACCTATAACATCATGATTCTCCACCCTGTAGCGGATGGGAAATACGAGCGGGCTGGACTCCTTACTCTAGAATATTATGTTGACACGGGAGATATCGAGGCTTGCAGAATGACCACGGAGCCGGGCTATTTATTGAATGAAAATGATCATCCGATTTCAGAACAGAGCCGGAGGTATATGAGCCAAAAGAATGAGGAATCAAATAAGTTTTTATTTCTTCAAGACGCCGAATGGAAGACTATTTGCTTGGTTTAGATTTAGTTTAGATTTAAGTACATTTAATGAGGCGAATAAAGTACGGAGTAATATGGCTCTATACATTCAAAGGCTTACATAGGATATCAGAAACGATATTCGAGTCGAATATAGAGGAGAAATATGATAGGAGATAGTAATTAATACTGCTATTACTATAATATCGATTAAAAGTATTTATTATATAATTTTTCAATTGGAAAGGACAGTATTATTTAGTAGAAAGAATATGTCGAAATCATTTAACAATTAGAGATTTCTTATATTGGTTTTTATTAATAAGTTTTTGTGAGACAAAGTCATAGAAAAAAGTTTTAATTAAAAAAAGATATAGAAATAAGATTTTATTGAATAAAATTATAAAAATAAAATTCGCTGTATAATAATATTCAAATTGTTAATGACAATAAATTATCTTTTTATATATCTTTAGCTCTCACAATCTTTTTAATTTTAGTATTTATATAATAGTTTAGATAATAACTTTATTCATATATATGTATATATAATCTCGATATAGTATTCTTTCATACTACTTAAAAAGTAAAAGTAAAAGATTAACGATTTAAGTGATTTGAGAAGTATATGAACTTAGGTAAATAATGACTACTGTATCAAGCTTTAGGCGAATGCGAAAGAGACTAGCTCTTTTAGTAGTATCTATATAAAGTCTACTCCTTTCTATACATAGCTAGCTCTGTAGACAGGATACAATAGACATCTAGGACCTACGAAATACGCGGGTGCTACGTCTTTCCGTGTCCTTCTCAAACTAACAAGAGGATCTTACCCCTAAGTCTTAAAAGGCATAGGTATAGTTTTAAGCTAGAAGATTTTACGATATGGAATTGTTGTAGAGGAATGTATTCGGATTTTGGGGGGTTTGAGGAGTTTAGAGGTGATATAATGCTATTTTAATTCAACGAGATCGTGAATTCATAGGATGGGTTCTCGCTAAGTGTGATTTTTCTTTGAAAATTTGTGAAGGTTGTGAAGTTGATTGATTTATAAGCTATAGATGTTTAACTTTTGTCTGATGTCTAACATCTAACATGCCTTACAAGTCGACTTCGACTTCTGTGTTGAGGTGTGATGTAATGCTAGTTATATAGATAAATTATAGAATGGATGCACATGAACAGCTTTTATGTTGAATAGTTTCGAAGAAAATAGACTTGATGGCTAAACATAAATAGATATGAATGAATGACTATTGTATCAAAAGACTTCAGAACGTCAAAACTGAACTATTGATACTGCGAGAGTTCATTAATAGATATAGTGTTCTATTTGATTTATTGAAGTAAAAGGATTAGAAATCTCAAAGCAACAGAATAGGAATAGGAAGTGGAATAACCGAGTAGTTTCGAATAGTTCATTCAAGAAATAGTGGGAAATCAGTATATCTGACTATTTCCCTTAAATGAAAATCTAGAAGAGAAGTATAACCAACAAATTGCAGAATTTTAGATGATAAAGTTGAATCCATCAATGGCTAAAGAACAGTGACTACAGCTAGCAGTAACAAGAAAGAATTGTGAATATGTGAAGTCAGATTACTTGTAAAGGAAACTGAAAGTAAGTTGAATAGCATTTGAGAAATAAACTTCATTTCATCACAGTCTCAATAATTACAATATAGATACAATGGACCACACAAAACGAGGAATAACACCATATAACATTAACACCTACTCAAGCAAACAACGAACACAAGCTCAGAAACACAAAAAACAACAATCAAACATCTCTCCATACCCTCGAGGAAGAAAACCAACATGATAAACATCATGAGAAAATATCAGTATCTGTTCAGTTTAGTTCTCCAATCTGAATTCGAGCAGTGAATAGCCCGGTTTTGCAAAGTGAATTTTTGAAAATTCATCTCCATTTACTAATTTTCAAAGCGGGGTAATTGAGCGAGGGGCTTGGGGATTGATCTTCTTCTTCTTCTCTTCTCTTCTCTTCTCTTCTCGTTTCTTTTCTCTTTTCTCTTTTCTTATTCTTCCTTCCAAAACCTCATCCTCGAACTATTTCCAACTTCCAAACCCTCTCCCAACCCACCAAAAATGGTCCTCTCCAAACTAATCGAAGAAAACCCTCCCGAGTTCCTCTCCGACCTCCTCCGCGGCAACATGGTCTCCATCAGCTACTTCCAAAACCACACTCACATCACCACCCACTGGCCCATCACCATCCTAAAAGCCATCTCCACCCGCTTCAAACCCCTCGACAAACACGCCCCCCATCAATCCCTCAGCATCCTCGAATGTCTCGGCGAATCCCAGACGAAATTCGAAGCTAAGATGTTTCGCTCCACCGTAGGCGATCTCATGGATCATTTTGGAAAGTGGCTGTACACTGGAAATATCGATATTGGGGGATGGATGGTGTGGGATTTGTGGATGTTTGGAGAAGCGTTCCGGGCGCCGAGGTATCAGAATGATGTTATGAGAGCGCTGTGTGCGAAGGCGTCGGAGAATAATCCTTCGTTGATTATTATTAAGTATTTTGGGTTCGATGCGGCGACGTTGAATAGATGTTGGGATCAAACGAATTTTGAGGTCGATAGGGCGCGTGGGTGCTCGGTGGAAAGTGGATCGGTGTATTGGGGAAATAAACAGATGTTGAAGTTTATCATGGATGTGATCGTGTTTGTGGGGTTTAAGGATTCGAATTTTAGGAGACTTATCAATAGTGGTGGACATATTGCTGAGCAAATTCACAAATTGTCAGTTGAAGTTGCTCGTGGCAAGACATCGATGGCGGCTCCGTGGAAGTCTAGAAATCTCAAAAAGTACCTCGTAAATGAGGCTATTCTTGTAGAGGATTCTAGCTCGGATGAAGAGATTGGGAATAGTTCGGAAGAGGATACGAAGGATATCGAGGAAGATACAGAGAGTGCTGCAGATGATGACGATGATGATGATGATAAAGATGCGGAAGATAACGAACAGGATGATGATGATGATGACGAAGACGAAGACGAAGAGATGAAGGATGACGTTAAGGAGGAAGGAGAAGAAGAGTGAGTTGGAGCGCACCAAAGGGATCAAAGATTCGACAAGCTAACGAATCAAAAGAAGGCCCTTTACCGCAGAAGAACTCCTTGCAGAAGGTCATCGCCTTGCACAACCAAGACATGTATAAATATCCTAGAAGACCTAAATTCGCAAAAGCCTTTATCACGGCTTCGATACCACCAAACATTGGTGAAATGGTGTGCTGTGCACTCGACTCAAAACAGTCCTGACAATAAGACTCTCGTGTTATATGAGGAATAACGAAAGGAAACATCCGCAAAATATCAGTATCATTACAATTCCGCTACCAACATTCGCTTGAAAGTGTATGTTGTGGATCTGCATCATTACTTAATATTGCGCTTACGATTCGATGCCAGAAAGAAATTGTTCATATCATTCAAAATACAATCTCCATGCAAAGTTGCAACAATACAACCCGATCCAGAGTTCAAAAAAGTAGTAGGGCAGGTCAACATAGTATGCAAGGTGCTGGATACACCTCATATCATTAAAGAACATCTTTACTCAACCATGCACTATCACAATGGTGATACATCATGAAAATAAATGCATAAAAGAAAGAAACCATAAAAAGAAAATAGTGATATTGCTTGGTAGTTGAATGTGTCAATTGCGACGATGCGTAATATACAACTTAAGAAAACAAAACTATCCCCCCTAGCACCATTGATAGAACTTTCTATCGTCATTGATAATGCTCTCATGAAACTATTCTACTCTACAACCGCCCAATCATCACCGCACATCCTGACCTAAACACCAACTAGATCATCCGCCTAATTCTTGGGCTTTGGTGCAGTATAACTTTGCTCCAACGTCTTTCCATCCGCCATGACGATCTTTTCGCCACCGGCCATAACACACACGCAGCCTATTCCAAAATCAGTCTCGTACCTACAATATTTCAGGCAAAATCAAACTTACGACACCATTCATCAGTTCTGTTTTCCCAAGTATGCATTGTACCTCTCTGGACACAGATATCTCCCTCCTTCAAAACGGTTTCTTTTCCCTCATCAACATGTAGGACAAGTTCACCTTTCATGATAATCATATAGTCACAGGTGATGGTTCGATGAGTGGGGGTAACGTAATGGGGAGGAAAATCGGTTGTGCAAACTACCAAACCAGCTGGAGGTGGACGAGGGATTGATTGTTCGACATTGGGGTTGATAGGAGTAATTAGGGAGGCAGGGAGAGAAGGAAGAGTGTGAATGGTCGTGAAACCCGAGGCCGAAGGACCAAAAGGATGAAATAGAGGAAGTTGAGAATCCGAGGAAATGATAGCAGTGCCGGAGGCGGTGTGCGAGGTTACCACGGCGCGGGGTGGGGGAATAGTAGACATTGTTGCTGCTGAAGTAGATTTTGAGGAGATAGTAGTGCTAGAAAGTTTGAGTTTCAACGACAGCTTTATCGTTGCCATTGGTGAAAGATCCAAGGGCGTTCTTGAATGGTTTGGGCATTTAACGTTTTGATAAGCTTGTGTTGTGTAGAAGATTTGTATCTAGAAATACGAAGATGTGAGGTGATTATGAAAAAGCCAAGGAAATGGTATTCTACTTATACAAAATGTGAAGCTATTCACGAAACACACGAAAACCCTTGCTGTGGGTACTTTCCATATACTCTTTTGCTACCTTGTAGCCATTCTCCGCATTTGCATCAATGATTATTAAGGAGAGTCCATCAGCTGAAAGCCGAAAGAGCGAAGGTAGTCCTAAAGAAGATGTGCCGCAGCTGTACCTGAGATACAACAAGGACGATGAGAGTATTTGGCACCCATCTGAAGCATATTCATGAAGTTCTCATACGCATGTAAGATCTTACGATCAAACCAATTACGTCGAGGCGAATTGATGATTAATAGCGTAAGAGCGAAAGGCCGAGCTGCGTGATCCTTCAAGAAGGATTCGAGCTGCACAACTACGCCTCTTTCGCGATGTGAAGTTCTGGAGTCCCATACCGCATTGAAATGCTGTATCAACCCAGACCTGGAGCGTAGGCTATCGAGAAATACGAAAGATGACTGATACTCGACGACCTATATGAATATACAATCGACATTCCAAGTAGATTGTGTTATTCAACAACACAGAACTCTCACCTTTACATCTCTGCTACCCCTATTTCCTTTACCATGATTCATTCATAGATGTCGAGAGATCTCACTATCGCATGTGAATAGCAGGAAAAAGAGCTCAATCTCAATATACGAATTCTCTTCAATCTTTTTTTTCCACGCATGAAATTGTTGCATTAGTACTTTTCAATTCGATTGTATGATTTTACTTTGACTTTGATTGGATATATTGCTGCATTACTTCTCGATGACATCTCATTTCGCGACGCGCAGTACCTTTACTCGAGGAGTTGAGCACCGAAGTCTACAGGCGCCCTTTGATTCCAAAACTGTAACTACGTACGAGAAGGAATGGTATTATATTGATGGGGGTTATGCGTCGTACCTACATGACGATACGTTCCTGAGCGACATGCAGTTTATGCGACAGAATGGCGCAGAAATGTATAAACTCATGATACTAAAACGGGAATAAAAAGATGACAACGAAGTTCTCGTCTCTTCAATCTTGAACTCTATGGTCAAAGTCTCTTTTATTTTTGGTATTGTTTGAGCGGACTTTTGACATCGAAATCGCATTCTCTTTTTTCATTATTTATTCAGCCGGACTCTTGATACATAGTAAAAGTTCGCTGTCATTTCTGATAACTTGTCGATTAATGGTAGTGATTATACGTTATCACCGGTGCAACGACGTAAACCTGGTGATCTAATCCGTGACCATCTGGTCGCGCAGGATCAGTCAATGATAATGATTGTAGATGGAAATGCAAGTGTGAGAAGTACTGCTCCTAGTGGTTCCCAAGTGCTGGTGTTCTCGAGTGTGCAGTTATCTTGGAGTGACGGGTTATGACGACCCCTTTATTAGTGCCTTATTTGGCCGATGAGATTTAATGGAACTTTCTCTGTTATAATCGGATATGATGATGCTTGACATCCAATTTGATTAGTTAAGTTGCTGAAAATATTTCTTAATAGAGAATTGCGTTCCGTGTCCTCTTCTTCATTTGTTCCTCCCCATCTAGTACAAAAGCTCTTCTCCGTCTTCTCTGACTTTCCTCTTCAACCACATCACCAAACCAAATCTCGTTTTGCTAATGTCCTTGAGGTCACTACACACTCATTCAAGAGATTTCGATGCGTCATACGAAGATGGTTCGTTTGATTGGCTATTCCAGAGTAGTTATTCGCTCGTGGGTTTCATTATTGATTTTCCGTGTCATATCCTACGACTATCGATTCAGGGCATTGTCGCCATTCGCTATATTCAAATAATGACGACCAAAACACCGGATTGTCGCACATTTCCAAATCGTCGTTCAAAGACTGTTATCCTGTCCTTGTCAAAATTTGGTTTATTCGACGTCTGAAACTAATTCCACTCGCGAGTAGATCAATGTATAGACATGACTAGAAGACTGGAAGGTTATAACCGGGTATATTCGGAAAGGGGCTTCATGAACGCAAGTATAATGTACCTATATATTCATGAAATAATCCCATTCCTTACATGTCAACACACTACGTGTTACCATTACCCTCCCGGCCTTCTGGAACCGAGTTTTCTCTTCTACTTAGCTATTTCTAAGTTGTGGGAATCTACGAGCAAGCTAATAACTCAAGTGGTAATATCTATCACGATAACGTTACTCGAAGCCGCGTTGTATGTAATGAGCAAGGTATATCGTTGAATTTGTACTGTATAACGGATGTTGGATATATAGCACAGCAAAAATAGCTCCCAAGACAAGTCGGCCCGCTTGGGTTCACGGCTCCTGAAAGGGCTTGTTATTGCCCTTTATTGTATTATTACAACCTGAACACAGGGCTTGCATCTCTAAAAAGTCAAATTTTCACATCACCACCTACAAAGATGGCTGTTTAGACTTTCGAAGTGCCGCAGTGGATCAGTCAATCTATTTCGACACTATCGAATGATGGAAAAAGACTCAGGAGATTATCGAAATACAGCTACTAGCTCTTTTATCTATCAAGCCTTGCTTCTTCGATTGCATATGATATCTTGATTTGTAGACTTAATTAACGATAGACTACACACCAAACAGGCAAAGAATGTTGTAATAGCTTTATCTGATATTAAGCCGAGAACACCCATATATTCTTAACGATTGGGTTAGCTTTCAACTCTTGGGCTTCTTATTGATTTCGGACGGATATCGTGAAAAGTTTCTCGGCATTTGTATTTTGCAAATAGGAGGTGGTAGCATTGCGGGCCTGACGGCTACATATTTTGACTCCAAGTAGTCGATACCTCCCAGTTTGATTGAAAGATCGTGCGTCAGTGGAGAATTGACGTAGAGCAAGGAAGCGATACAAAGGGGTCAATCGTCATATCGTGAAGAATGATATGATTTTGAAGGTTACGATAAGCGAAGAAGGATTGTTGTTCAGTATCCCGAGGTCTCTCTCTAAATGAAGTTCCGAAACGTATTGCTCCCAGCGTTTTGTGCTCTTCCACAAAGTTAAGATTATCGAATCAAAAATTCCCTTGAATTAATATTCCGGATTTTGATGTTCCCCAATGTGGATTTCTGGGTGACTTTATGTAATGTACCAGTAATGTTGTAATATGGACTTAGTAGCTTTATCCCAGTGAGGTCTGAGAAGCTATGATCCAATATGCGTGACAATCCTGCGCCACATCGACTCAAGCTACAGCCACAATGACATCACATGTAGATCCTCAACGCATCCATGGATGCCAGATGAACGCAAGGTCAAATCCGAGTCCAGACTCAATGTATCGATATCGAAACTGTTTGAGATAGAAATGGATCTATTTCTAGCCAAAAGGGGTCAATTGAAATAACACACTAACCACCCAAAGATACCGCCTCTCTTGTATATCCGCCCTCGGTAACGCGGATTAAGCTAGATTTCCCGGACCGCTCCCTAACCTCTTCCCGTTCCTATTCCGCTGTGCACACAAGACTTGAATTCTTCACCCGTCCATCCTTCAATCTAGGTAAACCCCTTGCAACCCATACCCACAAATCCACGTGTACGTCCATCCGATGAACCTCGATCTCCCACGGTCGGGCAGGCATGGCAATCTCAAGAAATCGATTAGTCAAGCAATGCGATTGTGATGACGTATTGAGATTTCCGATCCCATGTCATGTCATGATATGATGTTGATCCCCTCAACCGATCAATGCTTAAAGCGGGGTAGTTCCCATAGCACCCGTTACCCTGTTTATATCAACATGTGCGTTCCATGACATGACGACTTTGTTTATTTAAACTGTTTTGCTACGAATCGACTGTTCAATCTCTTTTACTTACTATTATCTAGATACCTACTTTCTGCCTTTTCTACTACAATTAAACCTTTAGTCAAGAAAACAAGCTCTGTAAGTAATCCCTTCCTCCTCGACTCTTTCTCAATACATCTTACATACCAAAACTCAAAACACAATGCAATCCTCACCCCGTCTCCGTCTCCTCACCAGAGTTTCCCGTCCCCAAAACAACAAACTAATCCTCTCATCTCTTCCCAGACAAGCAAAACCCCAATACCAATCCTCATACCCAATCCCCAAACACAACTTCACCACCATCCACGCAAAAATGTCTTTCAGCAACGCAGATACCGGTTCCAAGGATGCCGATCCATATAAGGCCAAGAACATCGATACTCCTACTTTGAAAGAAAAGGTTGAGGATTTAAATGACTTTATCGATGCGTGCAAATTCGGTATGATGACTACGAGAGATGGAAAGACGGGCGCGTTGGTGAGCAGATGTATGGCTGTTGCTGCAAAGGTATATATTTTCTTCTTTTTGTCGTATTCCACGCTTTTTAAGATGGGCTGGGGTGTCTATGAAGTATATTGGGGGTGTTACAGCATCTGAGATACCGCGAGTTCAGGTTAGATCAGATAAATCTGCCAGCCTGGACTCATGGACATCTACTTCTCTCTTCTCATGATCGCTAAACTTCAAGAATAAAAACTAACCACTCAAACTCAGGAAAATGGAGGAACCACTCTTCTCTTCCACACCAATACCGAATCTGGAAAGACCGATGATTTAGCTACCGATTCCCACATCAACATTTCATTCTTGAATTCCTCTGGCGAATGGGCTTCTGTTTCCGGTATGTTCTCCCCCCTTCTTTCCCCCTTCTCCCCCTTCTCCCCCCAAAACCCCACCCCCAGCTAACACTCCATCCTACTCCAGGTATGTCCACCATCGAAACCGACCGCGAAACCGTCAAGAAATACTACTCCCCCGCCCTCAAAGCCTGGCTCGGCGATCTCGGCGACGGAACCCACGATGGCGGTCCCAACGATCCCCGTATCGGGGTTATCAAGGTCGAGGCCAAGACAGCTACATATGCCGTTGTGCGCAAGAGTATGCTGGCGCGCGGGGCTGAGATGGCACAGGGAGTGATTACGGGTAAGGCGGCGAGTGTGAATAAGTTGAGGGAAATTAGTGAGAGTGAGATTCAGACTTGGAGGACTAGCCAGGGAATGGTGCAGTAGATGTGGTTGGAGATGTGTTATCTGTTCCTATGGTTAGGGCTGGGATGTATTATGAATAATGCTATCAATTAATTAATCAATTGCAATGCGAGGAAGCCTTTTAAATTGTATTGTTTTAAGATTATGTCAATGATACCTTCTGACACGCTTATGATATCCAATGCAGTGTACAAAACATTGCATCCCCAACACTCAGTGCCCAGAACCAACTAACTTTGTTACACCTTTGCTACGCCAATCCAATGTATACGAAACGCCTCCATGTCAAATATCCATAATTCTCCCGAGTCTCCATACGCCTGCGTCTCAAAGTTACAGCCCTGATAATACATTTAGAACTACCAAGTGTTAGCAAAAGAATCTCACACTCGCACATTCGCCAACCCAACTTACCAATTTCAAAGGAGTCCTATTCAAACCTCTAGTAAAGTTACACATCGCTCTCTGTTTCGTCGGTCTCTGCTGTAATCTTCTAAACGCCTCTTGGATGTGTCTCGTCTCGACCGGAGTTCTTCCCTCACTTGGCGGATCAAACAATCCTTGCACCTTTCTCTTCTTGCCGGTTTGTTCACCGCCGCTCTTCTCCTTGCCCAAGTCTTCTTGCTCTTTAATTTTCAAAGCTTCTTCCGTCAATGTCTGCACGATTTCAAAAGTCAGAAAACCGAGAATATCGACAATATCATCGTTGGGTTTTGAATCCGTGACGACGCCAAAGCCGGCCCATTCCTTGAACCGCTTTCCTTTACGGAAGGTAAACGAAGCTTGACGATATTCAGACCAGGTAACATATTCTTCCTTCGTCATGGCCTTGGTGCGTTCGTCGGCTTTCTTGAGACGTTGTAAAGTTGCGTAATTCATTTCTTCCTCGTCTTCATCTTCTTCGTCTTCGCGCTCTGGTACCTCTTGGCTGTACAACGAGGGGACTTCCCATGGGAGACCGACTTTGGCTTTCTTGTTCTTCTTCGTGGTATCTGGGATGGGGGCATTGGCTCCGACGGGTTCGTCACCGGCTCCGATGTCTGCGTCGCCGCCCTTTTCGTCTGAGTCTTTGACGTTTTTACGGACGTCTTTCCAGGAAAGAAAGGTGCGAAGACGAGAGACCTTGGCTTGATCGTGGCGAATCAGGAAGATTAAATCGTCGGTTGATATTGAACGACTACCGCGGCGGGATGCTTGTTCAGTACATTGACGAAGCTGGAATAGTTAGGGTCATGTGATTCAATTGTTGGGAAAATAGGAAGAATTCCAGAGAGGAGAGGAGTAAGCCTGAAAAGTTCTACTAACCATCTCAATAACTTGTTGTCGAACGATCTCCTCTATCATACCAGTAGTCTCAGATGATGCTTCTGCCGTTTCCCCAGAAACATACATCATCTGTGCAAACCAACGAAGAACCTTGACGTTAGCCAATTTCGAAGCCATATTATTGATAATTTGCTTTCGTCAAAGCTATTTACAAGTCTCGAGATATCCCAACTATCAAAAGAGCCTACGGGCGAAAACCTCGCAAAATCATATTCACTCTGACTGAGAAGCGAACACCTCACCGCCAGCAATCACTTGATATAGCCTCATAATCCCCTCTCCCCAACCCAAACCCAAACCCATCGCCAATTCCCAAGGCATTGCCAATAAAGAAATCGAACATGACGGTTCAAACAAAGGAGCAACTGACCTGCTGGATCTCCGTCTTGTACTTTGCCGTTTTGTCCGTCATTTTGGCAACCGTTCACTACTACCCAAATGCAATCCCTCTCTTTCTGACACCTCTATTCACACAGAGGGAATTTACCAAATATCCAATGGTCTGTCAAAACAATGATAGAATTGATTCAGACCTCAATTTGATATTTCTGTACGTAAACTAGATAGTGAATGATGAAAGACTAAAATCAGCTCGGAGTGATTGGAATGTTGGAGTTACTGATCATGACTAATAAATTATAGGCGGTCAATCATATGTTGACTGGGCAGAAAGTATTCACGTGATACACAGTATCCTTACATCGGACAGTACCCCCCACTCCGGGGTAGTGGGGCTGCACAGTAAAAGTTAAAAATTATTTATTGGAGGGACTTTCCTCCCCTCCATGCACACAATTTTTCTTCATATGGTAATACCATTTCAGACAACAGATTCCCAAGATCATCGTTGTCTATCATACACTCAAAAAATATGGACACATATATTGCTATACAGAAGTCAATGGTCACATAAAA
The DNA here is from genome assembly GCF_014898535.1 of Botrytis deweyae. NCBI lineage: Eukaryota > Fungi > Ascomycota > Leotiomycetes > Helotiales > Sclerotiniaceae > Botrytis > Botrytis deweyae. The sequence goes on along the minus strand of NW_024066226.1, from coordinate 102,311 downwards.
CAATGATATCAATGTCAGATCGAGTGGCATATGATCTAAAGATACAGCTAGGAAGGAGGGAATAATGGCTCATATAAATGAAAAAAAAGTAACTTGGCTAGCAACTTGCAATGCATATCCATCCTCCCAATAACACCAATGCTTATAAACTCAAAAATCATCGAAAACTCCGTTGCCGAAAACTCCTGTCCTTCCCGTTCATCATATAGAAACAGAATATGAAGCTAATATGCCACCAGATTAACTCCCAATAAAACTCAATATCAACTCGGGCTTCAAAATCCCTGCGGTCCCTTTCCATCCAGGCCTCCAGTTCTGAAGAACTCTGTTACCACGCCAATCGCATAGCATCCACTGCCTACAATGGCACCGCCTAATAATACTCTCTTTGCCTTGCCAGGCTTCTTACTCTTAATTTCCGAGTGATCTTTCCAGGAAGATTTGCCGCTGAATACCGGTTCCTCGCGTCGAACGTCAATGTTTGATTTGAACGGTGGTTCTGCTGATTCTGGCAAATCATGATTCACGAAACCTGTAGGACTGGCAAATCGCGCCGTTGCCACCTGCATACCATCTATCGGATTTGTTGTATTATTCTTCAGATCAGCCTGCGAGGACGAGCGTCTTGCTGGTCGTACTTTGCGGAATACAAGAACATCACCACTTCCAGATACAATTTCATAACCCTCAGCCTGCAATGGTTGGAAGTGTGGAAAGAACTTCGCGGGGTTAGACAATCGAAGGAGAACCTCTGCAGGAGTCAAAGCTGATGCTGTATCAGTCACAATAGATGTTGTTTCAGCGATATTGATAGACTGCATTGTCGAGTCATAAGCCAAAACCTTATAAGTGGTTGGCTCAGGGCCCCATGCAGGCTTTTCACCGGGTGAACTTGCAGCTGGTGCATCATTTGTAGGTACTTGACGATGTTTGGAGCCAATCTTCCCATAAGCATCTTCATAGATTCCTCGGATTTCGCGAACTAGGTCTTTGTCTTTGCCAGATTGCTTTCTGGGCTTTCCATAAGATGAAACATAAACCGATAAATCTCCTTCGCCTTGGTTTGCGCATTCCTCTTTATATGACGTCTCTAAACCTTGAGGTACCTTCGAGTACGGATCAGTTTCTGCTATTGCTTTGGGCAAATTGGGCTGAAGAGATTTCGACTTTGTCGCAGATCGATCCAAGGATGTTTGAAGTCTTGGTGTGTTTGGGTTTCGAGAAAATGCTTCTTTCGAGCCAAGACCTTCAATATATTCCTTCTCGGCCTTCTGAACAGATTGCTTGACCTCCGTTGAATAGGAAAGCTCTAGTCCCTTGGGTGACTTGTCATAACCCCAAGCATCTTTAGACACTGTTGGCACCAATTCTCCTGTGCCATCTTTTTGTTGCGACCAAGATTTCTCAAATTCTTCTGGAAAATCCCGAACAAAGTTTCCTGTGACTTTTCGTTTCTCGACTTGTCCTGCATTCTTATGATCTTTTTGATTAAGGGTCTCTAAACCTTCCACGGCCTTGAGGGCAGAGGGGCCGGGAGTTTCCTGTGTCTTGTTTTCTGTCTGTCCTTTCAATTTCTGCTCCAAGGCAATGTCTTGAGCATATTTAATTACATTTTGATGCGCTTCCTCAAAAGCCTTTTCCAGTTGCTCTCTCTTAGTGGACTTCTCTTGAAGTGTTTCTTTCTTTGTACTCTTGATTATACCCGAAGCAGCGCGTATGTCACTTGCTCGAAGCAGGTCAAGATCTTCTCTCGTATCTGGCTCCGGGTATTTGCGCGAGAATTTTGAGGGTAGGGAAGTTTTTGTTTCTACATATTTTTCGGAGCCAGGATGTTGGGTGATTTTTGCTTGCTTCTGATCATACTCCTTCAATGCTTCGCGTGTCTGATCAGGGCTCTCAGGAAACTTTCCGTCGGGCTCATTATAACGAAACGATCCATAAGAAGTATCCGCATCATAATCTTTCAAACTCTCTCGAACTGAATCGGGCTTTTCGGGGAGTTTTCCATCCGGCTCATTATATCGAAAGGATCCATATGATTTGCCTGTATCATATTCCTTCAACGATTCTTGTACTGCATCTGGCTCCTCGGGAGATTTACCATCAGGCTCATTATATCGAAACGATCCGTAAGAGGTATCGGCATCATAATCTTTCAAACCCTCTCGAACCGCATCTGGCTGTTCGGGCAACTTTCCATCGGGCTCGTTGTGACGGAAGAACCCATAAGTTGTGTGTGAATCGTAATCTTTCAATGATTCCTGGACACAATCTGGTTGCTCTGGCAGCTTTCCATCAGGCTCTCTATATCGAAAAGCGTTATAAGATGTACAGCTGTCATAATCTTTGAGTCCTTCTTGTACGGGATCGGCCTTTTGTGACGGTTGTCCGTCCGGTTCGTTATGAAAAAATGCCTTGTATCCTTTACTCTCGTATTCTTTCAGAGATTCTCGTACAGAGTCAGGTTGCTCTGGGAATTTCCCATCAGGTTCATTGTACATGAATGGTTTGTTATAGGCATCAATATCAGCTTGAGTGGCATCATCTGGCGGGACTAAATTTTGAAATCGCTGACGATATCCCTTAAATTTCGTTACTGGAATGTGTACAGCTTTTTCATTCTTGAACACCTTTCGATTTGTGATCGGGTCTATCTGGTAGTTCTCATTTTCCAGCTCGAATTCATTGTCCAACTGGTTTTTGGACTTCAGGTTTCTCCAGTATGCTTCGTCAGCTTGCGATAATCGGATTGATTCCACACCACCATCCGTACCTTCAACATCGGCTTTGAATGTGTACTTGGAGCGGGCAGGAGAAAAATAAATTGTTTTGCTGCGCATGAAGTTATGCATGGCACGTTTGTAATCCGGAACACGCTCATCACGCTTAAAGCTTTTGGCCTCGACATATTTCTGTTTTGAGAGTCGATGACGGCGATTGAGCTCTTTTTCAACTCCATCAAGGTATGAAGACCAATAACCCATTCGAAATGCTCGTGTTTGATTGTGCGGACCTTGGTTTGACAATAACCCTTGTGCATTGTGCCAACTACGATTCGATACTCGGAGTAGATTGGTAGAGGTAGAAATAGATCCATATCGAATCAGAGGAGATGTGGTCTGCGAGACCGAGGTGGTGAGCTGGGACAGCATCTCGAAGAATTATTCCGATCGTATCATGCTCGGGGACCTAAATAAGGTTTAACAAAATGACATACGTTCAGGGTCAATAATACTCACGAATAAAGTTTCATTCAACTCAGCCTTTGAAGTTGGCTATTTGGCAGGAATTGCGTTGAAGTAGGGGAATTCAAATGAAATGTTATAATCAAGAGATGATGCTATTTAAGTTAGAATGGCGAACTTGTCGGAATGGTCCTTTTGACGTAACAATAAGAGCTCTCAGAACATTAGAATAACTTTAAACAAGGAAATGGCCTCTCAATGTTAAAAGCCCTTTGGTATATGGAGATGAAGTGTCAAAAGGAAAAACACAAAGGATAATGCAGTGAGTGATATTTAAACCAAGAGCTGAAAACTTACCAGATTGGTCGCTTTATTCCGGTGCTTGTTGGATGGATGAATGGATGAACGGAAGGCAGGAAACTTTGATTTCCTTTCTTTTGCTTGTGATTGATTAATCGACCGACCGATTGATTGATTGATTGATTGCCCAATATGAACTGATTAGATACCGAATCAAATCAAATCAACAAATAAAGTAAGCGCGTATGATATGATGTGGATGATTGCAAATAGCCAACGGAAAAACTCTCTCAAGTACTAGGTATGTCTGTCTCTTCTTCGTCCAGCTCGCAGTGAGGGTATAGGTATGGTATATGGGTATCGATACCGGCAAGTAGGTAAGTAAAGTAAAAGAGTAAGAGTAAGAAGAAGAAGAAGAAGAAGAGGAAGAAGTCAGGAAAGCATCAGTTGAAATGATAACCTAACCCAACCTAACCTAACCTCACCTACCTACCTACCTTAATCAATGCGATACCACACGATCAAGAAGAGGATAGCTCAAAGGCTGAGTATGGCTCGGTATAGGTAGCATGCGGGTATGTCCACCACCTTTCATGCACTTTGGTTGCGGGGTAATACGATTAGGAGATCCACTATGGATGCTAACCCCGAGGTTTCCCGAGCTGGATGGAGGTGTGTCAGGGTGTTCCAGGGTGCTTCCCTTGTGTCTGGCTGGTGCACGGCCTTTCCCGCGCGGGTCAAAGTTGGTTGGCTCTACGTAACCGAAAAAAGCAGCGCAAATTGAGTACCCTTTCACAGATCTTTTTTAATAGATTATAAATTCATTTTAAATTAAATATTAAAATTTGAAAAGATTGAACAAAAATTTGAGTCTTTTTTGTATTAATAACAAGTGTTTTTTTATTTGATATTATATCGAAAAGAGATTTTAGTTGTTGAAATTCTTTTGAATGGTAATTAATTTCCGCCGCTTTTTTCGGTTATGTAGAGGTTGGTTGGCTGTTGGCTGTTGGTGGGGTTGTGTGCCTGAGGCATGATTGGAGATCACATGCGCAAGCTGGCTGGTAGGAAGATTGATATTACAGTTTGTGTCTTATTATTATTACTGTTGAACATTCAATGAGGTACTTGAATTGAATATTTACAAAGGAAATATGAATATAAATATGTCATCTTGATATCGATTTATTCTAATTACAAATTGAAGTGAAGAGTAGATCTCCTCGTCATTAATCTAATCTCTCTTTTCCAAACCCAATCATTCCAAATTCCTCTTCTCTCATCTAGAAGCTAATCAGCTACCATAACATACTTTCACCCATCTCTTTAATCTATATTTTCCTCTTCCCATATCTAATAACCTAACGACCATAGTTAAAAGCACAACGACACAATGGACACGAGCTCTGGTTACTGCTCGCGAACCATTTAAACAGACATTGTCCATGGAATGTGTTCTTACAAGTTCCGCACTTCTTATCCGGCGTTTTCTTGTCGCTCGATATGATGCTGTAACAGATAGCACATTCGGTGTGTCCTTTAAGACTACCTTCAACATTACGACGGAAAGTAGTCAATCCATCGATCAGACTACCATTTGAGAACGTGATGGCACCCTGAACGATGAGTAGCCAACTTCTCCATTTCTTTTCTGGTACGGCAACACGATTGATACCCTCGACTTTAACGTTGTAGAAAGGATAGTTGGATGGAAATCGAATGGCAATTTGTATGCTAGTATCATCGATTTCGTAGCTGGCAAAGATGGAACGTGCGCCCTTCGATGTTTTAATTTCGAGCTCTTTCTCGCCTCCTTCTTTAGCCTCCTTCGAAACTGCCCATTCATCGATTTCATCAAGTTTGTCAGAAATCAGAAGTGGAGTGAAGTATTTCTCTGTCCATGTCTCAACTGCTTGACGGGTCTGTTTGGATTGACAGTCAGAAAACCAGGCCTTTGCAAGATCGCCAGTGTGTCTAAGACATAAATGATATAGATGAATGAGAAGCCATTGAAAGTTTCGCTCGTTTGTTTCACTGTCTGCTAGTGATGTGTCGTATGTGCGAATAGATGATTCATCAAAATGTGCCTTCTCAAGGTTGAGGGGCGTACCATTCGAATGGCCTAACACATCGAACAAAAATGTCAAGAATGATCCAAGGCAGTTTTCTGACTGGAGGTGATTGCAATAGTCTTTGCGCACTTTCCAAGACGCTGTGCTAAACGCATCATAAACTAAATGCCACGAAAGTAAATAGCTACGAATCGAAGGAGGAAATTCTGCGAGCTCTTCGTCATCAAAGTTTCGAATAGATGGTGCGTCTAAGAGAAGAGATAGCAATTCTTCTGGCAATTGCGCATCTTTCTTTTCAAGAAGGGCATTGACCGAGATTTCCTCTTGCTCTGCAGGAATCGCCCGATGAAGAACACTAAATGCTGCAGATTGGACCATCCTATTCTCTGAAGCTACCAACGGGTAGAACTCGGAGATGTCGTTAATATGACTTGAAGGTATATTAATTACTAGCCGCGACAAAATATTTTCAACAAACTCGACTGGTTGCGTTGATTTAGATCTGGATAACTTGGTGAGTTTGATCAGACAATGAGATGCGGTCTCTCCATATTGAGCTCGAGCATCCTCAAGGTCATCATTAGCATCTTGCAAGCTTTGTAAAATGGAGAACAGTTTCAAAGACATCCCCATCATGGGGAGCTTTTGGTCCTGGTGATCTTCATTTTCCATCGATTGCCAAATTTTGATGCAGAACTCGAGGGTTTTCTCCCAGTATGATCCGTAGACTGATTTGATCACCGGGAGCAACTTTTGTAAAGCAAGACAAGACTCAGAAGAGAGCTGATAATTCGTGTCTGAAATTTCCGGGGTCCATGAAAGAATTTGCTTGACCGCAAACACTAATCGATTTTGTGCCACAGGAAGATCATCATTATCGTACACGGATAATGTTGCATTCAGGAGAACAAGTTGACCGAGAGTTTTTTCAGATTGAGCATCGGCACTAGCAACATCACTAATGATCCGGTTGCAAAGGTTGCTGACAAGCTGGCTAGTACTGAGGGTCTCGTGAAGCCCTGTCAAGATGGCAACAGCCCCAAGAATGTTCGATGTAGATGATTTGAGAATTTCGAGGCTGGAGATCCAATCTTCGCCTCCTACTTGCCATCCATGTTGTTCAACAAGTTTGGGTAGTAGATGGCTCAACACACGAGCTGAGTAGAACGACGTAGATGTATCGCCGCAGGAAGCATTTGTCAGCTTTGAAATAAGGACGTGAACAACACCCGAAAATTCAAGCGGTGACCCCGACTCAAAACCATCTTGCCAAGCTTTCGAGTGTAGTACGATGAATGACCATGAATCTTGATATATGCGGTCCACAAAATCGCGCACGCCAGCAATAGCTTCTTCCGACGATAACACGAAAAGCTTGTTATTCTCTAGTAGATCGAGCTGGTCATTGGCAAGTTCCACAGTCAAGCACATGAGATATATAATCTCGACAAGAGCATCCTTTGATAAGCGATCAGGATGGTCTCGAATTAAATGTGCCGAATACATTGCCATTCTGAGAGCTACGGAATAGCCATCTAGATCTCTGCCAGGGCGACTACTATTGTTACCACTTTGTGCGCGCGCCAAGAATACAGCTCCCGCAAATGGTCTCATCACTCCCAAAGTAGCATTTGGTGCTTGATCCAATAGAGGGGCTAAAGCTTCAGACCATTTAGTTACACTTGGAAAGAGTTCGGGATGATGCGAACTGTCGTCCAAGGTGCTGATAACCGCTTCTGCTTGTTGGACAAGTGTATCGATACTAAAAATTAACATCAGTCATTGCTCCCCCGGACAGTTATGAATTGCGGTTAAGGATTTCAAGGATTATACTCACGTCAGTGATTGAGGACTTGCGGTTTCCAGATTTTCTTTGAGTATATGAACTACAGAAGAAGTAGTAACACCACTTTCGTTGTCGACTACCGATCGTAAATTCATAGCCCGTTTACCAAGCTCAGAATCTGAGAGTTCTGTCAATGCCAAAAGTTTCGTGATTAAATCTACATGCGCTTCTCCGTCTCGAATAGCTTCAGGTCGTCTTTTGGATAGTAATTCGAGTGCCTGAAAGACAAGATTTACATTGGGGTTAGAAGCATTTAGTACAGAGATTAGGCTTTGAAGCAATAACTTTTCTGTTGATTTGGAGAACCCATTAAAAATTACTGCCGCTTCGAATAGTGCCCATTCCTCAGTATTGCCTTCGACCACATCACGAGAAGTCTCAAGGAGAATATCTTGGAGAGCTTGGTCATCACGAACCAAATCCGAAATTTCATTCGAAGATATCAGAGCTGTGATCGTTTTCTGTCGCTGCAGATTCTTGGGGATCGATAGCAGAGCATCAATAGCCGTCTGCCAGATACTCTTATAAGAGTCTTGCTGCCCAGGAACTAAACTGAATTGGTCTAAAGCCGAAGTTAAGTATGAAGATGATGGCGACAAAAGAAATTTAGGAAGATGGGTTTCCATGAACGATTTGACGGCTTCCAAGACTGAGGGGGAGGCTTCCATTAGCTGCGGAGAGTATCTCAGCGCCGATTCTAGTACTGCCCCAGCCGAGTAGGGTTTCCCATTCCTGTTGATAATTACTTGGAGAGTACTATCTATGATATTGCTCGAAGGTTGAAGGAGTGGGTTTTGATCGGCTGTAAGATCCTTTAATTTGAAGACGTCAGACAGAAGTGAAAACCACCGGTGGCCTTCAGCCATGACAGCATCTTGAGAAGATGAATACTCTTTAGATTGCTCTGGCATTGATGTTTGAATTCTTGTGATAAAATTTTGGGCGAGCTTTTGCCATTCTTCGGCGAGAGAATTTTGTAAGTTGGAGTTCTTCGCTATGCTAGAGATACAAGCAGATATAGTTGAAGATGGTGTATTGTTTCTGATGAGCCATTCGGAAGTTTCTGGGGATGGATGTAAATAATGCTCAAACATGGGATATATAGATTTCTGGACAATCTCCGCTTGCTGAGAAGTTGACAGGCTTACGATACAGATGTTGGATGTTTCTCCGTAAGCGAGCCATGCTTCTGAAGAGTTGGCCCTACTCTCCTCCCTCTGGTTGATACTCTTGCGAAATACCGCCAAGAACTCCAGGATAGAATTGGGGTTTTGAGGCAGAACATCTATTGGTAAAATTGCCACAAGAGCTCGCAATGTTTGCCAATAAGCGGAGGAAGAGCCTTGTGAGCCTTTTTGAACAAAAGAGATCAGGTCGCCTGTAGCAGTAGATCGTTTAGCCTTATACGCAGAAGTCCATACTTGAGGAAACTTTTTGGTTAGTTGGTGCAAAGTCTCCAATAGTTGCAAAGCAGATGTTAATTGAGGAGATCTCAATGCCTCAGATATGAATGCACGACTGATAGTCTCAAGGTTGTTCTCGACCAGTTGAGTTTGCTTCTCTAGGCAAAGCACGAGTAATTTATCAGTACTTTTTCTTGCGGAAGCGTCTTCGCATGATGCCAGCGTCCATAGTTTTTTGTTGCCGAAAATAACCTTTTCGTACCTGTCTTGATGCTTAAGCATATCATCATCACCTAGCTTGGCTAGCAGATTGGCGAGAAGGGATACACTGGCGCTATTCACACGGAAGTACTTTTCGTTTGCTTCTTCTGTTGGGACAGATCTCTCGTCACTCAAAGTATTAGGAGTCTCATTCAAAGCTTCTTCGGCGTAGTCGAGGATCTCATTCTGGCAACGCTTCCAAAACATATTCATTTTAGCATCCGTATCGAGGAAAGATGTTAGACCATCCATCGCTGATCGTGCCACTGCTCGGTCTCTATCATATGTTCCTGCCAGCCAGCTTCCTACGACTTTGGGTATATATCTTTCCATTCTTTTCCGGGCTGATTTTAGAAGCTCATACTGTATGCTGTGAGACAGCTCGCGAACACGACGTGAATTATCTATGGAAATTCTAGGATAGGCATCAACCTGTATGTTGTGTTAGCAGAAGCACTCTAAGATTCCCTCGGCGCATCCTACCCAAGCTTCTAAAATTGCTTCTTCGGTGCCTCCTTGCTCGTTTGGTTGATTCTGAACAAACGTTCGCAAATCCTCTAGAGCTTTCGACTTCGTTGTAGCATCTTTCTTCGAAAGATTCTTAAATGATAGAATGACATTTGCATCACTAATGGAAGAGAGGTTTGATGGTTCTGTAAGGTATGATAATCTGGTAGCTTTTGTGGTAAAGCCAAACCCGAAGCCGGCGCCAGTGGCAGTTGAAGCACGAGTGCTAGAAGCCTGCGATTTGAATTGTCGTTTGCCCATGTTCTGCAGACGTTTCGATGAAGAAAAGGGTACAAGATAGTTTGTATGAAGTATAAGGATTATCTGCTCTTGAGGTATGGAGGGGAGAGATAGGTTTACAAGTATCTAGGTAGTGGAGAAATTTCAAAGGCCGAACAATCAATGACGGAATTGAAGTGGTGGTGGGGTGGTGGTTCAGATAGAAATTGACCAATAATCTGATTGCATTGTGCTTAGTAACATTCTAGCCAATGTCTAGTATCAGCTGATCTAGCCGTAATGGGATTAATGCAGCCCTAGAGCTTTGAGAGCCACAAGATAAATAATTCTGCCAAATTTGAACTTCTCAGGCGGTCAGACAACGGTTTTCTGCTGCAAGAGAATCGACGTGATGTATGATGCCAATCAGTCGTGACCAAGACTCGAAAAGAAAGCTTCAGTATATTTGTGACTTTACTGATTCAACCTCGGAAGGATAAGATTCTTATCGCAGTTCAACAAGAAGTTTGAGAGTACTCTAAACTCATCCGTGAAGTTCATATCATTCATGAATAAATACCTCAGCACTTTTGCAGATATCTTACCTCTCCAACGGTTGCATTATACATTAACGAAAATGGCACCTCTGTTCAGATCCCACCAGGAAAAAAAATATGAGATCATACTGCTTAGGGAGATGAGGTAGTATCGAGATATGAAAACAGGTTGATGGCTGAGAATTCTGACAATGCCGGCGTGGTGTTGAGTTGCGGGAAGGGCTGTTTCGTTGAGTGTCTTGGCTATACCGATACTTCAAATTATATGTAATTGGTTGCTCTTATGAAGAAAAGAGTATGTATTACACGTTGTTCGGCTGAAAGTATTATGCACTGTCCGACTGATTCGGAAGTAGTGGTTACATGTTAGTGGCATGATATATGTATGAATGGGTTTCAATAACTTTGAGATTTAAGAAATGGCATGATGGAGAGGAAGATATATTTTATTCCAAGACAAAGGAAGAACATCAGTCTATGATTCTTTCCCACGATGGATTTCGCAAACATGATATTCAATGGGATGAGGCCACATGACATCAATCATTCGTTGGAAGGTATGAAGGGGCTTGGTGTGGTATTGTAGTTGCCAATCATGGCCGTGAAGCATTTGTTAATGAGCGTGGTTGCTTAAGGGATGCAACTCAGTAGTAATAAGTGAGCCTTCTAATTCGAGCGAGTGCAATCAAAGGTTCCATACATACTTTCCCATTTTCTGTTCACAAGTTTTCCTTTGACAATTTACTTCTCATCATAACAAACATTCAACTCATTCATTATAAGCTTGGAATAGCATACTTATCACTCACTCGCCAACTTCATTCCTTAATGATGCTTCTAGAATAGGTAAGACTTGCTTGTCCAGTATGACTTCTCAGCTTGTTAATTGCAATGTTCCAGCAGAAGCAAGACTGTTTCCATTTATATTCCACGATATCTATTATCTAAAAGCAACAGGAATTCAGCATTGCAACAGTCAAATCTCGTGCTTCAGTACCTTGTGTACATCGTGTTTCGCCCCAAAATCAAAGCCATGGCTCGCTTCACTAGTTTCTTCAAGTCATCAAATAGATCACAAGAGGAACCTAGAAGACCACTTTCATCAGCTGCACCTTCTGTTGAGGGCTATGTTGATCACTTTACCAAGGATGGCGATATAGCTTCCATAAGGATTACAGATGGTACAGACAGGAAAGATAGCGCTAACAGATCCGTAAATAACGCGAAAAGCAATGTCGCATTTAAAACCACGGTTTCAATTGAAAATGAAGGGAATGGCCGCAAACTCAGCACCCCTAAGACTCGAGAGCATAGCCAGATCCCAGAGTGTACTGCTATGTCGAAATGCGAAGTGTGTTGTAAAGCCAAACTGGAGATCGACCCTGCGACACAAAATCCTGATCTAAGACTCAAGAATTGCGTTAAATTCTTAACAATGCGTGCTAATGGCGAGCATGTAGCGGGTTACAGGTTACCAGACGGTGGCACACATAAGTTGCCCGACAAGCTTCGATCCTTGCGGACATTCTTGAGCAAACACTCCACTATAATAGAGAAGTCCAGTGCAAACAAGATGCATGTTTCTCAACGATTGAGGCAATATTTAGACATGAACTCCACTGCGGATTATTTATTCGAAATTCGAACTGTAAACCAAGATGTTTCTAAAAACGAAGCAAGGTGGAATTCATATTTCTGGGTTCCTAGAAATTGGGATCCAATGAGCCCAGAACCACGTTCTAAGAGACTCAATGAAAAAAATAAACTCTTTTGGAGGTACTATGGTGGACCTTTTCAAGTCTATCCGGGACATTTTTTTTGTCCAATGAATGAGATCAGAAATTGCCACAAGAGATGCACGACATTGGAGGGCACAGCAGCTATAAAAGACTTCCGTCTCCTTGAGGATGTCAATCCGATTAATGTTCGCATGACATGCGGATGTGCTAGAGGAGGAAAGAATAGCCTTGACCAGAGCTGGAATGTACGATTATATAAACGAATGTCGGAGACAGAAAAGAGGGAGGAGAATGAGAAGAGGTATATGGAAAGGTTCACTCCTGCCTCGTCTAATGATGATCGAAAGTCGGGGGCGAAGGTGAAGGAGAATTCCGAATCGAGTTCCTGGGCGAATCCTGCTCTTCAATTTGATTCCTTGACAGATGACACCAGACTAGTCATTGAAGAAGCTGAAAGAGCCGCAAAGAATGGTAAGGATAAGGAAGATCATATCAAGTCACTGGAAGGCGAGGATGGCCTACCAAGAATTGAGGAGGAGACCAACACAAAAAGCCAGAATGAACCGGTGAATAATGACAAACTTTCAACTCTTGTTGATGAAAATATTGCATTCACCGATTATGGAGCTTCTCAGGACACCGGTTTAGAAGGACCAGAAAGAATCCGAGAACTGCACCCTTCCGTAACTCAAGATGAGAGTATTTCACCAACTGGCTCGGGGACTGGCCGAGATAGCGATGCAGAGGAAGGAAATCGAATTCAAGAATCCCGATCTTCAGTAGCTCAAGATGAGAGAATTTTAGCTGCGGGCTCTGAGTCTCCTCAAAACACCAATTCAGAATGGGCAAACGAATTTCTGAACTGGCAATTCCCATTAAACCAAGATGGGAGTTATTCAGCCGCCCAACCTGACTCTTCAGAATAACAATTAGATGGATGGAATAGATTTGAACAATAGCGAGCAACTTTGAATGTATTTCAGCCTTAGTCAGAATATAACACAGCGCGTTTTATGATTCATTGATTCTGCAATTGTGAGTTATTAATTCTTGTGGTAAGGTAGCGTACCTTTTGAAAGTGTGATTTGATTTGATGTACATGTATCCCATAAAGTGACTGCGAGATGATGTTGAGAAGATTCTTGGTAGATATCTAGGTGAGGTTTTGTGAAATAGGATTCAATATCACAATATTGCGTGGAGGTATTCAAGTAACGAAATCTTCATGGGCATAAGTTAAAGTCAGGTTCATAGATATTTCTCATAGCGTTTACTGTTACAGCGACTCTCGGAGGGGGAAACAACCCTGTTCTCTTTTCATTCTTGAAGAGAAATCATATTTGCACAGGAAATGCGTGACCTGACTCATTTGTTGACTTTTGTGCTCTCAAGTATGTGATGAACTTTATACCTGTTTTAGTAGATAACTTATTAGGTAAGATGGACGTCTGTAGTGTATTTAATTACCAAATCTCGGCTGGAATTTCACAAAATAGTTGGGACTTGGGGGATCGACAATGTCGTGAGATAATTGACACCTGGTGTTTGGGGACTTGGAGGCACTAGTGCCTTGAATGTCTACGGCATCCTTTCGTGATGATATGGATACCTTAGCAGATATAATCCTCATGTAGACAAAAGCATTTTGATTTAGAGAATTATGTGATTGTCGAATTCGTATAAGGATACGTCGTGGTGATTGAGGATAGAAGTTCTATGTGATTCTGAAGTGTCAAATGGTGTCCATCTTGATTTCGAAATTCACTTTAGTGCCTCCAAGATCTATGTGTTATCTTCCTTGTGGCATGTTAGTTTCAATTCTAGTGTGTAAATTGGCCTTTTAATGACGATGCTGGGAAAAGAGCAGCCGACGTAGTTTATCATTATATAATCATCAACCTCACATGTATCTCTTGAAGACACGTACAATTCCCACAGACCGGAAATCCAACCTTCAAACATGATGGAAGTCAAGGATAGTGATCATATAGCACACTTAACTGCACTTCGCAAGGTATTCTTGCATCATTTCGTGGAAGTAAGTATATTATATCTCGGCACGCTCATCCCTAACTAACACGGTCTGCCAGGCTCGCACCATTCCTCCACCAGGAATCGAGAATGTCGAAGAAATGAGAAAGAAACTACCTCTCGTGCGCTATTACGGAGATCTACCAGCAATGGACGACCCTTGGTTTCCCTTTCTATTCGCAGCTTCCAATAGAAGAATCGTCCATAAACCACCACATGCTCTTGAACGTCTCGGGCCGCTCATGCGCAGAACTCAGTATTTGGTTCGAGTAGAGATTCTCTACAGGGTGATATTCCTAGTCGAGTCCATTGACGACGATGGCCGCCTCATTTTTGTAGAGATTGACCGACACCTTTTAAGTCGCCCGTCGGAACCTGCAGTGTTGCCGGAATGGCTTCAGGGTATGTTTGTTCCCAATGTTGGGAAGGGGTTGGAGTGGGCGTGTGAGGATTGGGGAAATAAGTCACTTTTTAGATGTAGCTCTTGGTCAAAGGCAGGAACATCTTGGTGGTAGTCATATTGGTCTGTTTGGAGGAAAGTAATCTGAGGGAATGCAATTTCAAAATGGGTAATCTGGGGAATAATGGTAATTTGGGTAAACGACTTCTGATTGGCGATGCGAAATCTAAGGATTATACTACTATGAAGCTCTAGGCATTGGGAATGCAATTTTAGATCTACTGAAAACTCCCTCGGGTTCTTTTTTGTTTCTATTCCATTCTTGAATCTTTCTCTTGCTTGAGTTTCAGTTCTTGGGTCTTCCCTATTCTCTGACTAAGACGAATCCAAACTCTCCGTCTTCTAAATAATGAATACTGAAAATTCAGGGGAAACAAGGAACTAGATTCGTTCCTGAGGCTGCAAAGATGTGACTGGTAGTCAACTTCAGCTAACAATGAGTTTTCAGGAGCACTCATATCCAATAAAGAAGGCACGAGGTAGCTATTGAGGGATTTATTGACGGAACAGAAGCTCCAATTTAGAAGGTATGACTAACACAAGGAAGGGACGAGATGAACTAAAGCCTATCAAGAGCTGCCTGTTGTTATACTCGGACCATCCTCAATATTCACTTGAAGCTTTTTTACCCGAGCTTTGACTACCACTTCTTATATTCACCTTCTCACAATGAGTCTCTCTTTGTTTCGAGTTGAATGTTACGTTTCGTCATCATTTTGGCCTGTCTATCCCCCAGTTTCAAAGTACCAGTAAGGCTAGTACAATGAACATGGCACTTGGACGTTTTTTTTCTTGAAGTGCTTTTCATTTCACTGATTTTGCATGATCAGAGCTTCCAGAGCATGAGTTTGATGCTGTCTTTCTTATCATCTGGGTGCTCAAAATTGGCTTGGTTTCTTTCCATAGACTTGTGCCTTCATTGTTTAGGCTCACAGGAAGTGATATCTGTCTTGGATGGTTCAAAATTACTGGAGATGGTCATATCAAGAGCAAAGATGGAGGATTCTGAATGACACTTTGGGATCTGAGTGCAGCGCACGGCAACCTCCGAATCTTTTGTACCTTGAAATTGTGATGACATAGAATATTCACTCTTGATGGCTAGGCAATACCCTCTAGACACCTTGATAAAGTTTGTTCTAAGCGATCGCCCACACATTGTACCTCCTTCAGCGATTTCGCTTCTTCTCCTTTTTCCTAACAACTACAATCATTACACAACAATCATTAATAATAATTAGAACCAGCAACACAATGGCACCCAGAGCTAAAGCAACTAATTCCTCCTCAAAGAGTAAGGGACTCATTGAAAAAGAGGATATCTTTCCCACGATCGTTCATTCAAACCCCGTCACACCTCTTCAGAAATCTCTTTTAAACTCTCCTTTCAATCCTAACCTCGAAGAAACTCGCGACCCTCAAGATGCACATGGCCTGGAAGAAGCAATTGACCCACAGTTGATGCAAAGCAAGGCGATCAATCCTTCTGTCGCCCCAGATTTCAATCATCCATTTACTTTGGAGGTTGATCCTACATTGGCTCTGGATAAAAATTTCCCAGGTTCAGTCCCAGGTTCATATTCAATTAATTTAACAAACCAATATGATTCAAGTAGCGACTTTGCTGAGTATATCCCCAATCCAAACGAATGCAATTCATTCCCTCTTGACAACGGTGGAGCCCCTTCATCTTTCCGACTCGGCAATACAAACGACAAGGTCGAATCTCAAAAGTCATCTACAAAGGTGCCATTTGTTGATCCTATGCATCCGCATGCGCACCTGAAGCATGTGGCTGTGTTTTGCTGCCAGTCTCCAACTTGTGTGCAAGAGTGCAAAGTTGATTATAAGTATGCGACTCGCCAATTTACATTGCATTACTCTCGACAGTCAATTGAAGAGCCATTGTACAGTGGTCGCAAGCGTGTTGTGCCACAGACAGACAATCCAGATCATCGCATTCCGATGCTTCTCCTTTCCGGAGCTCGGGTCTACAGAGTCGAAAAGTTGGGAGAGAATCCGGTCGTGCGACTTTTTGTTGGTGACATCATCAACCGCAAGAAGAAGTATTGGGAGGTTTTGCCTGGGGGCGCAGTTGAGCAATTGGGATGGATTCAGGAGTTAAGAGACACGGCAGCTCCTACCGACCGATGTAGTGCTTGGAAGTGCACCACCCATGGAGACATCTGGAAGGTCAGTATCTTAGATCATCTTTTCGACAATGGTGCCGAAAATACTGGTACACTAGGAACCGACTATGACAGTGGCTATGCGAGCTCTTCTGGTCATATGGGAAGTTCGTCAAGAAAAGGATCATCTACATATGGCGACAACAATGCCACTTTCAATACGAGCCCTATCACTCCCATCAAATACTCGGTCGGCAAAAATAATGCTATTCTCAAGATGAGTCCGTTGACACCCACCAATTACTCGGTCGGCGAAAACAATGTTGCTCTCAAGATGAGTCCGGTGACACCAACCAATTACTCATTCGACGGTTATAACATGCTATTTAACGCGAGTTCAACCACAACTACCAGCCACTCAAGTGGTGATCAACATGGCCCAGCAACTACCATTAGCAATGTCAAGCCTCGCCGCAACCGAAACCGCAATCGCAGCCACGGCGCCAACAAGATGAGCTCAAGTGGCAACAACAACTCTCTTGAACAAATCGAGGAAGATCTTGAGGACTTCGAGATCAGCGGCGACGTTACCGAACTTCTTGAGTTCAATGACTACGCCAGTACCAGTGGTTGCGACTTCATGCAACCGCAAGCTCAAATGTGGGATGATGATCTCCTTAATGAGGTCAATACTTTTATCGCCGACGGAATCAACTTTGGCGAATCTGTTGAACATACAATTGAACACGACTTCGATGCTATTTGAATTGAACAACATTACTACGAGATGGATACGAGGAACCCTATCATATGGCTGGACCATTACTGTAACTGACATAGACACAAGACTTGATATCATCAGACGTTTATTTTTCGACCCTTTTTCTTTTCTTTCCTTTGTTTTTCTCTGCGCTTTCGGGATCATGGGGAATGGATCACTTATGGCTAAGGAGACGGTTACCGGGTGCACTATTTTTCGATTTTCTTTTTTCTGCAGATATTCAGTTCCATGGAGATATTTCGTTCATGAGTTAATAGTTAATGGTACGCGGTAGTTGATAAATGGTTAATGGATAATGGTAATGAACGATGGGCAGTGGGTAGTGGATATCATTCTTCCAGTAGTGAGATACTGAGTAATTAACGTTGTGGATACATGGCATAGCATGGAGGTATGGAAGAGGCGCTCATTATAGAGTTGTATCTTAAGAGCTGGGCTGGTCCTGGAATTAATGCGATGGTGTTAATTTTTGATTGCGGTGTTGATTGTGCGTGTGTATATGTGTGAATGTGAATTTTTTTGTGCAAGTTGTAGTGATTGTGACCTGAATATGGTGGATAGTTGGGGATGTCATATGGATATGGCTTGTATACGGCGAGATCGTAGAATTGTGGAAGTATTGAAACGGGAAGTTCATCTACGAGTTTCATCCTTTGCAAGTGTTGCTATTGAAAAGAACGACGTTATGATATGAGAAGACTGCAATAGGTATAGATATTCGACTCAGGAAACTGCCAGTAAAAAAGTCTAGACCTGAAAGAGAATCTTAACATCTCCAACCTTAGTAACTGTTTCTCTGGATCATGGAGATGCCAGGCTGAGACATATAGAGTACCTACCCTACTCCTCAGTAGTAAGAACGTAAAGCCAGCTCGAGATAAAAGTATCAAAACTTACGGTATATCGCGGTATTTTCCGGTCGTCTGAGTAGGTATGTATACCTATGTAAGACAAAAAAAATGAAAATCTACAATACTAAAAGACATCAGGAGATCGCAGCATGTCACTCCTCCTTCCTCAACGCTTGGTAATCTTGTGATGTTGGAATTAATGATTGAGAAATGGGCTGGCCCATCGATGAATAGATATTGTCTGATCATGAGGAGGAGTTTGGAGGCGTTGGAACTGGGGTGGGTTGGGGTTCGGCTTACTTTGTGGATTTGTTGCATTGTGTAGGATATGTGTTTCCGCGTGATTGGGATTGGGACAAAGATTTTTATCGGAGTTGGGGATTGAGGATTTGAGAGGGTGAGATGGTGAAGGGTGAGATGTGTAAGTGGGAAGTTTGAATTTGAATTTGAATTTGAATTGAGAGATTAAAAGAGGTGGTGAGATATATTAATTGACAAATCTTCCTTTTATAAATAACATATTAAAGAAAAACAAAACAAAAACAAAACACCAATACTGATACATCCATATACAAACCCCTAACATCCCAACACAAAACCTCGATTCCAGCATCCAAACGTCCCAAATACCGCAGAAGATAATATCGATATCGAGACTTCTAGCCCATCTATTCTGATCATTTGCTCTCCCTTGCATCGAATTCCACCATCGTACATTCTCCAGCTCATCTGATTCTGATTTCCCAATTTTGGGGAAAGGGAAAAAAGGAAAGAAGGAAGGGTAAGAAAGGTATGAAATGAAACACCTTTCGGTATTCTCCTTCCACATTCCTGTTCTGGTGAATAAACGATTGTGCATGGTGGTGGAGAAAAATGGTTGATGGGGAGGAATGTACAATACCTACGTTTCTTTTACCCAGGGAAGAAGCGGTCGAAGAGGGGTTTTCTATCTATCTATATAGAGAGAGATCCCTCGGGCTACTTGGGGGGAAAGCACATCATTGATTTTATATTCATCTTGAAAATTCAATATCGAAAAGACTTGATAAGAAAATGCATTTCCTCACACAAACCCTCATCGCCGCAGCATTCCTCGCAGGCGCTGTTTTCTCGGTTCCTCAGGGTATTCCTCCCAATGGAAGTGGTGGTGGTGATCAATCTACCGTACGTATTGTTATTTCTCTTTGCTCTTTCCTTCCTCCTTCCGTTCCCCTCTTCTCCTCCCACTCTTCTTCCCCCTTCACCTCCCTCACCCTCACCCTCACCCCTCCCCCATCCAAACAAACAAAACTAACCAACCAAAAAGTGCCACTGGAACTGCTGCGAATACGACCCCTCCACCTCCGGCACTCTCTGCAGAAACAACACCGCGCCGTATCCATACGGCGTCGATTGTTATCCAGCGTTGGACGCGGCGAATATGACATGTTGTCATCAGACGGATTGTCAGGATCAGACTTACTTTACGACGCCGATTGTGGTTATTTAGGGAGGGGTTGTGGGATTTGGTGGTGGGTAGGGGATTGGTTATTAAGGCGGGGCTTTGGGGAGGAAAGGTGGATTGGTTAGAGGATGGTGGGTTTGGGATGGAGTTGAGGGGAAGAAGGGGGTGGGTATTTTGGTTTTGAGAGGGGTGTTGTCGTGGTAATTTCGTTGGGATCTTTGGATTATGAGGGAATTGGGTGAGTGATCTCGATTTGAGCATGCGAAGTGGTGCTTCTTGCTTTGCTTTGGGATTGAACGATGTCACTTTCGTTTTAGATAGTCGGTACACCTAGGTAACAATGGAAAAAACTTGTGGGGTACTAGTCTGTCAATCTCTGGGGCATTAAAATGATGAATCTGGTCAGTATGAAACATGAGATGTGAGACATGAGTTGAAGTGTGAGAGAAGCAATAAGCATTGAATGACTTGACCCGGTTCGGAAGCTATCTTATCTGTGAAAGTAAACTCGCAACTAAGCTGCTTATATTTTAATTAGATTATTCAAAGAAAAAAAGGATGTTTCAATGCCTAGATAATAAGGGTTAGCGAATTGCTTTGGCTTTTCTTCAGATGCAATCTACCTCATCCGCAGTTAATCTGTTACCACTTTCATAAACAACCAGACTCGCGACCAAATCCCTCCCATCTTCCTCTGCATCTGGTAATAATTCTTCCCATGGTTTGCTCGGGAAAATATTCCACCATTGAAACGGATTCGTTTTCCACTTCATTGCTTCCGGCCATGTCTGCGCAGTTGGTGTCCCTAAGGTTTTGAACATACTCAAAATCAGACCCAATTGATTCCCATCCTCATCACCGCGTCGGCTTTCGAGGAGTGGTGTAGGAGGCGAGCGGAGACATTCGGCGAGAAGAACACCCGTAGACCAGAGATCAAGAGATGTGGTGTAAGCCGTGTTAGAAAAGAGAGTCTCGGGGCAGCGATAGCATGTGGTACCAACCTCAAGACATTTTTGGTCAGAGGGCTCAGCAGATGAGGAGAGGGTTGGGTGCCATGCGGTGCCAAAGTCGGCGATGACAACGGGAGTTTGACCATCGATATCCTGAGGTAAAAGAATATTGGATGGTGATATATCACGGTGAATGATTTGTTCTGCATGAAGGTATGCGAGCCCGGATAACACTTGTTTGAAGATCTTTTTAGTTGTGCGTGTGCTGAGACCATTGCTACTTTTTGATAGTAGATCTAGTAATGTGTGTGGCATGTGTGGCAGTATCAGAACTAATCTTGATTCTTGATCATACATTGTTGTGATTAGTGATATTATTGAAGGGTGTGAGAGCTTTTTGAGGATAGCAATTTCACGAGTGGGAGAATGTGGCTCCATGTTATGAGTTTCTGTTATCACTTTTAAGGCATAGGAAGCCTCTACATTGTCGCACCTGTAAACTTGAGAGACAGCACCACTCGATATATGGTGACAGTTTTTATAAGATCCTATGGTGATACCGGGGCTTTCGGGTGTTGGCAATGTTGTCGATAAAGAGGCCTCGCCATTTTGCTTAGTAGGATTACATAAATCATCGTAGGCAGCCTATGTATTGTATCAGTAAGATAGTTACAATAGATTGAGCGTTCACTGAACTCAAGAGTCAAGGGATTTTCTCCTGACGAACTACAAAGAACAGAAAATGGAAGGAGAGAGTATCACGAGAAAAGGGGAAAGACATGTTGCTCACGTGACAGAGAATGCTTATATTTGAAACTATAAACTCACTCTTGATGACGAAGAATTATAAGCCTCTGCTTCTATTTCAAATGCAGTTTTCTGCGTGTTGCCGCCAAGACCACCAACTGAGAGATATTTCTTTCTATAATTAGGAAGATTAGCCGTGTCAATTTATGTATTGAAAGGGAGTGGTGCCACTTTACAGCTTTGAGATATTATCATATCGTTCGGAAGCTTTCAAATCATGCTTCCAATCTGGTGTAGAGCTCATGTTGTTGATTTGAGATGATGTCAACAACGATAAACTAGATATAGAGAGTGTTCTCTTGTAGACTGCGTTCCTCTGCAAAGATGCTTTATCCGAGGTGATTAGTTCGTATTGGATAGGAGATGATCTCTCTCGTTTTCGGATAAAGTTCGGATGTGTCTTATTGGAAATATAAGAAGCCTTGTCTCTGATTGAGCATGTAGTGCATTGCAGTATTGTGAGGGAGGAGATCAGATGCAGTGGATATGTGAATACGTGAATATTATTAGATATTAGATGATGGATCTTATGGATACTAGGTACCTACTACGTAGAGCATCCAGAATGTCCAGACTATTCCCCTGTTGTCTCTCTCAAATATCTGGTCAACCGACAGGTGTGATAAGCATTATTTGCTTGACTTGTTATTTCAGACTGGTTTTGTCTGCTTTACCTTTACCTCCTTCAACGATATAAGGTTTCATAATCATAATTTCTTACACGAAGAAGAGGTGACACATCACGTGTTCTTTCCATCTAGCATGCAGCAAGTATTTGCATTGCTCATTTTGATTTTGCATGATTCTCCAACAAGGATTGTGTATGGATGGAAGCAACCGACAAAGCATCGACCAATCAATTCCAGAAAGAGAAAGAGCCGCTTTCACTCCTTCGAGCTTGGAATCGTGGAGAACTTCTAATTCCGAGAGCGCATGATTATTTATCATGTATTGATATTATATTGTCTACTCCATAGTGCCTTTTTATAAGAAAGAGTACTTTGCATACAATTTTACATTTGCCAGAAATAATTCTCCATTCATTCCTTTTTACAACAAGTACCACTGCAGCTACAACTGCTCAACCTGACCTACAAAGCAGAAGAACATGAACAATCATTAGTCACACTAGATGATCAACTCATTGGGAAGTTGGGATTACAACAAATCACAAATATGGATGCAGTAGACCGACAAGAGTATCCGGCTATGCTGGTAAGTTATTCCTTTTTCCACAGAATCACAGCACGCCGAGTCTTAATTCTTTAATGCTAGGATCGATTACAACCAGGGCCAGCTGCAGTAAAACTTAATGAGCGTGTGAAGAGGATAAATAAAGTGAATACGGAAATCGCGGATTGGTTGCAGGTACATACATTATCGGATGGCTGCGATGGCATATTATTTACAAATTCAATAGGAGCGCCGCAAAGTGGAAGAACAATATGCTTCCGGTCTCCGAAAGCTTGCGCGCAAACCTCTACAAGAAACTGGGGGAGATTTGGGGTATGGCATGTTGGGACATTCGGTTTTAACATGAACTAACCGGGACCTAGGGTATTCGATACACCATGGAGAAAAATTGTGAATTCGGTCGAATCGATCGCGGATTCTCATCACAATTTGGCTGAACGAATCTCCAAGGATGTTGAGCAACCATTGCGACAATTCGCTACCCAAAATCGAGAAATGCAGGGGATGACAACAATACAAGGGAATCTCGCGGCGATGGCTAAGGAGTTGGAAGATGCGCAACATGCCTCGGACAAGCTCAGCAAGAAGGGGGGGAAAGCAAGTACGCAAAAGGTGGAGAACGCAGCCGCCAAATTACAGAATGCGGAACAACAATGGCAAGCACAAGCTCCATTCATATATGAGAGTCTTCAGGCAGTAGATGAAAGACGATTGAACCACCTCCGCGATGTCCTCACGCAATTCGAAACACATGAAGCCGACAGAATTGAGAGAAGTCGAGTGGCCGTTGAGCAAACCTTGACAGCATTGCTGGAGGTAGATACTGCCCAGGAAATTAGGAATTGGTCTGAAGCATCTACGGCGGGAAGGCCCGTCATGGAACGACCCGTTAGACAACTTTCGAGCGCTGGAGACAGTGGCGCAATGCCATTACCTCCGCCTACTCCACGGTCTACACATTCAGCAGCTGCTAGTGATATATCAAGACAAGAAGGTTCTAGTGGTAAGCTAAATTTCTTGAATTATTGCTATTTCTTTAGAGAAAACTGGTTTACACAATTATGCGATTTATGCTAACTTACGACATCTAGAGTCGAAGCTAAAGAGCCGATTTGGCACGATGCTTCAACGTCGACGCCAAAGCATTCATGGAGGATTTGCTCGCGCCCCATCACCGAACAAGGGATTCGCGAGTTTGAATCGCAATTCCAACAGCAGTTCAGGACGACCAACCCTTTCACCTCATACTTCATCAAACAACTTGCGCGACTCCTCTTCACAAGACAACCGACTTTCTGCTCTTCCCGAATCACCATCTAATCGCGATACTTTGCAACCTAATGGCAACTCTCATGGTATGGGTCAAGATTCATTAAGTGCATCAGATGCGATTAGACCAGCTACTTCCAATGGTGTACCAAGCCCGGGAATGGTGGATCTGTCGGAAGTGGAACCACCATCGGGCCCACCTCCATCGCATTTCAAAGAAGCCCAAAAAGATTCTGAAGGCTTCACGGTGCCAGCAGCCATGAACGATCCTATATCGCAAGCTCTTAATGAAGCTCACGAGCAAAATGAACCTCAGTTCAAACTTGACATTCGAGATCAGCCGATTCCCGAGCAAGATGCAGATGCGCAAGCTGCATTATCAAGTGTTGCTAATACTTTGCGTTCATCTCAATTAACCACTCCTGGTCGAAAAGTCGGTACCGTCCGAGGTCGAAGAGATGTTCGAAACACAGTCTATGTCCCTTCGCCTAATCTTGATGTTAGTACCATAGAAAACAACTTACCTCCTTCACCGGCTTTCTCACCCGGAGGAGCACGTGCTGCAGCATTTGCAGCTATTTCGGAGCATGGCCATGCTGCGCCAAGTATATCTGATGCAAATTCAATTCGTTCTGGGCATTCTCTTTCCAATAATGTTGTGGTCAAACATGCTGATATGCATCACCCTGGCCTCAATGCGTCAATGATAGAGACTGTCAGTGCCACACTAGAAAACGGAGCAGTGAAGACAGTTAAGGTTAGTGGGGAGATTGCTTTAAGCTATATTTCGTCACCGAACGATGCTTCGTTGCCAGCTTCAGGTAAGTCAGCCTCACTACATGCAGCTGCAAAGTCTAACGTATATAGGAACCGAAACAATCAGAATCAACAACTTCCCCGCTCTGGAGGCTATTGGTCCTAATAGAACATTTGTTCACCCAGTATCAGCAGAGAAATCGGATGAATTTACAGTGGACCTTGCGTCAATATCGCACAAAACATCGCCCGCATTTACTTACCGAGTGCACATTGATGACAAGGATATGGCTGGTTATTCGCCATTATTGTTAAAACCGGCGTGGAAACCAGTTGGTGATAAGCTTGGTCTGATTATCGAGTATGCACTTAATCCAGCTTTCTCCTCGGATGCCATAACTTTCAACAACCTTGTTATCGTAGGTAAATACACAGGTGCTGGGGCTGCAGTGTGTAAATCCAAACCTTCTGGTACCCACTACCGTGACAAGTCTGCTATTGTTTGGCGTCTTGGCGATGTTACTCTCGGTCATGAATGGCATAAAATGAGTGCCTTATTTTCCGGCTCAGATGGCGCGGTTCAGCAACCAGGTCACGCGGAAGCCAGATGGGAAGTTCAACGCCCTATTTCTGGTAGTGGTATCAGCATTTCAAGACTGGAAGCAGTTAAAGGTGCTGAAGAGTCAGATCCATTTGCAGATGAATCATTAGCTCCAACGGCAGGTAACTGGGTTGAAATTGAGACTAGTAGGAAGATTGCCAATGGGGTGTATGAAGCAAGACAAAGCACAGCATGAAAAATGGGATAGGATTGAAGGTTGAGGGCTCAGGAAGGAACGGAGTTCTTTTCCAGGAGTTGTTTTTCTTCCATTTCTTTTGTTTTTTTTTGCATGCTCTTTAAGAGTATTTGAAAAGTACATAGGTGCACACAGGGGGGTTCAAAGCATGGTGGAAGAGTAATGGTTGGAGCATGGTGGAAGCGTTTCTTTGAGTTGATACCTAGCGTTTCACGCTGTTCTTTTTCTTTTTCTTCTTGTAGTCTAGTATATGTATGTATGTATATACTCAATAACTAGCTCGTTTGAGATTACGACATGAATCTTCTTGTCTATTTATTTTGATCATTTAAGTCGTGATTATAGATTGATTGATGGATGGCTATTACATACATATCATATCACAGTCTTCTTTCTTCATGATATGCATTACATTTTCTTCTTTTAGAATGGAAATGTGGGGGGGGGGATATTGTACTTGAGATATTTATCAAGCTTTCGTTTAGGGAAAGGAGGATGGAAGTTTTTAGCTTTGAATTTGAGAGAGTGAAGTGAGAATTGATATGATATGATATGGTAGGATGGGGTAGGATAGGATAGGGGGTTATGGATGATAAGCCTCGTGATGATTTGTTTCGTGGGTTGTGAGAGGTGGGTTGTGGGTTGTGGGATGCGGGATGTGGGATTGGGGGTTGTGGTTTGGTGGCTGTGTGTTTTGTGAGGGTGTTGTGTGAGGGTGTTGTGTGAGGGTGTTGTGTGAGGGTGTTGTGTGAGGGTGTTGTGTGAGGGCGATGATCCTGGTCCTGCTGAAAATTCAAGATGTGAGGGAATCTTACAGTGGAGGCTTCGTGTTGGTATTGGTGATATGGTGGTATTGATGATATGGTTGTATTGTGGGAGAATAATCCGGGGGATAATTTTTCGGGGGAATTCTTGATTTGAGGTGAGGGGTCAGGGGTGAGGGGTGAAGGATCTCGAGGTAGGATGAGAAAGTAGGATGGAGGGAGGTGTAGTGAGCTAGATTGGGAAAGAGGGGTAATGGGGTGAGATGGGATGGGCTGAGATATCTTTCAGGTAGTATGGTGAGTCTTCTGATCGGAGAGAATGTGGTTGTGGTTGTGGTTGTGGTTGTGATGAATACCAAATAGATAGATATGAATTGGAAATAGTAAAACCATTACTCGATTTAGCAATGAGGGGTTAGTTAATATGGCGATTTCGTGACACTGGGGTTTCTCGGAGAAATCTGTGGTGAGACGGTTTGTGTATGTATGTATGTATGTAACATTTGATAACGGATGTGTGTGATTTGAATGAATGAGTATAGAAATTACTTACGTCACTGCCCTCATTGCTCCTTCTAAGTTTGTGAGGTGGATTGTGGATTTTGGATTATATTAATTACCCTGCTCTGGAATCTGAATGTACTTTGTAGAGTTTGAATGATTATCGAGAGCAAGATCTATAACTTTCTCTTACTTACAACCTCAACCTCTCGCAACTCTCTCTAATCTCTCACAACAAAACAACAATCCCTCACATTTTTCCATACATACTACTTCCAACCCTTCAATCCCACTATCAAATCCAGTCATATACAAGCAATCATGTCCAACTACGGAAACGAAGAGCAATCTGACAGTTACGGCGGACAATCTGATACCTACGGTGAGAAACAGGAGAGTGGTATGATTTGTTTATTATCCCTTCCGCTTCACTTTCAATTACTAAGTTTTGGCAGGTTATGGAGGTAGAGATGATGATACTCAGTCTGGTGGTATGTATTTTTGTTGATGTTCACTTTTCGTTTTGATGAAAATTTGGATATGGTAGGTATCGTGATGTGGTATGGCGTGAGGCTGATTTGCACGATGTAGGATATGGCAGTACAGGAAGAGATAATACGAGCAGTGGTCTAGGTGGTGATGATAATGAGTCGGGTGATGCTTATGGTAGCACTAAGAAGGATGGTTATGGTAGTACCAGAAAGGATGACACAAGCAGTGGCTTTGGTCAGGATAATACAGTGTCTGGTGATAGCTATGGTAGTACTTGGAATGAGAACACGAGTGGCGGCTTGAACGATGATAGTGTCTCGGCTGGAGATACTTACGGCAGCACCAGAAGCAATGATACGGCAAGTGGATATGGTCAAGACACTTCCTCATCTGGAGATGCGTATGGCAGTACTGGAAGCGGCAATACAAGAAGTGGCTTAAGTGACGATAACACTTCATCCGGAGATACATACGGTAGCACTGGAAGAGACAATACATCATCTGATGATACATATGGCAGCACCGGAAAGGATGATGTAAACAGCAGCTACAACGATGATGTCACATCCTCAGGTGATGCATTTGGCTCTACCACTGGCACCGGAGGTGATTCATATAATAATGACAAGATTGGTGGATTTGGAGGAGTCAAGGCTAACTCTTCTGGATTCGGTGGTGATATTAATGCTGACTCTGACGTCTCAGGTGGATATGGTGGAGACAAGAGTGGTTCTCAAGGTTTGGAAGGAAGTGGTGATAATACTATATCTGGAGGCTATGGTAGTGGTGACGACAACCAAACCTCCAGTGGTTATGGGGCCGCCAAGTCTGGTTATGGAGAGGGAGATTATGATGACAATGATCAGCCAACCTCCAGTGGATATGGTGATAATGACCAGGGTAAGTCTGCATTGAAGAAGGGCTTGGAGAAGGACAAAGAATTGTTCAATGAGAACTGAAATGATGGTGATACTTTGAGGATGCGACGATCATTGAGTATGAGATTCTCTTTTTAGCGATTGCAAGGGTTGCGCTGTGAATTTATTCACTCATATACAGTTCATCTGGGAAGCGATGATTTTAATTCTGCTCAATTATCTGGGATACTAGTACATGCAGACACGAAGATATTTAGGATGCGAAGACTTTTGATTTATTCAATTTATATGGGAATTCTGAAATGGATACTAGGGTGCGGAGATATTCGGATTGCGATGGATTTCAGTTAATGGTATTTCTCCAGGGCTATAGTTTCTCAATGAACTTTACTTTGGCCAGATGCATTTCAACTTTGATTGTGATACTGGTTGACCATCCGACTGATATAAACTCTCTTGCTTGTATACACCTCTAGCTTCGGATCGAAACTTGGAAGAAAAGTACTTTGTCGGCCTTTCTTAGGGACACTGCTCAGTTGTCTGTGAAAGCTCGAATATTAAAGACTATTGAGTGAATGGAATAGGGGAGTTTCCAAATTTCCCAGTTTTAACGGGGGAGATCTAATGAAATGGTAGGTGTAGATATCTTCTGTCTGTCGGAGCAAAGTATACCATGTGGCAAGCTTGAGAAAGACTCGAGCTTATTACCCAATTCTCATTTCATGAAACAATTCTTCCTTGATGGATAGTTTCTTAACATTTCGATGTTCTAAGGAGAACTTGCATACTAAATTAAGGCAGGGAAATGGTTTCCGAGTTCGCTCGAGAACGGAGGATGAGGTTGAGAAACGTGTAAATTTGATGCTTGGGATTCCGTTGAGGACACTTTTGAAGTTTTGATAGGAATCTGGTGCGATGTTTTGACAGCTATGTGCATAGACAAGACAGTTTTTGGTAGTCCAGAGAACAGTACATGGTATAGTTTCCCTCACAATAAAAATAAAGGCCTAGGGTTGAGCATCACAAAAATGACGGCTTAATGCTGGTTGGAGATAGAAAAGATGGTGTGTGTGTGAATACAACAGCACTTAAATATCGCATGCGCTCTATAGCATGGTACAAACTATACCATCCACTTTTGTGAGTTTTATCTTGATTCATGATACTATCATGTCAGAAAAGAGATAAGAAAGCCATTTGTAGGAGAAAGATTCTCAACATCATTTATCATATATCATGGTATTATAGGCATGTTGCAGCCGAGTTTTAAGCGAACTTGCAGCAGCGCCTGGGAGATGTTTATGTGCTTGCTAAGGGGCTTGAGAAGGTAGATCTAGGAATTGAATAGAACTGACTAATCTGCTTCGTGATGAAAAGTTGATATGAAGGGTAAGCATGCATGCATATTTAACTTTCTACTCGTAGAATGGCTGATCAAGGTTCTATTTGATACCTATAATCTTGAGTTGAGGGAGGGGATATGTACATGAGATATGAGAGATGATTAATGAGACAATTAAGACATGGACAACTAGACTCTACATTTAGATTCTATGGCACATATGTTTTACTCAAACCAATACATGCACATATTAGGATATTGGTTCGTGGTATGGTATACAGCGGTACTTTCCATTATGTGATATATAACTTGCAATTGAGAGGTACCATCGGGTTTCGAACACCACAACGATGGAGGTAGAAGACCGGTATGATGGAGAAGGAGAATTCTTTTGTAAGAAGCCATGGTTAGAAATAGAGTAATTGTACGGAAAATATAATCGACAAAGAGAAAGATGTGAAAATAAAATGTATACGAGTGATACCAAAAGCGTATAGTGCAAAGAGATATCAAGAGGGAGGGAAAGGAAAGGAAGAGGAGATATATATCTCTATCTAGATTCCAGACGAGAGAAAATGGATATTGTTCACCGACCCCTCAAAATCTCACATCCTCACATTTCTTAAGAAAGAGGATAATAATCACTCGGTCACTTTCGTCACCCATACTTAAATCTCTTTTTATATAAGTCATCACCTCACTTAGTTAGGGGGTTAACCAAGATTGTCAAAATCATCAAGCACAACGTTATCGATATCAATCTCAAAATCAAACATCAACAAATCCTGCATTCATTCTACTCCAATATTCCATTCCACACTACCCCAGCCATCCCTCCTCCCTCAGCTTTCCACAACCCATGCCCCCTCCATCAACCGAAAACAGCTCATTCATCCAAAAGCTTGCCTCTAATCCTCCTCCCGTTCTCAACGTATGACCCTCGCCTGCCTAATAATCGCAAGCACAGTTGGTCCATGCATTGTTACAGTCACTGGCAGCGTACACCTAGCATTTGTTAGTGTGAAAAGTCTTATACCATATCAACAGAAATACGTGCAAGTCCAGCAGCTTCGCACGAAGCTTCGCATTGCGCCCGAGTGGGACAGGTGTAGGGACCCCAGGTATTCTGGCGGCTTTCAATCGCAGCGCCCATGCCAAAAGCAGCCATGGCGAAAACGACAAGAGAAATAGAGGCCTTCATGTTGAGAGTTTTGGGGTAGAATAGATGTTGCTGTGTTTGTTGGGTTGTGTAAGTAGACTTTGAGGGAAGAATAATAGTCTTTTCGGGCTAATCCTCTCATTATTTATATTGCCAGAAAAGTATGCGTGCTATGCTTAGTCCCATATTACCGGGAATGTCATTGATGCATCATTAAGCAATATCAGGGGAGCTTATCGGCCAAATTGTGGCATATAGTATAACAGGGTTTTCAAGTGAGGCTATCTCCATATTTCAATATATCTGAATCGCTCAAAAACCTCACCGGTTATGGAAAGCAACGAAGTCCTACCGGCACCTGGGACCACCTTATAAGGGCAATAAGGATCCGGTGGCCTTGGTACGGAAGAGGGTTTCAAGTGGGGCTCGCGCACCCCATGGCTGTGGCGAGAGGTATTCCCCAATGGTAAGATAAAACGTAAGCAACCCTCCCTTAAATGGTAAACAGAATACATGGAGTGCGCGAGTCCCACTTGAAACCCCCTTCCGTACTCGTGCGGCCAGAAAGTATGCAACTCCGGCGCTATGAAAACCAGGTTAGTCCTCTTGTAGTTTATCATCTTGTGCTATGTGCATCTAGCGTCGGAGTTGCATACTTTCTGGCAGCACGAGTACGTAGCATCTCATATACTGGCTAATATGCACAGCAAGTCAAGTCCCAAGTGGATATCTCTGAGACATAGCAGGCTGCATGAGCCCAGAAACTCTAACTTGCAGGGAGATATGCACGTCGTAGCCAAGCCTTAACCGAGAGCTGCAGCCTGCTTATGTTTCTAACGAAGCGAAAGGGTGCACGCACTTGATGAGCTCGCATTTCCGGTCTTTCTACATTAGGTAGTTCCAGTTCATCATTTGTAATGCCTGGGTTTTCGATCAAGACAGGGAGACGAAAAGCTTACAGACTGCTAATATTGCGAGCATGGCGTCCAATTCGGTGCTCTTACTTGGAGCCACGGGTTACATTGGAGCAGCGTTTCTGTCCCGCTTTAGCAACAAATATCTTATATCTCCATCACCACGATATAAACTTACAGCATCAACTCGAAGTCCTGAGAAAGCTAGAAGACTAAGGGACTTATTGGGAAACATCGAGACGACGGATGTTACGCTTAACGATGGTGTAAAGCTTGAAAGGAAGGTCGAGAAACATGACATTATAGTCCAACTAGTCAGTCTTCGCACCTCTGAATACTCTTGGGGAAATGGATACATTCAGCTGATTCTGCGAAGGCTGATTGTGATGCACTCGAAGGCACCAAGTCTATTCTGAAAGGAATCAAGACGAGAAAAGAAAAAACAGGATATCCGCCAATTCTCCATCATGCTGTAGGTCCGCTAGTTTTACAGTCAAACTGCGTTTGCTAATGGTAATTTCTTATCAAGTCAGGGGGAGGTAAGTTTTCTCCAACTACTCGTGCTACCAGAAATTATGCAACTCCTGCCTCAATAGGATTAAGACACTGTGTGAAAGCTCACTAGAGCTTGGAAAGGGCATAAATCTTTGAAATTTGAACTGAAAGCAGTAGAGCTTCAATATAAGCGAGCCATTCAATTGATTGATTTTTCCAAATCTCCATTTATTATAATGGAATTGAAAGAAGCAATGGATTCCATTGACCTATTAAGATCGATATAGTGTATTTAGTATCGGAGCTGTATACTTTCTGATAGCACGAGTACCTTGTAGCTCAAGTTGATCCAGTGTTAGCGTTTCTTTTTGACGAAAAATGAATGGCTATTCGTCCCATGTAATCATTTCTGACATAGAATCTGACCTTATCAATGATATCCCAATAAGCAAACCCCGTAAGCAGACCCTTCTTAGATTTGAGATTTCTAAGTAACAGAAATCCAAGATCGCGTTGTCG
This sequence comes from Botrytis deweyae, assembly GCF_014898535.1. Classification (NCBI taxonomy): domain Eukaryota; kingdom Fungi; phylum Ascomycota; class Leotiomycetes; order Helotiales; family Sclerotiniaceae; genus Botrytis; species Botrytis deweyae. The sequence continues at coordinate 69,689 of NW_024066226.1, read as the reverse complement.
ACCACAGTATTGTCAAAGCTGATGAGGCTGGTGATTTACTATCCTTTATTACAGTACCATTTGTCGTGTATGGCACCGCTACGGGGTTGATCCACGAACACAAGCTTGGTCACCAAACATCTATGCCTGTTCCACGACTCATTCATGTTTCTGTGGATAGAAGAGCCGTGGGACAACTTGGACCTGGTGAGAACCCGTGGATGATATCGCACGTCAATGATGGTTGGTCTCCCGAACTCAACTTTATATTAGGAAACGATTCCGGCCGGGCTTTGCTAACGATTCTTTTAGTAGCGGAACTTTCTATGGCGTTATTGGAAGATACTGCAAAGGGACACGGAAAAGACGGCTTCTATTTTGCTGATGGAGGTTACGTTCTAGCCCGCGATGTCTCCAGAGCTATGGCAGAGACTTTCTCTTCAATAGGGTTATCCGAGGAACCATCTCCAAATACTTACACCGAAGAAGAACTGAACGAGTACACAGTGATAATTTTCTCCCTTATACACACTATCCTTGTTACACTAACATAGAATCAGATCAGTTTCTGGGGCGCAAGTATCCAAGCAACAGGTGATAGAGCAAAGAGGACCGGTTGGAATAATCCGCATACGGTGGGAGAATTCCAAGGTCATGTCGTGACTGACACGAAGAGACTGGCTTTTCAGCCTTTACAGTCTTATGGAAGGTGTCTCGATTACTCGGATTAGAATACGTATACGTCTTCTAGGCAACAATTGTATTGAGATTAGGAGTCACATAGCAAGGCACTCAAACCATCGTGCACCTAGCTCTGCTCAACTCGAGCGGGACCTGACATTCGAGGCGTCGCTAGACATCACAAACACCGGTGATCATGACGGCTGGGAAGTGGCTCAGATATGCATTTCTAGCAAGGAGAGCCGAGTAGCAAGGCCCAAGAAAGAATTGAAAGCATTTTCGAAAGTTTGGATTCGGATGGGCACCTCGGATTCTGTCACCGTCAGCCTTGACAAGTACACTATGTCTTTCTGGAATGAAGTGGGTAGAGAGTGGCTCTCATAGAAGGGGACCTATCGGATCATCGTTGGCAGGAGTGCAGATCCCAAGGACGAGATCTTGTACCATGATGTTAAGCTAGAGGAGGATTCCAGATGGTCGGGAATCTGATTTAAGACATTTTAGCAGTACTATATTATACCTATCATTAGGTACTCATCATAGCTTTTTCTGATATAGCACCCGCCTTAGAACAAGTTCAGAAAATTAAGACGTAGATTAACTGTCTTTAATGTATTAGTCAAGAAACCGTCCTGTAAATGCTCTTTGCGTGATTCTGGAGATACTGCTTGTGCTGAGTAACGAGGTAACCTTAGAGGCGGCTGACTAACCTTATTTACACCGCCTTTATTTGAAATGGCAGAATATATTCAATAAACATATCAACGAATCCAACCTCTTCTCCCCACGACAATAAACAATTCTTGAAGCTTCGTATAATACAACGCGTCAATTACAACAGCCGATAAACTTCAGCTCAAGGTCACTACATTGAAACTTACTTCGCATTACGAAACTTCTGCATTGCAATATCCAAAAGGATCTATCGACGCGACGCGTGTTGCTACAATGGCTGTTCACGATGTTGCCCCGGGCTACATTACTTTCGAAAGTAGAGTGGCATCTTACCGTAGTGCGCAACCCCTTACTGGTCGTAGGACGTCGACCACTGGATCCAAAGCTCCAAAAAGTCTTAAATGGCCGCACAAATCCTTGCTACCAGAAGAAGTATGAAGTATTCTATCTTTGTTTACTTATCGCTCGCTGACCTTGCGCAAAGCTTGCGAAAGCAGGTTTCTTTTACTATCCTTCGCAATCCAATCCCGACAATTGCGCTTGTTTTCTCTGCCATAGATCTATTGATGCCTGGGAGGAAGGTGATGACCCATTGAAAGAACATTTGAAGCATTCACCAAATTGTGGATGGGCGATTGTTGCCTCGATTGAGGCACAAGATGAAGAATTGAGCAGGGAATTCCCCGCCAGTTTGAGAATGGTCGAGGCTAGAACTGCTACATTTGCAGGAAAATGGCCTCACGAAGCAAAGAGGGGTTGGAAATGCAAGACTAAACAGGTATGGACTGTCTGTTATTCATGGCAACATTTATACTGACGAGGTAATAGTTGGTCAACGCTGGATGGAAATATACTCCAACCGAAGAATCGAACGATATGGCGACTTGTACTTATTGTTCATTGGCATTAGATGGATGGGAGCCATCCGACAAGCCATTGTATGTTTGGGAATCTCTCCAATGACTACAGAATCTAACTACCCTCAGGGATGAACATTTTAATCGATCACCCGAATGCCCTTTCTTCATACTTATCGACGAACATAACTCTGAACTTGCCCTGAAAAAGTCAACTGCCAAGAGAGGCAGAACATCGAAAGCATCGCGGCTATCTACACAATCCGCTGTTACCATTGCTAGTGATGCAGATGTTGAAGAGGGGGATAGCATCATGTCTACAGCCACACAAAAAGGCAAAACATCTGGGCCCAGAGGTCGAAAGCCTTCGGCTAAAAAGGCAGTCCCAGCTCAATTATCTACACAGCCCGCTATTGATGTAGCTAGTGATGCAGATGTAGCTAGTGATGCAGATGTAGCTAGTGATGCAGATGTAGCTAGTGATGCAGGCGCTGCTAGCGATGCAGATGCTGCGGAGGGGGATAGCATCATGTCTACAGCCACAACAAAAGGCAAAGCATCTGGGCCCAGAGGTCGAAAGCCTTCGGCCAAAAAGGCAGTCCCAGCTCAATTATCTACACAGCCCGCTATTGACGTTATTAGTAATGTAGCTGCCGAAGAGGGAGACAGTATCATGTCTACAGCAACAACGAAAGCGAAGACATCTGCACTCAAAGGCCGAAAGGCCCCAGCCAAAAAGGCTGCCTTGGCTCAATTATCTACACAGCCCACCATTGACGTTGATAGTGATGCAGACGATGTAGATAATGTAGAGGATGCAGAGGGGGACAGCATCATGTCTACAGCAACAACGAAAGCGAAGACATCTGTACTCAAAGGTCGAAAAGCCCCGGCCAAAAAGGCCGCTTTATCTCAATCGTCTGCCCAGCCCGCCATTGACGTCGCTAGTGATACAGATGATGCAGATGATGCAGAGGGGGGCAGTATCATGTCTATAGCCACAACAAAAGTGAAGACATCTGCACTCAAGGGTCGCAAGGCTACGGCTAAGAAGGTCGAACCAATTGAGGCTCCTAAAGCCCCAACGGCATCTTCTAATCGTGGGAGAAAGAGGAAGAGCGACGACGAGATGTCTCAACCTGACCTTCCAAATCCCCAACCTAAAAAACGTACTACAAGGGCTAGTACAGCACAAGTTGTTATTCCTCAAGCATCCGCTGCACCACTCCGAGCACCCACTTTTACAGACTTGCAAAACCAGGCAGAAGCTTCGGACTTGCTTTGGATGGAAGGATCTCCACTGGAATCACCCCCCGGATCTCCACCCCCCTTGTCCCCACCCCAATCTTCAGTCGCGGACAACCAATTTTCAGACACAGAACATCAATCTTCCGATGCGGAAAACCAGTTCCCTGAAAGACCCAACACTCCTCCAAATCAAGGTTCTATAGCACCTAAAACTAACAAGCAATGGGAGCCCGTAGATGCTGAGATGTTTTTCGGCGAAGAAGAACATGAGCATTTCTTGGAAGCAATGTCGAATCTCAGGACAGGAAATTTAACCAAAGCAGAGAGCCAAATGTCGGTGGAGCAATGGATTTACCATACAGCAACAGTTGCTCAAGGAAAGCTTCTTGACGAATGCGAGCGTATGGTAGCAGCATTTGAGGCCGAGGGCATGAAGGCGTTGTCTTGTCTAGAAGCAATGGAAGTCGTCTGAACTTGAGTTCAATAGTGCATGAGTTTAGCTGGAATTTGTTCAAATCGGACTTGGATAAGTCTCATTGGGAAAATCAGGGGCATTGGCGTTTGAGCGGGTCTGTTTTTTCCTCTTTCGTTAACTAAATATTATATACCCCGTATCAAGACTATCAGATGACTCAATTCCAAATACGTATTGAATTTGTCCCTCTATCTAACGAGATTTGTGACGCGGACATTTGATTACATGAACACTTTATTTACAGATTATTGGAACGTGACTTCGATGAATTTAATCGCTTGAACGATATGTACATTTTTGGGTATATTACTATTTTATTAACTCTATTTACTTTTTTGAAATCTCGTTGCTCATCTCAGTTTTTATACGAGTTATTGTGCCGGCACCTCCATAGACCCTATTGAATATATTAGTATACACTGTAGAATATTTGGGCTTTTGTTATATTCCACGTAGAGATAGTAGTTAGAATGGGTGAGACACTTACATTGCTGTGTAAACCTGGGCGACATCTGCACCTGCATTTAAGACCTCTAGTGCTTGTTTTCCATTCGTGATGCCACCAGTAGCGAAAATTACTTTCTGATCGTTTGCTTTGTTGCCCGTGAGAGATTTTGCCTTTTCGGCGATAGTGGATACAAGACCAGCGTCGTTTGATTCAGTAGTGGTATCTTGTTGTGGTGGTCCTTGGTCGAGTAAAGCTCTATATCTCTTAACCAAAGAGAGCGTTCTCTCGAACATTGGTGGTCCGGAAAACCCTCCCTGTTCTTCAAGAATCCTGCTCTCTCTGGCTGAAATTCTAATATCGTCTGGGATGAGCTTGTCTCTTCGGTTTGTAGTATTACCCACAATTATACCGTCAACACCGCTTCTCCAAACAGCTTCGACAATACCCTCAATTTGCTCGTCTTGATCTTCATCGGGTGATACCTTGACCATAACCCTAGGCTTTGTTTTCCGATCTACGGATTTGGCGGCCCCAACCACTCCCTCTAAGATTCGGGATAATGGTTCAACTTTTTGTAATGTCCTCAAGCCAGGGGTGTTTGGGCTACTGACATTGACGACCAAAATATCGGCATACGGAGCCAATCTCTCAACACAGTGTACGTAGTCTCTCTTGACGGCCTCAATGTCATCACCGTTGGTATTTTTATTCTTGGCAACTTGTACGGCCAATAATTTCCCGTCCAACAAACTTCCTGGAGGAACACCGGCTTCTCCATTCAAAACCATCTTCTCAGCATCTTCACCCACACCCAATCCATTTTGATATGCGAATAAACGAACCCGTTCCCTCAATCGCATAGCCATATCATCTGCACCCTTTGAATTAAGTCCATATCGATTGATCAAAGCATTCTGACTCGGTATACGGAAAACTCTAGGTTTTGGGTTTCCATCTTGAGCAAGTGGTGTACATCCGCCAACCTCGACAATCGCAGGACCCATAGCAAACAAGGCATCTGGAACCTCCGCTAATTTGTCAAGCCCCGCAGATGTACCAATTGGATTTTGTAATCTCTGTCCCCATACTTCCACGCTCAAATCGGCCTTATCTGTATTACCGTTTCTGAAACTTCGATCGCGGGGATGGAGACCGAATGAATAGAGTGTTTTGAGAGCTTTAGTTCCTACATGATGGGCCTCTTCAGCATCGGGATATATGGCACGTAATGCGGGAACCACAAGCCATTGGTGAACGCTAGCTCGGGTATCGGTAATATATAAGTAGCCAAAGCCGAGAGCGAGAGCTATCGAGGTTCCAACGAGGAGATTCTTGGATCGGGTAAGAACTGGGGATGTTTCGGCAGTGGTTGATACGAAGCGTTTGGTAGATATACGGGATGGAGAAGAGGAGAGCATTGGTCGCGATGTACGCAGAGTGCGCAAGAGAGGGCTCGACATATTGAATGTCTGTCCAGGTACGAAGGAAATGGAGGGACGGATTGCTTGCTAACGGGGATGTTTAAAAATGTTGTTCTATGCGTAACAATACAATTAATCTGTCTTCGGGTGGGTGGTTATTCCGTTCCGTTCGAAGCTATCCACTCCACTTCAACCCCACGATGTTTACCCATATCAACACAACGGTCATGCTTTCATGAATCTACCAGAAGGTCTTTTTGTACAGGTCATTCATGGTGTCAAAAACCTACAAATGATCAAGTGCTAGTACATTTGTATTGGCTTTCTAGAAACTGATTGATTGCCAACTACTGACTGCCACAAATCACCTGGTCGGTGATGATCGATGTCAATTACCAACCTCACCATTCCATATTCACTCAATCTATCTTCGATGAGATTGATCCAAATTTGGATCAATCTCGTGTGACTTTCTTGCTTGTTTTCTTGATGGACAAAAGCTCTAAATGGGGTGGAGAGAGCAAGATTTGATATGGGCTCTATTTTGCTACTGTTTTGATTGAAGCTTCTGACTCTTTCTCTTGGCTGAACGCTGGATTTCTGTCATCGAAGTGGCTGGAAGATTGGAGAGAAAAGGAAGTGATGTACACGTATCTTGGAAAGTTTAAGAGCCACTCTTTTGGCTGATATCTCTAAGTTAGATGAGTGATATAGAGATACAATGAGAGGAGTCTCTTCTTATTCACTTCTTCCTTTTTTTCTTCTTCACCCCCTCCTCTTCTTTGAAATCTCAATTGCGCTCTATTCTGTATGCTTTCTCATTTACAATAAGACTCCCCTCTCCTAATATGCTTGGATCTACTCGAGTATTACTCCTTTCTCTTTCAAGGCACGTTTATACCTTTCATAATTTATGGCTTACACAAGCTGTTCAACTCTGAATATTTGTTACTCTTTCATCCATTCTAATTCAATCAACGTAATTCAATATGACAAACAAAAACTTGGGTTTCTGTTATTCTCATGCACCATGTGACCGTAGAGTCGAGTTGTTGTTTCTTGTCCTGCCTAGTATGTGTGTCCAATACTATTCTTCACACTGCTCATCTAGCCTTGTAAAACAAATCAAAACACAAATTAACAAAATTCGATACTCACTAATACACTCACCTGAAGTTCATTGAAACTACCCCACTCATATTCACTCCTACCCGTATTACAAATATTCTTTAAGGAGGGGGCTTTGCTTCTAGAAATCCTCTTCTTGTTTTCTTCTAATATACAACTATTCTGAAGTTTAAATTTGTGCACAAGACCAACTTTTTTTCATCATCTTCCATCTCACACAATTCAAGGCATCAACTCAGGTCTTGTTAGCTAGGCCTCTGACATCACAATGGAGAACCTCCCTGAGGCAAAAGTAAAGCAGGATCAAATCAGAATGATGGACAAAGATTCAACAATTACAGTTGACATGAACCCAGATATCAATTTCTGGTTGTCAAAGTTACACGCACTTACAGCAACTCGGTATGAAAATTTTCAAAAGCTTACAGACATTGATGTTTTAAGGGAGGAAGCTCATGTTAAATACCGTATCTTGATCGTGAGTATCAATATTTGATCAGCTTCGAGAATTCAATGCTAAATTCATGTCTCTTGCAGGAAGATAATATGGCCAACTTCAAAAAGGAATTCCCAAATGCTTCAAGAGCTTTGGTGGCTGAATTTCTGAAAGTGGCTTTTGAAAATAAAACTCTTGACGACTTGAACGTTGCGCGTAAGAAACAAGAGATCGTTTACACTGCCTCCCGTGATGAGCTAGAAGAGATGTACAAGACTTTCAACAATGTTTGTTCATCACTTTCACAATTCCACCGGTAACAACAGCTGACATTGAGTAGCTCTTCCCGAAACACATTCCTCAAGATGTTCAAAATCGTGCGATCATTAGTTTTCCTGCTACTGAATTCGAGAGGATAGTAGCATTCTTCCAAATTTGTTCGCCTGAGGATGTTGCCAGAGAAATCTTTACACACAAGGCATTGCCAGGCTTCAAAATTTATAGCTGTGAGAAGAGCTTCAATAGAGACGACCTTCCGCCATCATACAGAGCGCAGGTCGAGCGTGCACGACAGTTCCCTGACAAGCCGAATCGCTTCATCTCATATGATACCCCAGGAGTTACTGAGAAAATGCGAAACCCACAACGCAGAAAAGAAAAGGACGTTTTTACTACTACCTTGGAGACTGTCTGGGTTTACCATCCGATTTTCAAGAAATATGGGCCGCGTGTTGGTCAGCAGGTTTTTCACAAATACGCGAATGGCCTCGCCCATGGCTTAAGAAGGAGAATGATGATCTATGTTGAGATTTCAATTGTTGATGTTGAATGATTGAGTACTTTTAATCCAAACCAGAGAAGGCTCAGGGAGAACGGCATTTCATTCCACTTTTCAAGAATTCAATACAGTGCAAAAAAAGGGATCTTACAAAGTTAAACAAATACGCAATACTAGAGGTAGCACTCCTAACAGTCTTCTGTATCAGGATCTCGACTACTTTGCATCGCATATGAAAACGCTATTTGGGACGAATCTCGCCTTAATAATAAAAATTCCCTATTTTGTACAAATGTTTTAGGGTTTACTTTGTTTTTTGGGAAAGGCATGGGTTGCAAAAGATCTCACGTTTGTGTTTCTTTACTTCAGTTGTCTAGCAATATTAAAAGATCAAAATAAAATGCGGCTGTTTTATGAAATTGTGATATGGTGAACGATGGTAGTGACTGGGTCCTAAAATGGATGTTACTCCCATGGCTATCTATTTATTCTGTGGGATGATCCTTTTTAAGCTAGATATATTCATACATAATTGAGTTGTTAAATTCAGGGCGAATAGTTTTAGGCTTACTAAATATGAGATCTTTTTTACTGGTATCTAGAATGGCTTTCACACCAGGCGTCTGAGGGATAGAGTGCAAATCGCGTATTATTGTAATCAGCAATGCATTTTGATTTGCCTTCTTGTTGTACCTAGGTTGAATTTATCTGTCCCCCCGAATCAAACGACACAAATCGATAGATTGTGTGATCGCATCCAGACAAAAAAACCCTCTATTATTTCTTACCCACTTCAAAAGTCTCATCGCTCCATCCAAACCACTTCTTCATCCGCTTTCCCATCACTCCCAACATGACTGCGTCCACAACACGCTCGGGATGGGGTTTGTGGAAGACTATCTTACCCTTTCCAAACCAAGGCGAGCTAGTATCAGGCTCAAATTGAACGGCTGATCCTCCCCTTTCATGACTCGCTATGAATCCAGCCTCGGCCATGGCGTTAACAAGAGAGTCCCAGGGTACAGTTTTAGTGCGCTCCTCGAAATTTCGGCTCGGGAACATGGTTTGAATATGGCATATGAACTCTTTCTGACGAGTACTCTAGGCGATGGTAAAGGTGCAGAAGTTGCAGGACTTGCGGCCAGTTCACTAAGTATCTTCACAGAGTTCTTTTCGTCATCTGTGTTGGGAAGCTTCCTGGTTTTGAATTTAGAGCGAGTTGGAACGCCAACTTTCTCTGGCTTTTCAGTGCCCCATTGCTCTTGATCGATAAAATTTCCAAAAGCTGCAACCTTTTTCGCGTGTCTGGCTGCTATCTCTGTGTGTATTTCAGCATTTCGCTTCTCAATCGATGCGAGGTATTCCGGGTCACTATCCGCAGATAGAATTGCGAGATCATGGTCTATATCTTCTTGGCAGAAACCTAGACGACGGAGAGTATATTCATGACGAGCTCGAACTTGCACCCATATTTGACTAAGTGCCTTTCTCTGTTGCTCATCATTATCGACCCATTGCTGGCTGAGACGTGTTCCAGTTGGTTTTGGTGTCTCCATAAATATCTTGGTGGGGTCTGCTAATAACTTTTCAGCCCTGATTCTTTGGCTCTGGCTTTCCCCCATGGGAATAATTTCATCGGGGAGCCCGGTCACATTATTGTAATTTGTCAACAATTATTGATCCTCCAAATGTTTTTCGATGTAACGCCATGCACGACCATGCTCGAGTTTTGCAACGTCCTCGGCTTCTCGTCTCTTTGCTCGAGGGCGATGTAATCGTACCATCTCAAGCATTTGATACATTGCTGCAAGGCTGGAGACCACTGCATACACAGTTTCAGCCAGTCTAGCGAGCTCTTTGAAGTTTTTGGTTTCATGGCACTTGGCCAAATGCTCCTCGAGCATAGCAAATATCATTGCAGGCGTAAGAGGAGAAACTTCCTCGAGCTTAATATCGGAGCTGGTATCAAGTAACAACAACGCCAAGCAAAAGTCCAATCTGTCTTTGGAAAATTCGGGGTGGGAGACTGTGTGTCTTCGCTGCCAAGCAGGAAACGTGCCATGATTACTGGAAATGCTGGTTAGTTTGTACTCTCGCAAATACATAGGCAATAAATCACCTAGGTATTTTGAACGCCGGCGGATTTGATCCAACAACAATGCTTCGAGCGACCCTAACGCTGCATCGTAAGCTTTTGATAAAGGCTTGAGTGGATCAAGGCTCTCATTCAAAGTAATTTGCAAGTTCTTTAGTTTTTCAACCTCGTCTACAATCCAACCCCAGGACCAGAACATGACCATATCCTGAATAAGTAGAATTGACGATGCGATAATAAACTTATCATAATTCTTAAGCTCTTTCCCCAAGTTACTGGTCATGGCGAGTTCAATGTAGCGCCTAGCATATAAAGGATGGGTCTGTAGAAATCGAAGATGGTCTCCTTGTACAGCTTCTCTTGTCTTGGCGATATTCAACAGAGAATTAATGTCAAAAATGGGCGGCGCCGAGAATGGCTGGTCCAAATAGCAGGAAGCTGTTCCCGGTATGTGATCAAATCGTCCATTCAACGTCATTGAGCCACATTTAGAGATTTCATCGAATGAGCTTATTTGGCTTTCCATAGAATAGCCAATTGTGGACCCAAGAATTCGCTCAACCGTGGATCGAAGGAATGAAAGAAGATGTGCTTGTGCCTCGAGAATGAGGATTGCTCTTGGAAACCCGACAGACGTCCATCTGTGTGCTTCTCCACTTTTCCATTGCGTCAGCGTTCCATATGCCGAACTGGCCAGAATTATGCTATGGCTGTTGTAGTCGAGAGCCAGAGAACCCATGTCCCAATGTTTGTCAAGGATGAAATTATCATACGGAGCCCACTGCTCAGGGGAATGTTGGGTGCGAGTTTGCAACAGACTCAAAAACATCACAGGGTTTTCGATTAATCCTTCCAAGTTTATGTAAGGCAGTAGACATGCATTACGATACTCTCGCATATACCGACTTAGCGTGATATCTGCGCTGATCCAGTAATCGGAAGGAAGTGTAGCCTGAAACGCTTTATTCAGGTGTGCAAGAGGCCACCGATGCGGATACAAGTTGGGATCAATATCGCGTAAGAGGGCCTCGCGTTTATTGCGACTCTTCTTCTTCCATCTCTTGATTATTGAATCTCCATTAGTTTGGCATTGTTGTCGCAGATAGACTAGATTCCTGCTTATTTCTGTGGCAAACCCCCCAGCCTTCTGTTGAGCTTCAACATCAGAAAGTGCAAAACTATACGTCGTTTGGTGCTCCTGAACTTTTTGAGACAGGAATTGTTGGACACATTCTGAGCATTCACACGGAGGCTCGAAACAGTGTCTATAACACCAGAATGATCCACCGCGAGTTGCAAAATTTGAATAGTAACGAGGATAGATGCATAAAGCCCTATGCATCCTAAAGTAGAATCATGTTAATATATAAGATACAGAGGGAAAACACTAGAATTTAGCTTACAGATTGCGTGCTTCAGCGTCGTCCTTGCGCATCTCAGTCATCTCCCAAACCATGCTGTAGGACGGAAAAGCCTTGTAAAAGAAAAATAAAGTCGTTGAAAATATTTAGTAAGTACCATGGAAGAATAGGTATAAGTACGTTGGAGTGTCAGGCAATATTCAAAGCTACAACTTACCACGAATAACCTTAGTTATAGGTATCTTCAGATTAAAAGAATGGAGCACAAAATACAAAACAATAGTTCACTTTCCCAGTTCAAGTGAATTTGGGACATATATGATAATTCACCAGCCCCCTCCACAGTCTTTGCCTCCAATTGTCCATGTTACGTTCCAAACCTCCCTTAGAGCAAGGCTCGAGATCAGTTGAGACGCTACAAACTTGTCATTTTGGTGGGATGTTTTTGCAGGAATTACCTAGATAGCTACACTTCGATTCCCAATTCTCGACAACAATATAGCATCGTGGTCGTCAATACGATGAAATTGGACTCCAGATTTAAAAACATTACCTGGTAATGCTTTCACAGGAAGTGGCATAATTCTGGAATTTTGCCATCCTTATTAATTTCTGAGTATGAATTCGAGATTCAAGCATGAATTCGTAAAACATCAAGAAGAGAAGCTGCATAACTATCGTTGCAATGGTAGACTCATGAAAAGTCTCTCGTCAATCTGACATCGAGGAGGACGCTGGATTTAGTTACGGAAGAATGATCAACCGATTGATGCTTTGTCAGCATAAATTTTGGAGCGGATTCAATTGAGGCGAACTTAATTAAATACGACCTCATACACCTTTCATCGACCTCAACACAATATCAATTAATACATACTGAGACAATCTTATACATTAACATCAATGACCAGTTATATCGGAATAACAATCTCACCTACTTCATTTCATCCTACTTGATGCAAAACCAAGATCGGAATTGAAATCAAAGTATCACGATGAACAATGCCAATATTCAAGTGAAGCATGTTGAATCTACGGACGATGCCAATGCTCATTCCAATCCAAAGCATCCCAAACCTATGGATGATGTCAAATTTCGAGTACAGCCAGTCGAAACAAACTATGGCAAAGGGGGCTTCCATCCCATACATCTCGAAGATACCTTCAAGCATGATCGCTACAAGGTCATACACAAATTAGGACATGGAGGATTCGCGACGGTATGGCTTGCGCGAGATACTAAGCGAGAAAGATATGTTGCTTTAAAAGTTCTTGCAGCACGACTGTCAAGTACTTCAAAAGAGGTTGACATGTTACGTCAGATGAAGTCAAGGCGAGTGAAGTCTTCTTGAAATTAAAGAAAAATGTTTCAAATCACATTGCGAAACCCAAAATTTCAACCGCAAATTTCTCATTGGTGCTCTATGTTGTTCCGAACTTAAAATCCAGTTTCGCATTCAAGATTTTTGCTTGCGCTGACTAATTTTGCATCGTATCAGTCCCGAGCATGACGGAAGATTTTACGTCATGTCTTTGCTAGATCATTTCACCCACAAGGGCCCAAACGGAGACCATTTATGCTTGGTCTCTGAAGTTGGAGGACCTAGCATCAGACAGTTCAATTCTTGTCCAGGTGAATATAAAGGAAGCCGACGGTTGGAAGCGTCTGTGGCAAGGAATGTTTGCTTGCAGGCCATACAAGGCTTGAAATATATTCATAGCACCGGTGTCGTTCATGGAGGTTTGCAATGTCATATAAATCCCTTCTTACTTTCGATCAGCTCACCATAAAATTAGATGTTACTCCTGCCAACATTCTGCTACAGCTTGCCAACATCGACGAGTGGACCGAGGAACAAATCTATGAAAGACTAGGTGTTCCTCAGAAAAAAGAGATCATCTATGCCAACTCCAAGCTTCCAGTAACTGATTCTTCCTTTCCTGATTATACCGTTGCTCCAATCAACATGAAGGAGGTAAATCCCAAGTGGATAGCAAATGACATCATAATAATCGATTTCGGTATCGCCTTTCTCCAAACAGCCCCATCGTTTGACCTTGGCACGCCCAAAAGCTATTGTGCACCTGAGTTCTTGTTCGGTTGTTACAGAAGTGTCGCTTCGGATATATGGGCTTTAGGATGTACGATTTTTGAGATTCGTACAGGATCTCGGTTGTTTAGATATGATGGCATTCCTAACAGGGACGAGATGTTAATAGCTGCAGTGAGACTTCTAGGCGCCTTCCCTGATGAATGGTGGGCTGCGTGGAAAGAAGGTCTAAAATGGTATGAACAACAAACAGAAATTGATGCAAGATCAGCAGGAAATATACTTGATCAAATTTTGCAGACCGGTACACACGATGGTGATTCTCCTCCTCACAGACAAAAGCTTAGAAACGCAGCGTTGGAATTCATCGAGCAATTCAAGGAGCGTCCTCGGAATGACATGCTCGATGGAACAGATCAACTCGTGGAGATGGCGGAGAAGTTGAGAACTAGCGAGGCGGAGGCTATTCTCAAGTCAGTGAATGCTATTGACCAAGGAATATCTGTTTCTCATTCCAATAAAGCCGAAAATGGTTCTACTGAGGAATCTCCGTCAAACCCAAAGAGTTCCGAAGACAAGAGTTCAGAATTCAAGAGTTCGAAATCCAAGAGTTCAGATGCTAAAAGTTTTGAGGCCAACAGTTCAGATGCTAAAAGCTCGGAAAAGACACCATCTTCCGAGGGACTATCAACAGGCCGATCCCCTAAGAAGAGTTTCACTAAATTCTCCGCACTGGCAGAGAAACCTAAAACGAAAACCTCTGCCAATGTGCCCGATTCAGAAGATAATGAGACTCAGAGTATGGCAGCTTCTACTGAGGTCGAACGTTGCGGTCCTGAACATTCTCATAGTTATCTTGAGCCATCCGGCATTAAGATATCTACTGCTGAAGCAAGAATTCTCGAGGATTTACTCCGAAAGACCCTCAGATACCTACCTGAGGAGCGAAGCACTGCTCTGGAATTATCGAAACACATTTGGTTCTCTGATATATCCAAAGAGACCGACTAAGGCTCGCACAAGTTGCATGTTCTGTAAGTTGTTTGAAACCCCATTCTACTTGCAGGATTGGCTACAGGGTTTGTGATACATATATCGCCCATTCGTCCTATCATTAACCTCACAAGACTTTTCGTTCTAGTTTCGTCTCATTTATTATTGCTTTTCGTTTCCTTCATTCAAAATTTCCCATTATGCACCAAGCTACATTATTTATCCACGGTGATCTGTAGGGGTGTGTCCTGGGTAACGACTACCGCTTTAAAACCGAACAAGACGGACTCCCGCACGGAGAAATCGATCCAAATTACTACAGACGTTTTCATCATGGCTTCCATCAAACGAATGGATCTTTGATTATCTTATTTTTGTGATTTGAAATGGAAAAAATTCCTTGTACAAATGTTTCTTTGTGGAGGAAAAGGCTTATGACCTACCTTCTATTACCAGAATAGAAGAGTAAAATTGTTCAAAGGCCCTTGCATACGCAGCCTATACTGATATATTTTATTTTCGGCACTTCTTTACTGGGTTGAAATTACTTGACTTGTATCTTTTCATTTTTCGCATTGCTATCTATTATTCTCTATCTCAAGTACTATCAAACATGTACAACGAATATCGTTTGGTGCTATATAGCCGGCAACATAAGAAGATAAACTGAAGATTTCCGCGACTGAAGGAAAAAGTTTGCTATGTGGGAGATCTTTCCTTCCGTTTCTAGTTATTGAGTCTTCTAGGCTGGGTCTAGCTAGTAACACAACTCACACTTCTGCATGTTGATTGTCACAATTCGTTTAACAACATTTGAAATTTGATCTTTCAGTGAAGAAATGGTACCCTCTGCTATTCGACATATGTTTAAATGAAAACCTTGAAGGAAACAATGTGCAATCAAGCTCTGGTAACTGCTGTCTATACTATACCGTTATATCAAAAGCACAGCGAGAAACCCATCTGCTCCCGCGATTACACAACCACGAAGCCAGCTTCCACTAACACTCTCACCCCACGTTTTGAACTAGCTGCAAGTTCGATCCTGAATTGCTATCAAGATGCACCAATATAGATATTTGGATCGTGGCTAGTGACAAGAGATAACTGCTATCAGTACATCTTCAAATCCCCTCCGCCCTCTTTCCTCTTTCCTCTCATACATACCCACCTGTAAATTTTCCATTTCGACTATCTACAATATGAATCTAGGAATTTCCCAGCGTAATATCCTCGCGTAAATAAAAGGTCGCGACTTATCTGAGTTACTTGGCTCTATATCACTATCCCAAATCTCAAAGAAGCAATTAAGTTTCAATACGGATTCTCCAGGTTTCCCACTAATTCCTCCCTGTCTGTGTAACTAATAATTTATTTTGGGTACTTTGACTCATTACCACCTCACCTTTCTCTTTCCTCTTTCCTCTTTCCTCTTTCCTCTTTCCTCTTCATTTCATCACTTACTGCGATTTCAGTAACACTAAGCTTTCTCCACTTTCCTTTCAGAAAGCCTAAAATGTTTATAAAACATCTACCTATTCATCGTTATATCCAACCATGAATCCATCTCTCTACTCCCATTTCTCAAGCGCCATACTCAGAATAGGAAGAGCAAATCACGCGCAAGAATTAACCCTTCAATTGATGGTCATTCAACCACTAACCAACCCATAGATTAACAAGATGTGGGAAGAGAGTAAAGATCTAATTCCATTCCATTCTATATTTTCAAGAAATGATCCAAATAGCTATTTCAAATGCACTTGATAATTCCACGCGCCCCGTATTCCTCGCCGTGCATTTCCACGTCTATTAACTAACACACAAATAAGCCAGTCTAGAAAAGAAGATCCAAGAAATGCACCGCTTGATGTAGGCAGGCAGACAGGCAGAAGAGCTATGCTAACCAGCGCTCGCTTAACAATCATCTAATTTCAAATTTCACTTTCATTCCCTCCACCCCCCTCGCTTCCTCGTCTCTCACGGCTAATTACCATTCAACAGCCCATCCATTCTCTTCCAAAAACTCTTCGATTGCATGTTTCAATCCCAGATTGGGTCTTAGATCACTTGGGAGCAAGGGTTCTCTTGTTAGGGGATCGGTGCAGCTTCTTTCGAGATGTTGGAGGATACTTGTGCGTTCGTAGGATTGGCCTGTTTTGGTCTGTGGGGGAGGCGAGTTAGTATCTTTCCGACAGTGATGATAAATAGGGTCGATGAAGGGACTCTCAGGCAAGGATATAGAATACGGAAGATGAAAAAAAAAGCATACCACAACAGGATCGATCATAACATTAAAACTGATCCCGTCAATTGCCCAATCGGGCATTTCTCTCCTCCTCCCTTCCTTTCCTTGCGTTTCCACAAGTCTAAATACCCTCTCTACCTCTTCAATCTTTTTCTCCCATTCTTCTGTGATTACTTTAGTATCGAGATCCATCGCATCCCCATCACACCTTTCCTTTCTTCCCCCATCCCTCTCCATCTCCCTCCTCATCAACCCCGTCACCTCTCCCAACAAATAGCCTCTATCTCTCCTCCTCCTCTCCTCCTTCTTCTCCCACCCCTCTTTCCTACACCTTAGTCCCAGCTCTAAGATAAGCGGTAAACTCTTCCCGCTCCCCACTAGTCCTTTTCCTCCGATCGGCATATCCTTTATACAATGTTCCCTCGCCATTTCCGCCGCTTTGAGCGCGGAATCATAGTCGCGTAGTGCGTGGTATGCTTGTGCGATGTTATAATAGGCTTTCATGTATACGCTATTTATGGGAGCGGAGGAGATAGCTGCGATGGCGGATTCTGAGGAGGCGATTGCTTCGGGGTAGCGGGAAAGTTTGAGGAGAGCTTTGGACTGGTTCGTGTGGAGAATCGGATTGAGAGGGTCGAGGGAGATGCTGGGGAGTGGCGTGTTAGATGGGGTTATCTGACATGATAAGGTTGGGTATATGGACAATGAGGGGTAGGAAGCAGAAGGGATGAGGGAGTGCGCAAGACTAGGGAAATCGATCAAGAATATAGACTAACGCTTTGCTATAAAATTGTTCAGCAGCCTCATAGTTTTTGTTTTGAAAATGATCATTTCCCTTGTTCTTAAATTCGAGAGCTTTTTTGGGATCGTGAGGTAGATCGGTTCCTGCCATGATGCCACTTTACGGCGGAGACAATGATTGGACCGACTGTGAGTTTGAGAGTCTGCGACTAAAGCGATGTAGACCTAGAATGTATAGATACTAGGCCGTCCAGTTTATTCATCTAGAAGATGTTTTTCGATATGCCGGTGTAGATTATTTGTTTGCGTTAATTGATTATGGGGGTTGATTTCAGCCTCGTTGCACAAGAGGGGTGTGCTGTTAAGGATATTATTGAAACGTAGTCTGAAAGGAACGAATTTGTACTGAAGGATCGTATTACGAGCAAATTTAATGATATTAATTTATTAGGATAAGAAGGAAAAGTAGGTTGTGCACGATGAGTGTTGGCATTGAATATTATTGGAGATGGTAAATGTCAGCCTTGCGAGAGCTTGGATTGGTAATTCCAAATTTGGAAGGTTCGAGAACTTCGAGAACAGCCTTGCTATAAACTTCTAGAGCTACCTGGAAATCGACTTCTTATATAATTTTGGGCGGTAAATGCTACATGTAAATGGCATAGAAATATGGCGAGGGTGAGTGTGAATGTGAAGTCTAATTCAGATAATCTTTTGTACAATTCGATATTTTGTCCACCATGCACTTCTTCTTGTCTTCACTCCATCCTCCCAACCCTGGACCAGCGACACAAACTTTAAAAAGGCTAGAAGAAAACAATGTCAGCTTGCAGCCGAATAAATGATATGTAACTGGCGTGGAGAGTTTGTTCTGGTCAAGAACTCGGTTCAGAAAAGGAGTCTGGACGGAAGCAACCGATGTACACTTGTGACATCGGCTTCTTGACGTTATAGATAGCAATTTTATAGCCCAATGATTTGCCATGTTCAGATCTTCCTTCTCCTAGCCTAAGAACCAACCGCCAATTCCAGTAATGTCAAACAAATAAAAATAACGTACGTTGTCAGATGCAGGGACTTCCTTTCTCCAGCGGTCACCAATAATTGGGATTTTCTGTTTAATTATAAGCCAAGATATTGTAATATACCATAGTACGCCAACTTACAACCATGATATCGTTTCGTACTCTAGGGATGTCGGAGAAGAAGAAAAGAGCGAAGAATCCAGCGGTAGCACCAAATCCTGCTAAAGTAAGGCCACTGCATGCCAATATTAGCCAGGTTCCCAACTCAATTCTGCCATTCATAAGTATAGCATGAAATGTATCGTCTAAATGTATAGTATCGTAGTTCCAGACTTCACACGGCCCGGCGTAGAAATATCGTGGCAGTTCAAAAAAAAATCTACATACACCTTGGAAGCTGCCTTTGGGGTCCATCCGGCGATGTTTGGTTGAATCTTGTATCTGCGGGTCCATCAGTCTCTGTTTCTTCCTTGAAAAATGGCGCATCGTACTTAGGTCCATAGGGAGACTTGTATGTCGAGTATGAGACAGGTCCCTTTGGAGGAGTGATACCTGTGGAAACGTGGAACTGAAATCGCAAATTTTGTCAGCAAAATGTGCGGAGGGGGTGGCACTGGCAGGAGGCACTCACATCGCCGTTGCTGCCCATTTTGAAGAGGAGGATGTGTGGTTGGTAATTCAATGCTAATCTTGAGGTCGACGATATATTCGTTATTGAGAATGTTAGTCGGCGGTAGCCGGAAGATTTATTGTTAGCCTCAGGCATTTTTACATAATCATTTTCAGCATCGAGATTTCAGAACCGTCCTCGATTCAATTTTTCAGAACATTTCAAGAGATATGGTTACATTTAGCGTTGTATTTACTCATCTATTCATTTTTACCATTATTAGAGATCAGATGTTTTAAAATGGCTCGAATCTATTCTAATGTTGCATTCCGTGCTTCATTTTATATTCCCAAGTGGGCGATACCTCAATTCTTGCACGTTTACTGCTGCTTTTCTCCTATCTAAACAAGCGAACTTTTCCCTAGTATCAGAAATGTCTTGAGACTTGCTCCCAAAAACACACTAGCCAACGCTGAAATGTTCGAACAAGAGATTTCCCATACACATACCAATATCCGTCTCCTTGCTACTCAGTCGCCCCCCCCCCCGCCATCCTTTTCCAGGAATCCAAAGGTTTTACGATGGATTTTTGGGGGGGACGTATCAGGGTCATATGTTTTGATGGGAGTTAACTGGTGTACTTTGGCCCTGGTGTCCATGAATCATTGCTTATATTGACTCGGGGTCTCCTCCGTAAGCATTTCGTGAACATTAAAAGTCATCTGCAACTTCTATTCGGACTGTTTTTTGTTACATTTTCATGTGATAGTTCAGCCAATTTAGCTGCGGAGACTATTCTTCACAATACTTCTTCCCATTACCACTGACCCTTTCGTCCGATAAACAAACTTTTACCCCTTCAATAGAACTTCCGTGTGCCTTATTTTGCCGCGAAGCTTACCTAGGTATTAAACGTGCATTTTGACGTTCTGCGTTGGCCGAATTCTATCATCTGAAAGTAGAATGAATACCTACCGGTAGTACTTTTGATGGATGGCATTGTTTCGCCGCTTCCTCATGCTCGGGTCTATGATTGTTGAAAGAAAACCCTTTTCACAATCTCATTGTTCTTTCATTACACTTCATGCAGAGTTGTGCTCGTAACCACTCTACGGTCCTTTTTGCTGTACAACGAATTTAAGGTTAAGATATATTGTCAACTAAAATGATAAACTAATAACATTTCTCCTAATAAATATTTTGACTTCTACTACCTACGTACCTGACTTTTCAAATCAGCGGCTTTTAATTCGTCCCCGCGTTATTACTTTTTATGTCATAAGTAAACGTCTAATCGTCCCGCATAATCTCCATGCATCCGATCGAACGAAACCTATTCCGCTTATTTCCGACATCGATCATTTTCTGCATCAGGAAAGAGTAATTTACGATTTAGATATTCACGAAATTCAAAAGTCTGTGCAGTATAAACATATTTACCGTTGGACAGCAGTCGATGCTACGAGTAGACAAGAAACCAATCATCCCGTGTTCCCCTCATTTTCTCTTTGGTATTCCATCTTCCACTCCTTGACAAGATAACGAGGGTCTGACATTTAATTCCTATTCAATTTCGTGACTTAAGCCATAAACACAGCCAAACAAGGAATACCAGGAAGGAAGTGCAAGAGCCGAGTACACCCGAGGTTCAATCACAACACCAAAAAACAGTAAGGTCGACCTTGATCAAATATACTTTAATTCATCGAAATCACCCGCGAGGATTAGCATTTACCATCGAATTTTACAGCAATTTTACTTCTACAACGAACCTACCAACACATCTGCCACTTCATCGATTATACACACGATTCAGAACAGGAAGGGAATCCACTAAAAACCACCTTGAGACATATCCGCTTGGACGGATCTAATGTACTTGAGCGGGTCACTACATCAACAGCAGCCGCCTCCATACATTATATCGTCCCACGATTTTCCTCCACGCATGAAATACATGATCCACAATCTTCCATCTGATATCTCTCAATACCAATAGCGTTGAACTCCTCAAAGGTCAAGCAATAACAAGACAGCCACCCACCGGTCTATAAATACTCATAGATCATACGGCACACAACGACCTTGAATCGTCAACATCAACATCAACATCACACAACCCATCTCATCCAGAATGCCACCTCCAGCCCAACAATCCCGTCCCTTTCTCTCAACTTTCCTCGCCTCCTTCCGCTCCTCCCAACTCTCCTCTACTCCCATCATAAGCAACAATAGCTCTTCCTCGCACCAAAAACCTGCTCACTCACATTCACATTCGCAATCCACACCTTCACAACCGCGCCAAATAAGTACCAGCACCAAGTCGAACGCTACATCAAGTGCTCTAAGAGGAATCGATCGAAATCGTGGAACGAACGGCGGAAGTAGTCCTGTAGGAAGCTACGATTCGAGTCCTAGCCCCGCTGCCTCGAGTTATCTGAATCAAAATCAAAATGCAAATGCGAACTCAAATATATCGAATCCCACATCTCCAACCTCAAGTTCGAATCAGATCTCAAATCAAAATGCACCATACCACACAAACAAATATGCAGGCTTTAAAACATCAGCAGATAGGAGAGGAAGCGATAGTAGCTCAGAAGGCTTTCGAGATGTAATAGGGAAGGAAAAATGGTATATTGGGGGACGCACGCAGGGCGGAGAGGAGAGATACTTTCAGCTCGGAGTGATAAAAAGGAGAAGGAGTGGAGGGGAGATGAGTTTGGATCGATTGAGTTTGTGATGGAGTGTGATGTGAGATAAGGAAAGGAAATGGGTATAGCATAAATATCCCAACATAATGCCGCTCAAGGTGTCGATTTCCGAAGATAATTCATCATTCAAAGTAGACTCAGTCACTTGGATGATTTGAACGTTCGAAATGGATGCAACAAGAGATACCTCTTGTTAGTTTACAGTCTGGACGATAAGGAATCTCGTGCGTAACTGTGTATCTTGTTCAGTGAAGCAACGGGCGAATGCATCGGGGATTTGGAAATAAGAATGTTAAAACACCATACGAAGACGGCGTATACTCCAGTGCCCCAAGAAGATTGAGAATAGGGCTACTGCTCATGAACGGGCGTTGGTGATGGGATACGGAAGGGGTGTTGGATTATTGGAACCGGATTGGTTACACTATATTACATCATATTATAAACATATGGAACAGAACTGAATATGGGGGATTGGGGCGTTGGTAGTATTATATCAGAATGGAACTTGCAAGACTCCAACCAGATAAATAAATAGGAACGAAATGAAAAAATAATAATGAATCAATACTCTATGTGAATTGGCTGGGAAGTGAGTTAGTAAGTGAGTGGGCGGGTGGGCGCAGGAAATCAGGAAAGGTGGGCATGATATTGTGAAGCAGTGAGATGAGTGAGATGATACAGAATAGAAATATGTCCTTCAAGGTTTATCTATATCTTATCTTACAACTATATGAACATGCTCCACGACAACAACATACATTCGCGCCCTAAATCGCTAACTGATTACATCCCATAACAACCCGATTTATTCTTGAATCCCTCTCCCAACGGATCTTTTAAACTCCTCAAACTTTTCTCCTCCAGCTTCCACACCCCTAAGCCTCAAAAACCATCCACCCCTTAAAAACATATCTACCACATAAACCTCTGCACTCTCCCCGGTTCTTGCGTCCACTCAAAGCCTCGATACAAGAATATATACCCCGTAACCCCGTTGATCAATAGATACCATATCGTCTCGGCGTATAAACGGATATTGATCTTGGGAGAGGCGGAAATTGTGAGGGTGGGGAAATGTAAACGCAGGAATATGAAAGGGAGGATGAAGTAGCGGGGTTCGACGAGGGGGGCGGTGATGAGGGAGAGGGCGGTGGTGAGGAGGAGGAGGAAGAGTGTTGAGAGGGGGGTGGTGGGGAGGAGTGAGGAGGAGGTTGGGATGGGAGTCGATGAGGGGTTGTGGGGTTTGCTGGGTGCGTCTTTCTGGGGTGGTGATGTATATTCGGATGAAGATCCAGAGAGGGTTTTGAAGATTAGAAAGAAACAGAAAATGTAGATGGGTGCGAGGAGGTAGCGGATGAGAGGATGTCGGAGGATGCTGTATCGGAATACGTAGAAGATGTAGTGTCGATTGTCGGCGAGGGTGAATGGATGGATTATGGTGTTGTATTTTATGATTACGAGGGAGCCGAGGAGAGATGCCAGGATGAGACTGAAGGTTATGAGGGCCCGGATTTGCGTGTGGAGAGAGGAAGTCAGAAATTTGGATGGATGGAGGGTATTGTCGATTGAGTTCAGGAGGAATGAGAAGAGAGCCGGGATGAGTAGTGGAAATGAGAAGAAGGCAATAAAGGGCCAGAGATACAGGAGTTGTGAGAGGTGAATGGTAGCGACGTGGTTTGATTTATCGCCTAGGACAACACCGCCATTGATGAAGACAAAAGCGCCAAATGTAATTAGAAGTGAGATGTGAGGAAATAATTGGAGAAGGATAGTCGGGAGGCGGGTTATGGCGGTCCAAATGATTGAAAGGGGTGTGAGGATGAAATCTGAAGGTTATTAGCTCTTGTTAACAGGGTGAAATTTTGAACTGGCGGGGAAATCTGAATGGAATTGGAATTACCTTCGAGACTAGCAGCATGTAGAGGTGGATCATGTGGATGCTCCGATTTTATAAGCTCACCAACCTCTTTCAGATACTCCTCCATTGACGATGCGTGGAGGTGTCTCAGAGACGAAGCAGCAGGACTATACGTGCCTTTCAGCGTCCTCACAGCTTCCATCCCCCCTAAGAATATGGCAGCCCAGAAGATATTCGTCTGTCTCATACAAAGAGCAAATACACCACAGAGGTAAAACCATGCACCACTTTTCCACGATTTGTGAATCTTCTTAGATTCTGCTTGCTCAAGGAATTGCTTGTACAGGTAAAAAACTACACAAGTAGACAGCACGTCCGTGTAATACAACCCCGAGAAGAAAAATAGAGGAGGAAATAAGGCAATATTTGCTGCTGTATGTAATAAATCTGCAGATCTCAACTCAGGAACTTGATCTGTGGGGTTTTCGACCCCGGCTCGAATAATGAGATTCCGACATTTCCAGGCAAGCATCATAATTGATGTGAGGGCAATGACATTTGTTGTCCGAAGAAAATGTACATTGCATGTTGTGAATCCAGAGACTATGCTCAAGAAATGACTCGACCAATATCTAGTTTCTGGTCAGTGATGTTTAGGATAACATATTGTCTGAACGAAGATCATACAGTCCAGGTGGTGTAGTAAGTTTTGGATCCCAAGTACCATAGTCCCATCTACAGTATGCTTGAGCTTGTGGTATATGGAATACTTCATCCTGGATAATATGAGCCAGTGCATCAAATTGAGGTCCAAATGAAGAGAACTATACCAAATAAGGTTCGGGAACATTCTTAGTCACCTGATATTCCCAGAACCCGGCAAGAGAAGCCACAGTCAATGGAACGGCAAGAGCGGTCTTGCGGCCTAGTCCTCTCCGTGAACTTGGGTCTGAACTGCCTACGGCAGCGAGAAATCCCACGAGGAGAGTGGAGATAGCACCGGCCATGAGGACACCTTTTGGCGTTTGCGAGATGTGGCTTTAATTTATCTTATGAAGACGGTGAAGTCCTTGGTATCATAATTGAAATTTGATTATCTGGCCAGATATGATTAGCATACTATGGAAATGGGTATGATATGAAACTCACGAAAATATTGGTTGTCGTAAGAAATAAAAATAACGATGATTTTGGACCCTAAAACTGTTAAAACAACCTGGTTGGAATGGATGATCCATATTCAAACCGTGGCAGTGCAAGTGTGGCTGAACAGCCCACCTCCACATCCATGGACGAAACGTTTTGCACACCATTTGTCTTCTCTAATCATGAATGTTTAGAATGCATTAACAACATCTATCTACTGCGAGTATTCAAGTAAAACAACGGTATTTAATCCAACCTGTAAACCCAGAAAGCCCAGTGGCATTCAATCTCGCGTTCCCATTATGTCTATTTCATGTTTGAGCTGCATTCCATCACCAATTCATCGCCTTCGTGCCCGTTGCCGCATAGTTCTTCAGATATCTCAAGCTCAATACCAAGTTCCTGTATCGCTTGCCCAGTGCATCTATTATCCAAAAACAAAGATCCATCCTATTGACATGACCACCGAGAAGATCGCTGTCTTGATCCAGCATAGCGTCCTGGAATTTGGTGGATAGTCCAAGGATAGTCATTTCCTTTCTTGCATCGACTTTTGTTTGCTTCGCAATGGCCAATTGGTCCATTCTCGTTTGAACTGTGGAAATTGCATAGCTATATGCAGAGGGTCAGTATATTCCTGAGGTTTTTTCGCAATGAAATACTCACTCGATAAGAGTAGGATCCCGATCATCACACGCCATCAGTTTCCTAGGTCTGGAGTTCTCTTTCCAAGAGTCAAATACTTTCCCCGCTGCCTCGTTCGTCCAACCAATATTCAACAGAGCAGCCATACATAGCGTGCTCTCTGGAAGTATGATGGGTGGAAGGGCGGACGCATCAACCGGTACGATGACAACGAAAGATTGGATTGATCCTTTCTTTGCTCGCATTGAGCCTTCTGGGACTTCTTTTTGCTTCTCACAATAGCTCATACCTATTTGAAACAGACTTGTTAATTGGCGTGCACGATTTTGCGCATGTATTCAGGGTAGCTTACTTAAAAACCCCGGGTTAATTTTCCATTGTCCTCCAAATTCATTTCCCAAGATAATTTGCTTCTGTCTTAGAAATACTACTTCTTCGCCGCTAAGGCTAAAAGATGGAACCCCATCCTCATAGGGAGGAAGATGCATATAATCCCACATAGACATGGTCGCCACAAATAGAAGTTTTGGTTGTAAAAGTTGTCTCAAATCCCGGAGATTGGAATCTAGAAAGGAGCAGACTCTTCAACTAGGTGATTGAAGGGATTGCACTTGCCTAAGATGGGCTTCCAAACATTAAGTTTGGTCACCATCTCCTTCTTCTTCTGAGCTCATATTCTAGTTTGAGGCTTTCAACAGTTCGGATTGAGGTATCTAGGTGCAACTTCAAGGAAAACACGTTAGTAATAAAGACAACAGATACTGTATTCGTACGATGAATAATCATTCAATGCCTTGATGAGATTAAATGCCTTCATGCAACACAAAGTCACTATTTAAAATTACCTTGTCGATCTATCAGCTCCTTACGTTCTAAATCTTACAAGTTTTTCTGAGCTTTGGCGACCTGAGAGTTGAGGAGGATTGAAAATCCTGACTCTCTGGAGCGAAAGCTGGTTAAAAACGATGAGGTAAGAGTGTTTTTGGTGATGAGCATTTGATTGTTTTCCATTTTTGCTTCAGGTTGAAAACCGAGGTAGGAGGGGTCAGCCAGCGAACGGTACTATCATCTCATTGGCATGGGTCCAGACGAGATTTGCTGCACATCGCGGGACCCTGTAACGTTTTGGGCACTAATATAAGATCCTATACGTCGCTCTTCCCTTGGCGTTCTGCTTATTGTAAAGTCAAATGATATGTGGGATTTGTTGCACATCGTGGACCCCTACAAGCTTTTTATTTGATGTTTGTCTAAGTGCTAGGGATTGTTAGTATCACTCGGCTGTCTATAGCGCATAGTTTATCATACCCTTCTCATACTCTAACAATCTGGTAGCTTCACAAAATGTTTAAGCAAGTACCTTCCAGCACTCGAGATGAGAACACCTCAGCTATAGTTCCTGATTTTGATGGACCAAGGTAGAACGTTCCAAAGTTTATTGAGTACTGAATGAATTGCACAATATTAACAAAATAATGATGCAGATTCAATATCCCCCAGCAGAAGCGGCAAACAATAGTTGTGATATATAATGGCGGTCTCCACAGCGCCAGAAAATAAGATTTTTCAGAGCGGAGAATCTCATTCTGAGTCGATTAATCTGTCGACCAGCACTGTGGGGACAAGCATCCTCTTTCTCGTTCTGCAAGTGTATTGAGTCCTCCAAGTACTACGGAGTTCGGATCCGCTTCGGTGATGTTAGCAAGATATGAATTGTGTGGTGTTGAGTCGGAACTTACTTGTATCTATACATGTCGATACAAATGAGAAAGTCTCCACGGCATCAAATTGTGACGAATCGATGTTTCTCTGGTGCCGCAAGAACGATCCCAATCGCCATCACCATCACTTCTGGGACCGAGTTTTAGATGCAGCAAAGCACAGATTAATAGCGAGTTCGATAAAACGCAAACCTTACTAGTGCTGGTGATTTTTACTGACTCAATATATGATGACTTACAAGCCGAATATTCTCCAAGGCCGCTTTCGTGAAGAGAGCCATCTAATGGGAAGTGCATCTTGTATCCTCGGAAGCTATTTTGCATCAGCAGAAGTTAGAATATTACCCCGTCGGTGATCTTACCGCGAACTTGCTGGCACGAGGAACTTGCAGGAGTCTGACTGCGAGCTTCGCCGACTCCATTATAGGTAGCTTCAAGAGCGCATCGCGGCTGACAGAGCCAACGAATTTTTCTCCTTGACCGAAAGGTCTGGGCAATCTTGTGAAACTCTGTTGTGCTGAAAATAGAACATTGCAATTAGTTGAGCAGTGTTGGTTCACTTGAAATTAGAATTTTCTAAAGAAGAAACTGACAAGAGAAAGAATCTTGATATTCTGATGGAGTAAGAAAATGATCGAAGGCTTGAGCCTATAACAGTTTTGGAGAAAATTTGAATAAAGATTTAAATTTGTGTGAGTGTGTTTCTTTGGTTTCGGAAGGAATCCTTTTCTTGTTACAAAGGCAATCTCTGAACTTGACAGATTGATGGGAAGAGGATTTGGATAGGGCTCATATTTATCTGCGCCTTTATTCACAGGTGATGAGCTCCTCTTCTTCCCTACCTCCGAAGTATAATTAAGATCTTGTTTAACCTTCTGCCTATCTTTCTGCTCTAGGATATCCTTCTTCCCAAATGCATCAGCCACATCCAAAGCAGATGTTCCTTTTCAATCCTCTTGAATCAACGCAGTACAACCTTTCTCGTCCCTTTTCCTCCAGCGTTACACCGGACAATAAAATTTATTCGTCAAATTTCATCATTTCTTCCTTGGTATATTTATTCAACAAAAACAAACAACGCCTTTTCGTCTCCATGTCTGTATAGTACTGAAGCATAACTTTGAAAGTTCCAATGCTATAATTCTTGGAATTTGCTACACGCTCAATGATCGACAAGCGTTTCACAGGGTGAACGTCACATCTGGCGCCATTTCTGGCCAAGAATTGAATAGTGGTGTCAAAACTATCGGTATCTCTGGTTGTAAATCTGTATGCGAACAAGGCCTCAAGACATGATTAAGCATCTGTAGAAATGGCACTGTAATTGTCGTAAGTCAATTAGCAAACTCTGAGTATCAATTAGATTACGAAACTGAATTCTGATATGATACGGCATGACGGAGGGGTAATAACAAATACTAGACTTACGAAACATCGGCTCCATGATGGATGAGTAGCTTTAGTAATTCCACATCTTTAGTTCGGGCTAAAACATTTTATATTGAGCCATGCCCTTTTTCATCCTTCATCGTCGCATTGGACCCTGCGTTCAGGAAACACAACCAAAGAGGAGTATGTCCATTTCTGTCTTTTGCCTCAAGATTTGCTCCATACTTTATGAGCAAGTTGAGGATTTGCTCTCTAGCATGAACTAGATTGTTGTCACTCCAGCTTTCTGCAAGAACATGTAATGCTGTGCTCTGAAAATGCTTTCTATCTTGAGGTTTTGCAGAATGCTGTCGACGATCAAGCATTCGTGGTCCGGAAAAAGCATTTGGATCTGCATCCCGAATCAATATTTGCTCCACACAACTTGGATTCCCACCCATGGTTGCAGCGTAAAGCATAGTAGTACCTCTGTATACACAACTTATCGAGACATTAGTGTTGGTAAGTATGGCTCGTACCGCTTCCGCGTTTCCATTTATTCAACATCGCCACAATGCCTCCTCGACGCCTCGCGTTTCGAGGAAAAGTACAGTCACAAGTATAGTTTAATCAGGCCTAGAATTATCATCGGTCCTTCTGGTCGGATTCACACCAGCTTTCAGTAAAGCCAGTACTATGGGAGCGAAATTTCTGCAAGCAGCTTCGTGAATGGGCCTCAGGTGAGAATCATCTTCATTGTCGAGTATGGTACGATACTGTAGTAAAAGCTCAAATATTCTGAGATGACCAGGTTGACAAGCCCAATGTAGTAGAGTACGGCCTCCAGGATCTTTGGAGTTGATATCCTCAGTTTTAGATAAGAGTAATTTCAAACAGCTGCTCATTCCGCTGAACGCAGCCACATGCCCTGGCGATGGTACTAACGAATCTTTCGTGATAAATCGAATGCCCCAATCAAGTGTTAGCCACCTTCTAAAGTCTATGTCTTCCGGATCTGAAAATGCTGATACTGCATCGAAAACAGACTCGTCCTCAATTTCATAATTATTTCCATGATAGGTCCAATTTCAGATGGCATAGTCAAGGAAAGGGTGATCAAGCTTTGCTTTCCGAAAACCGATGCTGTGAAGGGTGGCTATTAACCAATCACAGCAACACTCATCATGTCCACGATTACACCTTGAGCAATTTACTCGTGAAACATCGTTCGATATATTAACGACGTTAGTGAGTGTACCTGACTGCATGTAAGCTAAACAATTAAGAACCAGGCGTTTATGCGCAGAGTTCTGATCGACAGCAGGGAAGTGAGGAAACGACCCAGAAGGATTGTGCTGAGCTCGATTGAAATCTAGAAGAAACTCGGTGCACGAGTGATGGATGACTTGAACCGTTTCGTCATTCATAATCTCAAGTCAGGGACCGCAAGCCGACTTTACAATGGTCTTGGCACTGGACAAATGGTATGATGGGTAAACAAATGCGAATAGATCTGCAATCTCGTTGAGACGAAGAAGTCGAGAAGAAAATATCACTGCGTTAAGAATGAATTGTTGAAGGTTTGTGTCGATGCCGATGGATTTAGACTGTTGGAGAAGGATGCTGTTGAACATCTCCTGCATGCCGACAGGGAGAGTACTGGCAATATCTTCGGAATCCAAATGTTGTTTTGAAACCAGAGCTGGCATTAGCGATTCTAAAAACAGGCGAGCGCACAGGAAGAGTCCGGCAGATCTATCACATATGATTGAACGTAATGATAGTTGTGTATCTGGATTATTTCTTTCAAACATGCTTTCTAAACGGCGAGAGACAAAAAGATCTATGTCTTTGCGAACTTGATCGTCTTCGAGACTAATATGAACGATAGAAGCATCCTCCAGCTTAAGTTGCAATTGTTGAACTGGGCGACTTGTCATAAGAGTTTTGACGTACTGTGGCCGGAATGTCGCTAGATTGTTGAGTCTTTGTAAGAAATCCTTCTCTTCTCCGATATAAATCTCTTCCAAGGCATCAACGACGCAGTAGACCTTTTCAACTGAAGACAGACTGTCGGGATATCGATCATGTGATCTAAGAGGGCACTGTATTGCAACTAGCGTATGTACTAGCGTATGCACTAGCGCTAGCACTTCTACTATATTAAGTACTAGCTTCCCATAGTAATAATGATGAAGAACGAATAAAACACAATAGACTAAAGTACTATACACTTTATCAACCCCAAGTTGATACCAACACAGACCAAGGAGTAGATAGTCCCATAGTTGCCCATTCGAGAAGTCCTCCAATTTCATGTCCACAATGGCGTTTAGGGCCACCTGGAGACCAACGCTATGTCGTAAGAGCTGCGCCAGCCAATCACAAACGAGATTTCGTGATCTTCGATTCGATTCAATTATATGACGGAAAAAATATTGAGGAGTGTCACAAACCCAAATACCGGTTTCAGGGGCTCGTGAAGCTATATGTCGATTGAATTCGCTAAAGTCATTAAGGTAATCCGTGGGTTCGAGCCATGCCTCAATTTTCCTCAGCTCTTCGTGATTTATAGGAGATTTTGACTGCTCGATAATCTCAACGTCTTCCGAATCTAAATTGACTGAATTTCCTGAGCTCATTGTGAAATTGAGCTGCTAGAATAATTTAAGAAAGTTGGTACGTATTATATAATTCTACATTGACGGCGGGCCCCTGTAGGCATTCACGCTGCCGAATGTGTGATTCCACTTTGAACAATGATTTAATGAGATGCATGTTCTATGTTTTTCATGCAAAGGACTCTAAAGTAATGAGTGGCTTACATAAAAGAGAACAGACATAACATAAATGATACAAGTCATCAGGACAAAAGCTGATCGAGCATACAATGGAGGAGACGTGTACAGACTGACTGGTAATTTGATGGACCTTGATTATATAAACACGGGTGCGTTTCTTGCCATGTTCGATTAACCGCCTTCGAACGTCTCGCTAAGAGAAAAAAAATTGCCGGCGCTTTGGCTATATATTTTACCCCTCCCCTTCATTTATCCTGCTAGGCAAAACCAGTGTAGGCAATAGTATACTACAGTAAAACTATAGCATATATTAGCATATTGATATTGCAACTAGTATGTATAGAAAGAAGGTTATACCATTCTCATACATATTTATATACCTAAAAAATACTAGCAATATATTGAAATACTAGAATCTAATACAAAATATATATATTTCTATCCTAATTAAATTAGAAATAAGGGATTCCTATTCAATTTGAAATAAGGAATGTAATTTTATTATCTAATATAAATAGAAATCCCTTTTTCCTAATCTAATTTGGATAGAAATAAATATTTTATAATGAATTCCAGTATTTCAGTATATTGCTAGTAGTACTGAACAAATAAATGATATTAAATATTTTTAATAGTATTGAATTCTATACTATATACAGATATATTTCGGAAAGAATTGATATATACTACTAAACTAACCTATATACGGATTACGGGAAATACTATTGCCGACACTGGGCAAACCCAAAAGGGCTCAAGCAAAACTGTATGGGAAGTTTCAAAAACATCAAAAGATGAATGAAGTTGTATGGACTCAGGATCACAAGTGGCTTTCTGACGGGGAGTCGAAAGGCCATCAAAGATTGCTGATTTGTTGGGAATCCAGGTTTTCTTACAAAATATACTCTAACAAACTATGGGGTGGAAGAGGTACAATGGTCACAGTGAGGGCTTTCGTGCGCTAGAATATAAAATTATGGGTAAATCAGTGACCGGCGTGGAGGATTGGATAAGAGGAATGACGCTAGAGCCACATACACAGAGGAAGGCAGGTTAATGGAAGTTCGATATGCCAGATTATAACAAGCCGAGAGCTCTAATCAGTGTTTCTTTTGTTGTGCTGACGCCATCTGTTTTGGCACTACGAGATTTGTGAAAGGGATACTGACGGATTCGCAGCGATTCAAACACAACCACCCAGTACCCAACGAGAGCTATTCACACCTCAGACCTCTCACTTTAACGAGACTAAGAAACGAGATAGGTGAAAGGCTGATGAATGTAGGAGTAAAGCACCCAATCTAATGATAGACATGTATTACATTAGAAGACGCTTCTAGTAAGAGTAAACCTCACCAAAATAATCAAAGTATCAAAAGATACAAAAATACAGGAAAGAGTTTTGATGGTTTTGGATTCGATATAAAAAAGAGGAAGAGGAAGAGGAAGAGGAAGAGGAAGAGGAAGAGGAAGAGGAAGAGGAAGAGGAAGAGGAAGAGGAAGAGGAAGAGGAAGAGGAAGAGGAAGAATTGAATCACATCTCACTTTTCCTACAATCAGTTGCAACGAGACAAATAGAGTGAACAGCTGTTATATAATTTCGGTAAAGAGTGGTTAGGTGGACATAAGAAGTCAGCAGGTTCCCCGCTGCAGTTAGGAGATAGACATTCCCAGCCAAATAAATAAATGGCTGATTGAATCGCTACTTCTTCAATCCTCTATTTTCCTTCATTTTCCCTCAAGTTTTTTTTAACACCATCTTCCAATCCTAGCCTTTGTTTATGTCCTCTCAGACCTTTCACTTAAGCTCCGGAGTAGAATCCGTAACTCAGAAAGTCGACATTTGCAACACAGCTTCCAACTGAAGCAGTTCCATACTGGGAACTGTCACCTCCTTGGTTGAGACCAGTATAAAAGGTGACGTGGTAGTTTGGGGACAAGCTCAAGATCTTGATGCTGTGTTGAGTGGCGCCAAAATTGCCTTTCGTAGTAGCAGCTCCATCAGTAAAGATAACGGCACCACCACCACAAGCTGTCATTCAAGAGTTAGTTAGGGTAATAAGGAGGAAATTATTGTGAGATCGACATACAAGAATCAGTGTAGACTGCGAATTGAGTACTGCCTCTCTTCTCGAGAATCATGGCAGCATTAGCTTCGGCATCAGCGACAGGGAGAGCTGGTACAACAGCAGCCAAGATGGCGGTGATGATGCTGGTAGTGTAAATGAACTTCATTTTGAAATTAATTGTTGGTATAAATATATATGAGGGTTTCCTTCTTGTGGGAGGCTTGATCGATTGAAGATGTGTAGATGTGATGTTCTGCTGGTGAAGTGATTCTCTAGAGGGGGGCATCCATGATCTCTTTATAGAATTTCTGAAGATTAGAGCAAGGATGCTTTCGCAGTCGGGTTATTAAATGAGGGGTCTTGACGATTTGCAATCTTGCTTTCAACCTCGTTCCTGCAATCTGATTATTGATAAAAGCTAATTGCGTATCAATCTTTTGCCTGTCCGAGATTAGCTGCCGCAAGTGTCAGCGGATCGAAAAAAACTGAGTGTGTCTCATCCATATTTCTTGACATGTCAACACGTTAGCGACGTATTGTTGGCGCAGTGAACGTTTAGTCAACATGGCTGAAGCATAAGCATATGATCGCCGAACTCGCAAATCACGATCCATGATGTATATTGATATAGGACTAAGTGTCGGTGATTTCAGCCAGTCACTCAAGAGCACTGACATGAAGATTAGCAAGATATTGCTCGAAGTTGATAGAGACCATGGTACCTTCACCGTACCGTATTCCTTTTCACATTCCTAATATCGACTTAAGAGAAAGCAACCAGCAAGTGTAGATTATTACCTGTAGTGGCTAATGACTGAAAGAAGCCCAAGAAACACCAAACATCGTCATTCTTCACCTGTTTCACTCTAAGTTATCCTTACAATTGCAAGGTCTACTTCAAATATGATATTGTTGATATTTTCTTTATATTCAAATCAACCAAATAGTTCTAGTGTTTTCGTAGCTTGTTTGTGATTCAATGGATGTTTAAAATCGGTCTTAGATAAATAAATATCGAATTATCTGAAGAACAGCAGATTTACAAAGATTGATTTTTGATGTACCTACGAAACGGCTCATTTAAACTGCCTCGGTAGGTAGTAATTGCAATAATTTTACGATTGTTCTCAATCTGGAAATTGAGTGACGATATAATCTGACAGGTATAAGATCACAACTCCACTTGTTCGAGGGTAAGCTGAGGTTTCAGTCGAGAATGGCAATTTTGCATCATCATTCCACATTAACTCCGATTATAAATTCTTCATTTCATACTAGCGCATACATCTTATGCACGTCGTCTAATATGGATTCTGATACATTTCTGCAGGGAAGGCAAAAGCTTATTTTCACTTCCACGTTTACTCAACACTAAAGATTACTCTATACGTACTCCGAATGAGGTAAGGGTTTCGCGTGGAAGACAACATTCACTCTACGATACTCCAATACGAGACGCCATAGAGCGATCATCGTTGTCAGATTACTATTGCGAGAGCACCATAAACCGATTACACTTCTATGCGTTAACTAATATACTTGGATTACTATTTGATTTGCGCGTCGATTGCCCCTTACATGCACGTAAGGCATCCATAAATGGGCATAAATCTCGTAAATTATTGACCCTGAATTATTACTAGGATGTCTGTCCGGCTGAAATATATTACGTTCGCCTTTCGTGACGAATTTAAAGACATTTGGGGGTTATATGCCGTGCATAAATAGCGGGGTGTGTAGGCAGTAGCTTGCTTACTATTTCTCCAAACCAATACAGAATGATCAATCCTGGATCTAGAAATGCGATTTGATTTTCCCCTACAGTCACAGGAGAGCAAGCAATACCCGGAGAAGATCTGTAAGAGAAATAAAATGAAAATCCAATTCGGAAGATTCGCAAGCTAGACATTCTCAATAGAAAACTAATCATTTTCTTGGTCTGATTTCGAGAGTCTCACTGTGCAAGATCACCGCATATGAATGGTGATTTTGGATCAGCAGGAGAGAAAGCACTTGACTTGAAATACGCGAAAGAAGATCGTTCGAAGTTGTCGCTGTGTGATGAACTTGTTGCTCAAGCCAAAGACCAAACTTTAACGCCACAACCATTTTATCCCCAAAGCATAAGAATCACACGTTGGATTACCAATCACAGTTAACACTTGTAGAGCGAAAAACCAGATAGATTGATGAACGCTCTCCAGGAAAGAGATCATCAAAGTATACACAGTCTCATAATTTGTCAAGTAATCCAGGCCCTGGCTTCCAGAATTGCATGCTTGTCCTCTTCCTGTGTCAGAAACGATCAAGTTCTTTATGATGTATTCAGGCTGCTGATGCCTCTAAAGCATCAGGATATCATCAATACTGCTGTAGATCTAACTTGAAAGACAATGCAGGCCAAGGGTTCGATCCAGAAGCCAGAAAACAGTAGCATAACCTTGGACTGGAGACAAAATCGAAAGCTATGGATGTTCGATTACTGTCGTGAAAAGAAGCAGAAAATCTCATCTTTGATTGCGTGAATCATAAACACATGAAGTCCAAAGTGCGACATAGTATGGGATGCTAAGAAGACCAATTATATCTTCTAGATTTACAAAGCAAAAGAATGAGCTCTTATTCGAGAAATTCTTTGGAACAGGAAGAAGAAATCACTAAGCTTTCGAGGAAGATGTCATTACTGTGATCGAATATGGAATAGGTCAGTGTACAAATATTATTTTACCTCATTTAATCACCATTCTCTCTTGTGCCATCTGAGATAACGAGAACCAAAATGTAGTTCGATGTCATTGTTTTCTGATTGTTTCGTGCTTGGGTTTAGAAACCTACAGTAAGTATGCTTCATTAAACAAGCTTCACAACAGGCAATATATCAGAAGCAAATAGAAATAGAAGTAATATCAGCATTAAAAAAATACTAGGGGATCTTCTATCTTTTCCCGAAATTTTCTCGCCTGTTTCCCCAGGGGTCATCCCTACAATCATCTCGAACTAGGGACAGAACTGGCATACCAAAACCCTCTGGTAGTAGCATTCTTGGTACTTTCGCGGATTTGTGGAGCAACATAATTATTTCCTCTGACATGGTACAATTCTTCTCTCGTCATTAAGACTTCGCAATATGCAAATTACTGGCGATGGTACATTAGCATGTTCTGTTCACGATCCCTCTTCACGGTGAACTAACCTCGTGATGTGCAACAGTAGCTGGACGTGCAACTGGACGTGCAACTGGCCGTACAACAGTAGCTGGAGAAACTGGTTTGGGAGTAGGTTCGTAATCTTCATCGTCCACTATGAAAAGTTATAAGTAAAGAGTTTCCATCGTCTTGTATAATATAATCTTACTTTCTTCATCCGAGGAACCTGCTGAGCTGGGGGTATATTCACGATCAGGTGTAAGATTGGAGTGGTCATCTTCGACAGCTATATACAATCAGTAAAGGTAATTCAATGGTGGGTTGAATCGAAATCTTACGTTCTCCCATGACAACAGGTTGGGTCTTTTGAGTGCTCCTTGTTATGTAGCGATGAACTCCAGCAGGCGCAGTGATTTCAGCAGGCGCAGTGATTTCAGCAGGCGCAATGATTTCAGCAGGTGCAGTGTTTTCAGCAGGCGCTTCATGCTCATTATCACGTTCGAAGAAATCGGAACCACGAATTTGGCTCAAAGAGTGGTGGACACGTGCGAGAGCAATTGGGTCACGGCGGACATGGTTGTAAAGTAGGTTATACTTTGATTGAAGTCCATTGTGCTGACACTGAAGGTTGCCGTGCCGAGTTTGAAGGTCATTATGCTGCATTTGAAGTTGGTTGTATTGAAATTGAATCTGCTCATTTTGGATTTGAAGCTGATCACACTGATATTGAAGTTGATGGTGTTGAAATTGGAGATCAACATTTTGGCCATACTGAGCATAAACTTCTCCGTTCTCAGGAGGAAAAGAAGGATACCGCTGATGGTCGGTGATAGGGTAGTACGGATTCTGATAGTCCTCTTCCATTGTATTTTGTGTTCAGACGCGCGCCTTTTGTACTGTACAAAGTTACATTAGCATGAAAGATTTTTCAAATCAGATAAACGATTGTGAAGGGTTGATAAGTTGATAAAACATTTTGTGACATACCAGTTAATTGTTGTTCGAATTATTTAGAATCAAAATTGACCTGGTATACAGTAGGTAACCTTTAAACAAGTCACACGGACCTCGAAGGTTCCAATACTTACCTACTTTGAGCCTCGGATATTGGAAGTCATGTGGGTAAGGTTAACAGGTGAATTGATAAGACAGACGAGTTGCGGAGGTGAACAAATGGACTTTACCGAAAGATGGAAAAGACAAAAACTTGAAGTGATTCTCATCTGATGATTACTGCTTTTGATATCGTTAGATGTTTGATAGGATAAGCGAGACTCAGGGGTTCTTGTCTGATGTTTGTGGGGGCTGGGTAGCATTCGTCATGAGTACTCAAGATGATCTTTTTTAGACCTTCTTCAGGCTTAAACAACGAAATATCAATGATTTAATTAGTTACACTAATCATTTCAGGTCATTCGATATCTAGGTATACACAATGAATTCTCAATGCTGAATATTTCGCTTCTCGGTGAGGCATAGACTTTAATAAAGAAGGTTTGGTTTGCTCAATTGACTCAACTTATACTACAATATTTCCATTTAACATCAACATAATCAATCATTTTCATACCCGCATCAACAATTTTATAGTCTGAGCATCTGACATGTTGCTTGCATATATAAGTTAAGTTCTATTATCTATGTAAGAATAAAGAAGGTTCGCACCTGATTCTATAGATATAAACCTCTTAGTTTAGGAACACTTGAGTGGATATTAACGATGATCTAAGGGAACTTAAGAAGGCACATTCTAGTAAATTCCTTCGGAATCATCAATAAACGACTACATACATTCTAACATTTTCTTCTACTTCAATCTAAATCGCTTCGCTTGTCGGGCATCTGAGTTTGACAGCATTATTATGTTGAAGTAAGTGACATAGGCTTTTGAATTGTACAAGGACTATTATTCGAGAATAAATTGAATGCGTCGGTACTAGAAGAGGTAATCTGTGTGCTTTCTGTATAGAGGGATGATTCTGATTCTACTGAAGTTGCTAAAGAGAGATTTAGAATGCGACTCAGAAGGAAGTAATTGCGCAAGATAGAATTGTCATATATTTTCTGGAGAGAATAATCAGGTGCAACCGCCAATGGCATGTACAATAATCCGACCATGTTCTACTAGTTCCGTAGTAGTGGTGTTAAAATGGTTCGCCTGCTAACCCTAAGAATTATAATCTATCGACGTATGTCTATGCACAGATACAGTACAGTTAAAAATTTGTGTGAATTTCACATCACGAACCTTGTGAATCTTCAAGGTTATCCGACTTTTCACTCTGGAAAACTTTCCTTGGCCATTCCATTGACTCCTTCCATTTCACTTCACCGTCCCGGGTCAACTGACTCCAAATTCCCTCCACCCATTTTTGATGACCTCTGATCTCACCCCCGACTCCAAGGCCACTGCTTGAACTACTAGGATTACTGGTTTCAGCTTCACGACAAAGAATAGGCCCCATGATCTTCTGCACTGCTAGAAAATGAGCAATTAATACTCTCGCCACTTGATTTGTTTCATCTATAAAAGCGCAGAAGGTACGATTACTCATCTTACTGATCGCAAGATAGATTTGAACAAATTTGAAATACGCTATTGAGGTGTCAGACAGTCATAACATGCCATGCAAGAGGTAACAAGGAGAAGGTATAGTGAGGAGAAGAATACCAGATAGAGAAGAGATTTCCCATTGCTCGACAACGGCTGAAAGCATTCCAAAGAATTCCATATTGATTTTACTTCTCTGGCATATATATTTAACCAGATTCAACGATCTTTTAGCATCCTGGGTGGAATGATTGGGAATTTTAGGCAGATCAACAAGTCGCCCCTCCATC
Organism: Botrytis deweyae; assembly: GCF_014898535.1. NCBI lineage: Eukaryota > Fungi > Ascomycota > Leotiomycetes > Helotiales > Sclerotiniaceae > Botrytis > Botrytis deweyae. The sequence continues at coordinate 30,127 of NW_024066226.1, read as the reverse complement.
TGTTGCCAATGATCTCCATCCCCATCAAAGCACATTTCTATCCCTTTGTTGTCTTGCTTGACGAGGAGACGGCTATCACGTAGAATGCTACAGCCACGGAAGAAATACAAGAGTTCAAAAAAGCCAGACAGATCAGACATATAGCAAGATTGAAACGTCAGCAAGTAGAGAGTTGCTTGTATTGTTTGTCTTTGGAATTCCGTCGCGGTCAAAGGATCGAGTCTGGTGAAAAGTGCTGACAGTCCACAGATGGCGAGTATGCGGTGATGGAGTGACAGTGTGTAATAGCTTTTGGCGGGACTTCCTGAGTTGAGTGCAGAATCAAAGGGAGAAAAAGGTGAATTGCTTGAAATATGGGATGCTGATAAGCCAAGAATAGCGTGCAGTAAGAAAGAATTCTTGCGAGAGATAGTCTGTTAGGCCACATCCGTTCAAAAGTGTAGGGAGCGAAACTACTCACATGATGAGCCAGAACTGGAACATGACGAACCCACTTTTCCTTGCTCCCTACAGGCAAATACGGGTGAGCATGCATCAAAAAATGATGAAAAATGAACATGTCATCTAAAGAGAATATCGTAGGTGTAGCTTGCAAGTTTCCATACGGGACCGGGCTTGGATTAGACATTTGGCGAGGCTTTAGGGGTAATATTGGAGGTGGAAGTGTAGGGTAGCTGCAAGACAGTTGATTTCGTGCACAATTTTGACATGAAGGTAGGGTTTCTTGACACTAGAATTATTAACATAAATAGATTCCATGTTATGAAGTGAGACCTATACTTTTACTTTACGTTTCTTGCAATTGTAACATCCACGTCTCGACTTTTTGTGCCCTTTGCGAGGTCTGCGGGGCTCATCTTGCTTCGTGCCGTTACTTGGCCATCCTGTAGAGGAATCTTGGCTAACAGTAATATTGTCCACCAAGCGAGTGTTACTACAACTGCCAGCAGACTCTGAATCTATGGAACAATCATGGTCGCCGCTCCTCAGACTGCTCGGATCTTGTTGCGCCACACTGCTGCCTGGACCATCACAATTTGCGTTTGCATAGCGTTCGTTTACCCGTTCAAACAGTTCAGTTCCATCTCTTAGTCTTGTGTAATCATCACGAAGCCATCTGAACGTGTTGATGTATTCGATATTCATTTGCATAGGCATGGCCAATAATCATGCGATAATAGATTAACGTTGCAGAGGACCGATTCTAAGCGCAGCACATTTCAAGCCGAAACTTTACCACGTGACTTGCATCCATATCTTATCAGATATCAATTTCGCGGCTATTATTATTCTCAGTTGGAACATTTTCAAATGTCGATTGTTTGAACACTTTCATACAAACTCAACCTCCATATTTCATGACAACCACAGCCGCAATACTACTCGAGCCTAGAGAGACATTGAGCCTACCTACAAACGGTGTTCAATCCCTTCATTGAATGCTTGTACTGGCAAAGAGGACGTGATTGTTTATCTAATATATAACCTAAAGCACCAAGTCCCTGGAAAAGAAAGCTCGGGTACAAGTTTCTTTCTATGTAAAGCTGGGCCCGAGGCTTGTCGGATCTTGTCATTCTCTTATGTCGAGTTCCATGAGTACAGAACGAGAGAAGCTTATGTTATGGAGGTTTATGTTGCGATTTTCCCTCAGTACCGGGCCGATGGCGGGTCTACTGCTTATTAGCAGGGTTCAGAGCCAGATGCAACTACAAGGAACATGCATTTTGCCTATGGGTAATGTGGTGCAACCACTGCAACGCAAGCAGAAGTTGATCTTATCAGATGAGAACCATTGAAAAATTTACATGTATTTTTTGAACCTCGGAGATAGAACTCAATCGGGCTCAGGCGAGCTCTCAAGCTTTTTATCGTACTGACCGCATCCTCTTGGTGGAAAGTAAGTGTCAAGCCAGGACAAATAATGGTAGAAGACTGGAAGTGGGCTAGAAGACCGAGGATATTTATCAGATGGAAATTCTCCTGCAAGGTTTTGGAACCCTAAAATTGTGGAGCGTATTAAGTTATCAGATTGAAAATCATTGGACGTAGTCCGGCTAGTGTCAGTTTAGCCACCACGATGGCATGATCACCGCAGTGAGCACCTGAAATCTAGTCTGTCTGAAAAGAATCATGATGTATTAGGCATCGGTCCCGATACTGGCGACTGCATCATCAACTAACAGTTCAACAGGTAGGGATCTCGAGGAGCTGTTGCCATCTCATGTGATAAAATGGAATGACTCTTGTTTCTCTCTCTAATCCCTTCCTTTCCCAGCGGAAAATTTGTACCCTGCTTTATCAAACTTTATTGTTAGATTACCTAAAGCTAATTGATGTTTTGACCGCCTTCACGATTCCGACTTGGTAGCTATTGATCGGACAAATAATCTTCAACATTAATTTCCTTCCATCTAGAATTCTACTTGAGCGAATCTCCTGCTATGCTAGTTTGTTCTTCTGTTTCAACATCTAACATCATACCTCTCTCCACCTCCACCACCCCATTCCAAGTCTCGTTGCCCTCGAAATCCTTAAAAACTTCCCCAAAAACTTCAACGACTCAGTCACCATCAGCGCAAAAGAAGACCGAAAACAAGAAACAAGAACAAAAGCATAATGTCTCTCCAAATCCCCAGCTACGATCCCCCTCAAACATCCCTTCCTCGGCCCCATCCCCATCTCACAAACCGCACGCGCGCATACGACATCATCTCGACAAACTTTTCCATCGCCCAACTCAGTCTCGCTATCACCGCGACGGTGAAACGGAGTCCGTTGTCAATCTTATTCCTGAGTCAAACTCCTGAATCAGATCTTGGGGGCTTGAAAAATGAAGCTGTCTTCATGCAAGATTTTGCCACAAGTTTAGATCCAACTTGTCGATATACATTCCTCAATTATCTGAGCGAGGAGGGGATGTTGGGAGAATGGATGACCAAAGGGGAAATGAATCCAAGTGTGGAAGAGTGGACAGAATATGCTAGATGGTGTGCCAAGGTTGTTAGGGAAGAAGGATGGGTTGACTTCTCTGAAGGTAGCGTAGAGGGAGCCGAGCGAAGAGGAAATGGAAGAGCCATTGATCTTATGGTTTCTGGAGAGATGTTCAAGGCGGATAGAATTTTGGATGGGAGTGAAGAGTCTATGACCTTTGCAAATGAAAGCGAGGAATTAGACCTACTCCAAGCTACAGATGCATTTCAAAACTTGTGCGCGGCAGCTTCATCTTCTGTAAGTTTACCTTCTTCCTTCAGATATTCTGCGTATTGTGCCTAACATGTCTCCAATAGAATCTAGCGGCACTCACAACACAAAACGAGAAGTTACTATCTCAATACGAGAAAGAACAAGCAAGCAGAATGGTCAGAGCACTGCTGTAGATATTTGGGCTGGCTCAATTATTACGATCTTGAATGATAGATGGATGGTGTTCAGGGACCTCATTTGATTCCTTTCGGCGCATTTTCTGGTGCAAATACCAGTAGAACTTTTAGATTTTGAAAATATCAATGTACATAGTATGGAAATTACTGATGCTTAGCTTTGCTTTGAAACATCTACGTCCTAATAATTTAGCACTGTTTTTCCCTTTTACTCTATTATTCTGGCCACGATTTCTCACAAAACTCGTATTCGAGAAAAAAAAAAGATTCTGCCGACTTGTTTTCGACAAATCCGGAAGGGATACACGATGCATCATGTATGACAACGATTCACATGTCAAGCCATGCATGCAGCTCAGACAGCCGACGAGCAAGCTTCGTCCTTGAAAGCTTTATCCTGCAATAAGGTCTTGGCTGGGAAGCTCGAAGCTGGGTGTCTCTGTATCAAACCCCCACCTTCCCGATACCGCTGTAAGTGGAGCAGGTGGGATCGCTCCGTTCCTCCCCTGCTTCTATGTGGGGTGAAACTGCCGAGTCAAGAGTTTTGACTCGGGACGAAAGAAAGAAGGAAGGTAGAACTCGTCATCAGGGATAATATGCAGTGGTTAATGGTAGCCCAATCCACGAGACTTTTGCCGGTTACACAAAAGATTTTCCATGGCGGTTCTCTGTCTAGGGGCTAATTTCTATGAACTTGAGATTGCAATTTTGCGGGATGCGATAGATGAATTTGATCCGGATCCTGGGAAGGAGTTTGTGAAATGACGAACGTATACGAGTATACATGGTCGGAATTCTGGCGTTGGAGAAACTGATGTATTAGAAAGTCCTTCGAACGAGACATACAAGTCAAGACATTTTCTCTGCATTTCTGACACCCAGAAGGCTTGAATATTAGACGCCGCTTCATAACAAGATCAGGTTTCTCTGACATTAGCAAGGTCACATTCTCAAAATCGGCGGTTTCTGTCATTACCAGATTGCATTTCCGTACGTGGAACAGTGACCTCGTGGAGGGCCGTTACAATCTCAACGGGGAATTCATGGTACTAGATCGCATGGTGGTGATCCATCGACTCCGACGTACGGTTGTCAACACGCACAAACCTCTGGGTCACGCATTCAGCGGTGAGAAACTTGGAGATTTCGATGCAGCTTCTCATGGTGTGGTGAAAGGAATTGATTCAATTCCTCGTGAGTTTCCTGTTTCGGTGACTTTGCCGAGGGTTTGGGAAAACGTCTTGTCCAGCAGTAACATATACTGAATTCACGCCATGGAAATTAATAGTTTAGCCTGCTTGGCGCAGTGGTAACGCGTAGCACTTGTATGGAAGATATTTCAGCGATGCTAAGATCATTGGTTCGATTCCAGTAGTAGGCAATTATTTTGATGTTTGGTAGTTTCGTACATTTTTGGAGATGGAAACTGACTGCACTGCACGCATTCTCAAACTATCCCAAGAAGAGTTTCTTACCTCTTTTCCCAGAATATCTCGTTGTAAGTGGTCGGAAAGGAGAGGGAACGAGGGGAGAGGAAAGTGGCGATCATAGTGTAATGAGCTCCATACCTCTAGACTAGCTGAGGTAGACAAAGTTCAAGTGTACAAGGGCGATTATGAGAACAACAGATGTAAAAGAGAGCACTCGAGTACAATGATTTGAATGGATTTGATGTGGGGAAGTGGATTCTCAACATATGGGGACTGTGGGGTCATCAAAGTCACTCCGAGTCTTGCTTTGTGATCTATGAGCTAGTGCTTTGTGATTGGCATGTTTTTGTATTGGCTATATGTTCACTTTAATTCAATCTCGACCCTTCTTCCAGGTTCGTAGAGTTCCTGCTCTGTGATTTGAAGATGAATAGCTGCCCCTTGATGTCGTCGTCTCATCATCTCTCCACTAGAAATTCCAGGTCCCAGCCCTCTTTGTGAATATCAATCAGATCAGCATCTTTGCCCTTTTCACTTCCCATTCTTTATCCTGTCATCCAACTCCACCATTTCTATCTAGCCTCTCGCCCATTCTTGACAGCATTTCCTCCACAATCCCGATGACCCATCACAAAATCCATTCAGTGACAATTGTATTTGGAATCAAAACACTTTCCAGCTTGATCTTGGTGGTATGCCTTATAGTCTGGACAGGCCGCTACATGATTGAGCTGGAGTTGACTGAATTTTGGGCATTTCTCGGTGTTACGCATGCCAGCGTGTCCGCAGGCGAAGTGTGTTAACAAGCTTGAACACATGGTGAGGTAGATTGAATTGAGATATTCGACGATTTATCTGTGAGGAAATGTGATGGTATTGACGAAGTTGACGAAGTGATCAGGACCCTTGCTTGACGAGGCGTTGTTTGAAGGTGTTGAAGTTTGACTTTGGACCTTTTGACTTTGGACCTTTTGACTTTGGACCTTTTGACTTTGGACCTTTTGACTTTGGACCTTTTGACTTTGGGGATTTTGAATCTTCGTGTTCTTAGAGATGGAAAATTATGATTCAAGAATGGATTCTAACCTTGATATAGAGATGGCTGAGGGGGGTAGCTGTATGTCAATCAGCACGGGAAATTGCAAATGTTGAGGTGAATGTTTCTAATTTTGATTTTGATAATTAGTGATCATCTACTACAGCATGCCAAAATTAGCAATCAAGATTATTGGCATCTGATACACATTCCAGTGAATCATGAATGGGTTGTCTGCTTCACTCGTGTACGGCATTTCAAGCATCGAGGGAGAATCTTGTAAAAGAGCGAGCACACGGATATTAACACCACATATCTACAGAGATGAAAATGCAACGTTTTTGATTCTATCTATCTTAAAGTGTCGCAGAAGAAGATACTTTGATACAAGGCATTCAGCCACCAATGTCAGAATGCTCTCTGGACGATGGCTCAGAACCCAAGACTCTCATCTGTTATATCTCCATCTACCCATCCTTCGCCATCTTCTCGTTAGTCTCTGATTATAATTCAGTTACACCCTCGATCCTATTACCATCAATTCCTAGAAACTATGAGCTCGGTAGGTTTAGTCCTTCATTTTGTTGATCCGGCACTGGTTTAAAGACCATGGGGGCATTGAAAAAAGTTATTTGGTAAAACGGGCAAAGAGGAGGATGGCAATTTGTCTGCTGCTGCTGGAGCCATCCTTGTATGCGAATGGATTTATGCCCACATGGGAAGATTGTCCACTGTTCTATGCACATCGCTGCCGTGTTTTGAGAGTGATTTTGATGACTTGATAATTAGTTCCCGGGAATGTGAGAGTTTCGGCCGTGGAAGAGTTTCTGTGGTTGAAAAAGAAAAGAGCAGGGCTGGAGTGTTGGAGTGTCTTTTTATAGGAGCCGTGTGGTAAAAGTTTGATTGGAGCGGCGTTTACGATTCATTCATACAAGACTGTGAATGCATGTCAATTTAAGCATCGCATAACTACCTACCTACCTAGATAGTTAAAATTGACACTTGGGATTTGGCGCCGGAAAAACTAGTTTGAGATGAAATTCAGAAGAAGATTCACATGAACAACAACACTAACGGAAATGCCGCCATTCAAGTTATATGATGGATTACAAGTTATAACTCGCTCATTCACATTATCACTTGGCAATTATTGCATGAATATCATCATTTATCAAAGAAATACGAAACGAAATCGTGATATGAATAATTTGATTTGAGAAGGACGCTGATTTTCGATTTTCTTTCTTTTACCCAGTGCACACACGGCAATGAATCTGGAAACATGGGGAAAGAACCGTGAATATACTATAGCTATTTCAGATGCAGATTCCGTTGCTTTATATGCAGGTTAACGGTCAGTCAGTCCAGAGCCACCCTCGCCAGGAAATCCGTGGCTTAATCAACTAATATCTCAACTCCCATCCAGGATTTTCTGTCAAAAATCTCATTCTCGCCCAGAGTTTCAGTCCCTCAAGCAGAATTCTGACTTTCACAACGGGCACGACGACGACGTCCATCACCACAGCCAGAACAAACTCCAGGGATTTCCACTACTTGTATCTGAAACCGAGGGCAATTTGGAGGACTAAATCGTAGCTGTAGTTGTCTAATGCAGCCATAGATCCGGAATGTGGCGTCACCGCATCCCAAGTAAACAGTGTTGCGTTGTACACACATGGTATAGTTGCAAAGTGTCGTAGAGAGGTATTTGAATTAAAAATGGGAATTGATCAACGGAAGTTGGTCTCTGAAATCTTTAGACTGCGAATTTTGGTAAGATCCGCACCTAATTGGCGCTGCGTTCGTAGAAAAACGGATTCGACAGTTGAGATGAATGAAAGAAAATTCAATGGACATCGATCTGACAAATTGAAAACAAAAGTATCAGGTAATTTTAGATGCTTGAATGCTTGCAGCATGAGTTTGTGAATAGGGGAATTGGAGTGCACTCTGATTCAATGACCACCTGGGAACCCCAAAGTTAAAGTTATGGATATTCGTAGTCACTTATAGAGGAGATCAATTTCTAAAATCAAAGAAGCTTCGCAGCAATATATATCTTCTGTATACATCCTCCCTCCGAATCTTCTTCGTAAACTGACGATTGGAGGGGGTGCTTACTAAATTTAAATTTGGACCAAGGTAGCAGCATTGCTTTATTTCAGTATATCATTCTCATCTTGTCTTACTGCAACCAGTACTTGGAAGATACTCAAACTGTATAAAGAGCAAAGTCCCATCATAGATGGAAGTTGTAAATATGGATGGTAGCTACTTAGTAGTTATGCTTGAATGAGGCGGCTATAGACGCGTAGGAACGACGATCCCTGATGTGGCTCACAATGCTTATCACAATTTCTGATTTTCTGCTTATTTTGCGATACAATTTTTTCTCGGAATGATCTGCTTCCGATAAGCTCAGCTCAGTATAACAGGGCGTCGTCGCCAAGATGCAAAAATATCCAGAAGGCAAAGCAGCCTGCGCTTGATTGGCTAACCGTGATAAATGCCCAGACGCTACTCGAGAAGCTGATGATTGTACTGCATTGTGATTATGGTAACACGATAGTTCTCATCATCTTAAGTTATCTGCTACCACACCATGAGATGAATCTCCCTTAATAAAAGGCCCTTTCTTGAGGAAAAGAGGTATATTTTTATCGAAAGGCCAATTTCTAAAACCGAAACGCTTCCATCATGATGGAAGAAACCCAGTTATATCATACTCTTGAGGTCTCCAAAAAAGAAGTGAGACTCGTCACTTTGCTACCTGGAGACTTTTCAAACGATATTTATTGTACTCTCACAACAGTCTCCTTGATAGATGAGCCATTCTACGAGGCTCTCTCATATGTTTGGGGGAATCCGATGAACAAATGCGACATCAACCTTCAAGGCGTGTCATTTCCAATAACCACCAATTTGGAGTCTGCACTTCGGCATCTGAGGTATCGCGATCTACCAAGAATTTTGTGGATTGACGCAATCTGTATCAACCAAGAAGATATACCCGAGCGCAACTCACAGGTTAAATATATGGGCACAATTTACTCAAAATCATCAATCGTCCTTGCTTGGCTGGGAGAACCAAAAACGAACAAATGCTTGACTTCAAGCCTCACAGCTGGATGGTTGGATAAATTGGTACCGGAAGGAGATATCATTGACGAGGAGAGGGACAACGATTTGGTTTTCGATACATTTGAAATGATGTTAAAAGATCTCGAAGCTCACTGGGAAAGTGATAACGATGACGTTGCCTCGTTTTCAATTCAAAACTTGCGTACAGGCGCCGGGATCATTCGGCTTTTCGAGAACCCTTGGTGGAACCGAATGTGGACAGTTCAAGAAGCTCTTCTAGGGAAAGACACCCTCTTGATATCAGGACGGAGAAGCATATTGCAAAATGACCTGTCGGCTATTTTCACTAGTCAACTTGCACATTCCAAAGACGGTTGTAATCCACGCAAAAGTGGGTTCATTACGACTTCATTTATGAAGATGACGTTTCTTCGTGAATATCGAGATGGCAATGCATCAAGTAGTCTGGAAGGACTTCTCAATGTATTTGGGGAACGGCGTTGCTCAGATCCGCGAGACAAGATATACGGCCTACTAGGTATTCTTGCGACTAAAGAAGTCGATTCTATCCACCCAGATTATGACATTGATATTGCCCTATTGTATGGAAATACAGTAGTGGATATAATCAATGAGGCGCGGAATCTTGATATTCTAAGCCAGTTGTGGCCAAGAAAGTGGCATTACACGGGAATTTTGGCTGGTAAAGGCCCTTCTTGGATCCGAGACTGGACTGCAGAAAGACCCTCTCATGTTTTAGTGGATACTGTAAGCGAGCGTCACAGAATGTTTCCTAAATTTTCAGCCTCCGGCAAAAGCTCTGCCGTAGTGAAAGAAAGACGAAAATCAGGAATCACACTACGCGGTATGTTTTTGAACTCTCTTCAGGTTCTCGGTAGAGCAAACGATGTTGAGGTTGATAATGACGAGGAAATGGCTGAGACATATAGAGAGTGGAGGCGATTGGCGCAGAGTGAGACCCAATTCGACCAGCGGTATCCGAATTCCTCGCGAACTACGACCTACTCGGATGCTTTTTCTCAAACTCTCTGTATGTCAATAGCCTTAAGCTTTGAGTTATCCCAAAGCAATAATTCAGCATGCGAGTATTATTTTAGAAGAGTTTCGAACGATTTGCAAGCGCGCAAAAGTTGCCACTCTTGGTGGGAATCGGAGATCGAGGGCACTCCTCGTCTCGGAGGGAAGCAGCTGCTAAACGCCGAAAACGCAAACTCTGATATCCTTCGCTTTCATAGTATGGTTTACTTCGCTACTCATATGAGAAGATTCTTCATAGCCAAAGAGCCCAGGTGGATAGGTCTTGTACCAATGGATGCGCAGATTGGCGATCAATTGTTCCTACTCGAGGGCGGGAAACTACCGTGTATATTACGTCGGATGGAAGGTGAGGAGGAATATAAGATAATTGGAGACTGCTATGTGCATGGAATAATGGATGGTGAGGAATGGAATTCGGATAAGCTTCAGGATGTGATTTTGATCTAACCCAACTACTATAAGCAACTGTTGAAGAGACACCTGACCACGCTCTTTTGGCTAGCTCATTGTTATTCAAAGCGAAATTGCGCAGAATTCCATCCTTATCATCATTATCGCTCCCCGTAGCTAAATACAAGGGCCAATAGCATTTGATTTTCTCCTCCTCTCCAACCAGATTCCGTTTTGAGCCTCGCATGTGTCTCTGAACAATTCTCACAATTCTTGCAAAGAATAAATCAAGTACATGAGATCGGCGACTCTGGAACATGACCTGAGTCATTGAAACAAGTAAGTTAGAAGGGAATTATCTCTCCCTACATCTTGCGGGGGTAAATACCCAAGCTCAATCAATGTGAATGCGCGGGGCGTGTACCAGGACAGTGGCATTTGTGGAGTAGTGTCATTTAAATGTATGAAATGCTTATTTTGTGACGTGAATACTGGGGATGATCCCGAGGAAGATCTCAATAGGAGTTCTTGGGTTCTTTGTTGATGCAGGGGGGTGTTGAAAATTTGATGTCTAGTAAATATACCTTGATCTTATTTAGAAGTTGGAAATTTATCCAGCCATTCTTCCAACTGTTTCTTGAGAGATACCGGCAACATGCTAGCTTTGCAGGAAACCTTCACGCATGAGTCAAACAGATCGAGATTGCGGTACAAAATAAGTCAGCAAAAAGGAGAGTGAAATGAAAACTACGCGTAAGAGGAGCCTTGCTCAGAGAGAACAGCACAGGTCCCGAGAAGAGATGTTGTGAATGAAATTGATCAAGCGCAAGGGAAGGCTTCATGCCTCATAGAGGTAGTACACAAAGCACACTCTAAAGCATATCTCGATTCTCAAATGTTACCTCGAGATATCACAACATCATCTTGCTGAGTGGTAGGATTTTGAAGCCCCCTCTTATAATCTTGCTGGAACCCGAAGAATGGAAAGTACATTCTCACGTGACATTGTAAATTCGCATCAAAACCAAGTGCCAAAGCCGAGAAGCTTGACAGCTTTCAAGAGTTGTCAAGCTTTCTAAAATCTTTTCAGGCTGAATGCACTCTCAATATCTTAACACCTCACGCAACACAAATCTCAAAAAGTAAGTCTCCACATCATCTTGCAGGACGCCCCGGCCAATATCAGGGGCAACCTTGCCCGCCTTTCATAATAACTACCCACTCACTAAATCAACACCCGTCATTTTCATAATCTCTTCTCCGAGCCCGGAATTTTCAATCTGATAACATCATTTTTATGGTATATTCCCGGCAAAAATCAACTAGCGCAAATAAAGTGGATCATTTCGTAACGCTTAATCTTATCAATCGATCTAATCAGATGAAAATTTTCACGTCCGGGATATCATATGCAGAGTTTGAATGCATATGGTGGAATTGAGCTGCCGCATTGGGTTTAGATGACGGAGTTGATGGGGATTGTCGTTTTTGAGACTTAATTGAACGAATGATAGAGGAGCATTGGGATATATTTCGGGGTTCGTACGGGTGGAATTTTGGGTCCCACTGGCTAGTTTTTATTACTGCATGAGTGACGATCTGAGATCTTTTCAATGGAGCCAAGTTTGAGGTGGAAAAGGTTTTTTCTTCGCGGATGATGTGATAGATTTCGAGCGGACTTTGTTGTTTTCCTACGAGAACTCCGAGTTGGATACATACTCTCGACGCATGAAAGGTTCCTCGGGTTGAATGGTTGCTATACGACTCATGGTTGTATTCTCCCATATCAGGAAGCTGCTCGGCTCAAAGATAGTACTGATCAATAGGCGTACTTCACACCAAGTTAACCTTCGTGTTGAACCCTTGCCCGAGTTACTTACGGATGCAGTGGATCTCTCTGCCTCGTTACGTCACAAAATGCATATCCATTTAACATGTGGAAATTTCGTCCGCTGTAGCAAAACTGCTCAACAATCAAAGGTTCCGCTTCTTGCGGAACTCCGAATCCTCATCTAGATTCTCCCCGACGAAGTTTTAGTCATGCCAATGCACGACTCATACCGCATGTTCTGTCCCGTGGGGCAACCTAGGCATTTGGCGGCTGCTTAGTTCCTGTATGCACCTTGGTTTTATTATCTTATCTGATCTTTTTGATCTATTCTTTGTGTGTCTTTTGCACTTGCAATTCAATTAGTAGATTTTCAGCTTCTCTTTCACCATGCAATCTCTCTACGAAGTTGAGAAGGAGACTCCTCGTTTGTCGATTGTTCAGGGAGCGTCAAGTCCTCCGCTGTTAGCACTTACTCTAGGAGATTTGCTTGATCAACAAACAAGAATTCGTGCTGGAAATGAATGTTTAGTCTGCCCTTCACTGGGAACGAGGTGGACCTATGGGACGTTACAGGAAGAGAGTATTGCCGTGGCTCGTGGATTGTTATCTTTAGGTATAAAATCGGGCGATAGAATTGGAATACTAGCTGGTAACTGTGCGGAATATATTTCGGTGTTCTTCGCCGCGGCTTATACGGGATGTATATTGGTGGTGTTGAATAATACATACACAACTCAAGAGGCCAAGAACGGGCTGAAGCATGCTGGTAAGGCGGCTTCTCAGATTTCTGAATATTGCCGCTGATGAACGTTAGGTTGTCGAGTCTTGTTTACAGTACCAAAGATTGGAAAACAGAGCACCGAAAGACTTATCTCTGATTTAGGGCCATTGCCAAAGCACAATGGCACTTCTGAATTCTTGGATAAAGTCGTGATTTTGAGGGGTGCTCGAGATGGATTTATGAACTACGATGGACTGAAACGTCAAGGCCGAGCAAGTTCAATGGCAGAATTCGAGAGAGTAAAGAGTATGGTAAAGCCAGACGATATCGTAAACTTGCAATTCACAAGCGGATCGACTGGAAGTCCAAAAGCTGCAATGCTTACACACTTGTAAGTATACTTCTATCTGGATTCGGGGAAAAGATCCTGACAGTTTTCAACAGCAATTTAGTTAACAATGCCAACTCAATCGGCGACCGATTGGCGTTCACACCACAAGATATCTTGTGCTGTCCACCACCGCTCTTTCACTGCTTTGGTCTCGTACTTGGAGTATTGGCAGTTATCACACATGGCGCAAAAATCATTCTCCCAGCCGAAACATTCGATGCTTCTGCGGTACTGCGGGCGGTATCAGATGAGAAGTGTACTGCACTCCATGGTGTCCCAACCATGTTCGAGGAGATTTTGAGTCTGCCACGACCAGAGGGCTTTAACTGTGACAGTCTGAGAACAGGAATAATAGCAGGTGCTCCAGTACCAAGACCTTTAATGAAGAGATTGTTGACAGAACTCAATATGAGAGAATACACTTCTAGTTATGGTAAGTTATAACGATCATGATGGAAGCGCAAATGACTAACATATTCGATAGGATTAACGGAAACTTCGCCCACTTGCTTCAATGCCTATACATATGATACTATCGACACTCGTCTGGCAACCGTTGGACAGATCCTTCCACATCTTCGTGCTAAAATTATCGACCGAGATGGAAATATCGTCCCACAAGGTGCAAGAGGAGAGCTTTGCATATCTGGATACTCGCTACAAAAAGGATATTGGAATAATGAGGAGAAGACGGCAGAAGTAATGGTTAGAGATGAAGATGGAATTTTGTGGTTGAAGACAGGAGATGAAGCTTCCTTCGACGAGAGAGGATATTGCTCCATCACTGGACGTTTCAAGGATATTATTATCCGAGGTCAGTTGTCCTCCCATCGTACGATTCTCTTCATGAAACTAATCATTGACTAGGTGGTGAAAATATTTATCCCCTTGAAATCGAAACTCGTCTCGATGCTCACCCTGCCATCTCTCGAGCTATTGTCGTTGGGATTCCAGATCCCAAATATGGAGAAGTTGTTGGTGCATTCCTAGATATTGAAGAAGATTCAGCCGCCGTCAAAAAGAAGTTATCGGATGCAGAGATACGAGAATGGACAAGAAAAGAGTTGGGATGGCATAAAGCTCCTCACCATGTATTTTGGTTTGGAGAGGAGGGATTGAAAATGGAAACCCCAAAGACGGGTAGTGGAAAGGTTAAGAAGTTCGAGTTGAGAAGCGAAGGAGCCAGGATTGTTAAAGAGAGGGGTATGGTGCCCAAGCCTAAATTGTAGATTAAATTATGGGCCAGAAAGACTGTCACTGAAGGTTTTCGATTGGTTGTCAGATGTAAATAGATTAGTTTTGTATATATGGTAGTATGATCTTCATGTCTGCATTTTTCTCCGTAGTAACGCGCTTGTAGGCATTGTATGGTGCTAATCATTAGTCTTGTATTATCCCACACAAATATGGGGACAGTCGACCTTAAGTATCTGATAAGGTTAATTCTATGTTGTTCAGCTCCAGTCTGTGCATTCGAGTCAGTAGCCACTAAAGTTATTAAGACAAGACTAATACTTGATTGTGGTAACGATATATAAACAGAGACGATGAAGTGGAGTACTAGCAGCTGGAAATTTATTGGAGACGTCGAAGAAGAATAAGCGCGAATGTGTGATCCAATTAGAATCAGACTTTGAAACTATAGACGCTTAGCATGCTTAGCTAAGTTGGCGTAGATCATCTTTAATATTCAGCTAGATCTGCACATTCCACCTAGACTCGCTCGTGCTTGCATCCATGCATCGAGAAGAACGAGATATGAAACCTTAAAAGGAAGGCAAGCTATAGTACTTTTGATATCATACAGATACCATTAGGATTTCTTGGGGGTAATCCTCGAGCTTCATGATCTAGCGCGTCTCCCATATTATATGGTGTATCTCCAAAACGTTGCATCATCTCCCTCATCTTTCTGCTGAAGCTTCATTTCCAGGGTATAGGTATCCGCTGTTAGGCCTCGTTCCGCATCTCTAGCGTCCCTACGATCGTTCTCCATCTTGTAATAGGTCATCATGAAAGCTGTCAAAACAAAAGCCAAAGACAACAGACTGATGAATATTGTATGTCCTTCGATGAATCTAAAACTAATAGTCAATATAGATGAATCATTAGAGAACTGAGAAGCTGCCAGTAGAATTCATGCACTAAAGTGGTATAAAATCTTACCTAGGACCATCCACGGAGCGATAGATGAAAGCTGCTACGATACCCCCGAAGTTGGCAAAGCCAACAACCATACCGAAACCGACTCCTCTCTTTAGACTTCCACTTAGATTATTTCCTACCCAAGTGGTGAGAAGGGAAAGAGTTGGAAAGACACCTACACGATTATTGACATAAGTATATAGTTTGATTTGGTTATGGTGGTTTGCTTACCAAGCGCTGCAAAAAAAGTGCCCGTGTATTGAACAGGTGTCTTATTACTAGTGATAAGTAGTGCGGAGCCAGCTATTCCCACAGCCAAGAACCCTAGAATAAAACAACCCCTGTGTTGCATCTTGTCGGCAAAAAAAGCTGGCAGAGATCGTAAAGAAACATGCGACGACGTAAGGAGGAACAGTCATCAGTTGTGCAGCATTATTGGTGTATCCCATATCTTTCACAATTGTAGGTAAGAACAAAGACAATGAATATACAGGCGTGGACAAGCAAAAGCACAACACCATGTTGATATATATTTTCCAGTCTTTCAAAGCTTGCCAGACGAATTTTAAATTCCAGTCATCAGAGAGAAGATTTCGATCAATCGCAAGTCGTCTCGTAACCTCTTTTCGCTCCGTCTCCGAGAGGAATTTTGCACTAAGTTCACGTAAGTTTTACACACAACGATATGCATGAAAAATGACATGGGGACTTGTCATATACTTATTAGGGTAATCTCCGATGGCCCAGTATGATATGCACCCCACAAAAAAGGTAAGAAGCCCTTCGACGATGAATATCCATGCCCATCCATCTTTACCACCTATTCCAGACATTTCGGAAATCCCGCGGGCGAATAACCCACCAAATGCTCCTGCTGCTGTTGCCATAGAAAAGAATAGTGCTATGCGAAAGCCACATTCATTTCGAGGATACCACATGGTGATATAATATACTACACCTGGATACAAGCCACCTTCTGCGACGCCCAAAAAGCATCTGGCAACCAGAAAGCCCGCATAGTCGTGCACCAAGCCCGTGCATACCATAACAATTGACCAAAATAATACAATTCCCGTCAACCATATATTTGGACGAACTTTCTTGATTATCATATTGCTAGGAACGCCGACTGCAATATAAAATGGGAAAAATACAGACAACGCGATGTTGTAGTCGAGGCCGGTCATGTGAAGGTCTTTTTCTAGTCCTTCAAGTCGTGCATTGCCAACATTGGCACGATCAAGAAAGCATACTCTGCCCAGTGTTAGTAATCAGTAAAATTAGACAAATTGGCAAATTATTATACAGATATATAGTAGCAAGAATTGGGATGAGACGTATATCAAGCTTCCGAACCAGCCTTTTCGTCGCAGCGTCATCAAATCCTGTAGCAGCTATAGAGTCACCAGAATGGGACTCAGACATCTTCTCTTCCACATAAATTTGAACTCCATCAGGCACTCTAGAACTCATTCTATCGTGTCCTTCTGAAATTGTTTCTTCCTCATCGTAAAATTGTAGTCCTGCAAGGACGCCTGAACTTATTCTGTGGAGGGCAGTCGACATATTGCTTATTGGTTCAAGATTAGATTTTAGCTATGGAATGAGATCTCCGGTATCATAGGGTTTTTAAGGAGTATTAATAGATTTCTGATATGGCATGAAGTGGCACCGTGGGGGCGCACTGAGTGAACATACGCAACCGCAACCAACCAACCAGATTTAAATGAGATTCAAAACAAGTTATACAATATAGAAACATGCAACGCAACAGAGTGCATGTGGACATTACTGTAGTGAAAGAGAAGAATGACGTAAAAATCGTGAATTAGTATGCAGGCAGATTGTGAAGTGACCTTACAAGCTGTGAGTATTTCACCTGCGTCTTTGGTGTCCATTGAGTCTTCGAAACTGTCAACATAGACACCTCATTTGGAAGACTAATGAACCTTCAGAAGGTCGCGAGTCCAACGCTACTCGATGATTGTTGTGAAAAATAAACACATGAAATAAGGAATATTCTTTATGGACACGAGCGTATGGAAGAGAGCTTTGATTTTTGAGATGCTCTTTGATAATTTTAATTACGGAAGCATCCGGATACAACGTGACAGAGATATCAAATGTCCAACGATAGATGTAACCAGCCGCTGGGACGACATGATGAAGATAAACTCATCCAAATGGGGCGAGTATCTCGAGGGAAATTCACACAAAAAAGCGAATCGGGTTTCAGGTTGCCACGAGAATGAAAAAGGTCCTACGTGAGATACTAGTATGATCGTGGAGCCTTCAACATCTTAGCGACGAAAATGGTTTGGAAATGCCTGTACACACCACGTACTACTGCACAACAAAAGGTTCAGCTTGAATCTAATGTGTGACATGAATACACCGTGGTCCCTCTGGCGAGAAAGAATGAGATGAACCATCTTTCGAACCAAGATATACCGAATATCGATCATCTCGAGACATGTCCCAATGACAGTTTGTGCTGCACTTGCTGCACCCTTGCTTCGT
Source organism: Botrytis deweyae (assembly GCF_014898535.1). NCBI lineage: Eukaryota > Fungi > Ascomycota > Leotiomycetes > Helotiales > Sclerotiniaceae > Botrytis > Botrytis deweyae. The sequence continues at coordinate 12,143 of NW_024066226.1, read as the reverse complement.
GATTAAAAATGCATGGAAAGTTGTGAAACCAATCGAGCTGTCATTTTTGAAGAGACAAATAAAGTATAGATAGGGTTTCGGAGTAAAAGTACGCAATGAGTTACATCTGTGACCTTCTAATTGAAGTGAACGTGGTGAGAAAGATCTCCTGAAGTAGGTAGGTAGGTAATGATGTCCCCAAGCTGACTTCAGGATGGAACTAAAGCTATTGATGCCTGAGGCATCCAATACTCCAAGCTCGAGGCGCGTCGGCTTTTGATCGCAATGTTTGTAACTCGGTGGAGTCAACAGAGGAACATACCTACGAGTAAGTCACTCGATATGGCTCTACCTCTACCACCTGGTTTAACGCCAATGGAGGTTGCATTTCTATGCGAAATGGAAATGGTCACAGTCGTTCCTCGGCAACGCCTTGAGAGCCTCGATTTATTAGGTGTAAGCTACCCCGCCATTTACCCCTCCAACAACAGTAACCAAAACTTAAAGCTTATATCAATTTGGTATCTATAGGGCAAGACAATTTCTCTGAGGCCGCCGCATCGTGCTCCCTTACCCTTATGGCTAGCTCTACTTCTCAAACGACAACGTCGTGCCAATATTATACCACCACCATGGCTTCATCCTCATTCCCTTGACAGAATACTCAAAATGGAGACTGATAATTCTGAGAGCTTTTCTCCTCCACCACCACTCGACCATAGCACATCATCTACAGTATCACCGCCATTTCTACCGTCGAATACCGCAGACTCAGAGCCTGGTTATTTACCATATCATTGGATTGATATGGGTGAAATTCTACTGGAAGCTGCAAGTGATGATATACAAGATCCAGATAAAGTTCGGGAACTACTTAGAGATCTACGGGAAGTGAGGATGGCAAAAATGAGAAGCAGTACTTTGGTGGTAGAAGGGGGTGGGCTCACCAGTCTACAAGGTGTTGGCGCAATGGAGGTTAGTGAGGGACGAGGATTCATCACAGGTGTCATGGATGGACTACGAAAATTAGGAGCTTCTAGGGAAGTTTCCAGACGGGAAAAAGAACAAGAAGGTGCCGGAAGTGGAGGTGACGGAGATAGTGAGGACGAAGATATGGGATTATGATCGGGGAAAACTCGATTCGCAACGTTTATGATGAACTGCATATTTGACGAGCATCGGCGTTGGAAGGATATCATGGCATATACCAGGCTTATACTGTACGATTGGATGAGGCGCAAAAGATTTTTGCCATGAGGATATAATGTACAGGAATTACACGAGACTAGGTAATATCTTGTGCTTGATGGAGCATTTACCATCGATCCATTTTCGCGCACCCAGTGCCGGGAAATCCCAATACTATTGGATGTATATGAGGGTTCCTATGGGCATGGGGAAGGTGGGATTAATGTTCAATGCCGAAATGCACGATGAAGTGATCTTCATATCATCGTACATACCTTTCTTGTTTGTTGTCTCATTGGTCATTGTTCAAGTGGAGAAATGCAGTAGTCTTGCATAATTATGTGTATTGAATGTCAAAGTTGGCTATCCATCATTATCTTGAGGCACATTGCACCAAAAATGCATAAATCACTGCTGGATATGAAAGAAGACGGTGAGATATCAGAAATTGCATGGCTATGCACCCTCACCTCAGCAAGAGACGGAACGTTGTGTTATAACCGTCTTTACAACCTTATTTATTTAACATCTAATTCGTCAATCGGCGAGGCGGCGTTTGAAAGGTGTAACGGAAAGTCGGCACGGACTTACAAGTGGTGGAACACTGCCGATATCAACAAACTCCATATCCGTGGTTGTAACCAGCGGCTATAATTGATATATCACCCAGTGCCGTATATAAGTTAGTGATATCTTGAAATATAAAATAGTTAAATCACTTTACATTCTAAGATAATCCAGCTTGAGCGATACAAAATGCATTTCATCGTTATTATCATCACAGTGGTCATAGCACCCCTATTACACTTTCTCGGTTGTTGCATTTATAACCTATTCTTTCACCCTTTGAAATCCTTCCCAGGGCCAAGACTATGGGCAGCTTCCAGAATACCTCTCTCATATTGGAAATTCAAGGGTATTCTTCCATACAAGATCAAAGAACTTCATGACCAATATGGTGATGCGGTTAGAGTTGCTCCCAACTATTTAGATTACGATTCATCTGTCGCCTGGGAAGACATTTATGGTTTTGTGAAAGAGAATCACAAGAAGAATTTCCCAAAGAATCTCACGGAACGAGCTTCTACGGTGAATAATCAAGTCCAAACTATGTAAGTTATCATTCCAACGTACTAGATTTGTAAGAGCTAATGTTCGTGATTGAAAGACTAACAGCAGACGAAGAAAATCATCGAAGATTTCGTCGCCTTCAATCACATATATTCTCCGACAAAGCCCTCACATCACAGGAACCTCTTATCCAAGAGTATGCTCGACAATTTATCTCTGGACTTATCAAGTTTTCTTCTCTCAATTCAGAAAATAGCATTAACATCGGTCAATGGTATAACTTTGCTACCTTCGATTTGATCGGTGACCTTGCATTCGGAGAGCCTTTTGATTGTGTCAGGACTGGAGAAACACATCATTGGATTGACTTAATCTTTCAAGTCTTCGAAATCAACACTTTGGTCAACGAGGCAAAAAAATACCCAATTATTGGGGCTATTGCGCTCTTTTTGGTTCCGAAAGATATAATTGGTAGGTTTCCACATGTTAATCAACTCACAAGGGAAAAAGCGTATCGGCGACTCGATACACCGAGAGATGTACCCGATTTCATGAGCTATATCATTAAGCACAATGATACAGATAAAGGGATGACTCGTGAGGAGATCGGAGAAAATGCAACTGTATTAATCATTGCTGGTAGTGAAACGGTATTTAATCTCTCCATCTCATTGATTTGAACAACCTTACTAACACAATTAAGACTGCATCCCTTCTCAACGGCTTAACATACCATCTCTTCAAAACCCCCACCGTTCTCCAAAACCTCGCTATCGAATTAAGAACTACCTTCCAAACCCAAGAAGATCTTACTCTCCACGCTCTCGCTTCATCTAAATACCTCAACGCAGTCCTCGAAGAAGGCCTCCGCATGTATCCTCCCGCCCCATCTACTCTCCCCCGTATAGTCCCAAATGGTGGAAGTCTAGTTGCTGGCCAATACGTTCCTGCCGGAGCAACCGTCGGTGTCAATCCCATCAGCTCCCAACTTTCCGCAAAGAATTTCCATCTCCCATATGAATTCCATCCTGAGAGATGGCTCAGTGCCGCAGATGTCGAGGAATTGAAATCAGCGTTCCCGGATATGAAGCTAACTGATCCGAAAATCTTTGAGGGTGATGATAAGAAAGCTCGTCAACCGTTTAGTACGGGACCCACAAACTGTATTGGGAAGAATTTGGCGTATGCCGAAATGAGAGTTTTGCTGGGGAATGTGGTATGGGGATTTGATTTGGAGGGGGCGAGGGATAGTGAAAGTTGGTTGGAGAGGAACCGGATTTATGGGTTGTGGAAGAAACCGGATTTGTGGGTTAAGTTGAAGAGGGTCAATGTTTAGGTGATGGAGATAGCGATCGAGATGGAGATGGGGATTTGCGATCTGAAATGTGCGATTGAGTATTTGAGGAAAAGTCAAGGATAGGATGTCATAGCGAGGGAGTTGATGAAGATACATCGCATATATATCATTTTTCATATGTTTCATTGGAGGAGTTTATAGACTTTCGAGATAGGTTCTCATTTGTTATGGTATTGGGTTTTTTTTTTCCTTTTGTTGTAATATTTTTTCTGTTAAAAGTCTTTTACTTTTATAGATATATCGAAAAATACATACATACATACACACACACCACCATCAAATATTCCTTTCATCTCGCCCCCCTTTCTGATCCGAGATTATTCACTCCCTCCAATCGAACCATTGATAATTTTCATCGGCCTATTCCTAGCTAGTAACTAGGAAGCGAGCGTATAATCATGAATTCTAGTTCTTCTTCTGCTGTTGTCCTCACTCTGTTTTATCTCCATCTATCGTGAAGTAGATTCATCATAGTGTTCTTTCTTCTTTTCTCTTCTGTTTTCGTGGAAGATAGGAAGTAGTCTGGTAGGAGGAGATCATTTTGCACTTCGGAAGGGCAAGATATATGCATTCATATCCAAGTCCTAAAACCCCAAATCAATTTCTAGAACAAACACCCCAACCAATCCTCACCTCTCATCTCGCAACTCAAATCCACACATCATAAAACCATGTCCCGTACTACCAAAACCCGTTCGACACGTCGGTATTGCTCTCCTTCTCCCTCTCCATTGCGAGACTCGGATCGACACTACTTTTCATCCCCATCGCCAATGATATCTCTTTCTCCAGTTAGATATAAATACACGTATGTCGATACCACTTCTCATCGCCCTGGGTATGAGGCTGGGAAGGTTGGAAAAGGAGGGAAAGGGGAGGATTATTATATTTCCAGTTCATCTCCATCTCCATCTTCATCTTCCTCCCCTTCTCCGCCACTTCTTCGCAGAACTCGCTCTGTATCGATACTACGAACTGGACCTAGACCTATAAATGTTCAAGGATATGATCGAGGATATCGGGATGGGGATGAGGATATCAAAGCGCCAAAAAGAGAACTGAAAACATCGATTTCTTACATCAGTCCCAGAAGTCTGAGTTCAAAGATTCAATATTCATACAGAGAGGATGTTCCATATGTAATATATCGAACTTCGAATTCTGGAAGTGGGGAAGATTGGTATGATGATGCTAGGGGTCGGGTTAGGAGTGGGAGTAGGAGTAGGGATGAGAGAATGAAAGGGAGGTGTGTGAGGTGTGGGGATGAGAATAGGGATAGGGATAGGGATGGGAGGTGTGAATGTGATGGGTATGAGAGATATATCTATCGTATCTATCAACCATCACAATCATCATCATCAACAACGGAACCCTCACCAGCAACCCACACAACCCGAGTTCACATCAAAAACATCAACGACAACGAAAATAGAAACATCGATCTCAATACTCAACACAACAGCAAAAGAGAAGCCAACGTTAGAGTTTCTGTGGAAAGGGAAAGAGAAACGAAATGTGAGAGAGGAGGGTGTGAGGGGGAAAAGAGGGGAAGAGGAAGAGAAAGAGAAAGAGAAAGAGAAGGGTGGAAAAGTATAAGAAATCGAACACCCACGCCCTATTATGAGGGGTTTATTAGGTGTAGGTGTAGGGATGGGTGTTGGTGTGGATGTAGGAGGACAGGGAGTTGGAGTAGAGGAGGGGCAAGGAGAGAAGAAAGAAGAGGAAGAAGTTGTGAGAGGGGTGTAAAGAGCGAGGGAGTGCTGGAATGTAATTATATCTCTCCGATTTCAATACCCATCAGAGATGCCGTTTCAAGATCAAGACTGGGTGGGAGATCTCAGAATTTCAGGAGTCGAAATCGGAACCGAAGTCCGAGAAGATCCAGATCTCGATCCAGATCCAAATCCAAACCAAGAGAAGAAGAAAGAGAGAACGCTAAAGAGAGGACTCGATATATAACAAGGATAATTGATATTCCCCGAGATGGGTCACTATTACGGTCGAGGTCGAGGTCGAAGTCAAGGTCAAGATCGCGGTCGAGATCAAGGTTGAGAGGCAGAGATAAAGATAAAAGTACGAGTACAAGTAAGAGAAAAACGATTTACTATCTCCCTCGTGTTTCTCATGTTGCTCGCGGTGATGGAGGGAGGAATGAGAGTACGAGTAGAGGAAAATTTAAACGCAGGGACACATCATCGAGCACTTCCACTTCCGGTTACACTTCCGAGGAAATAGAGCGAGAAGTACGAATTAAACGGAAATATAGTATCAATGGTGGGTTGAGAAATGAAGCGAGAGATCAAGGTAAAGAAGGGGGAGGAGAAGCCAGAGGAGGAAGGGGAAGAGGTGTAAGATTTATGATTTAAATTTTGCAGAAAAGAAGAAATCAAGTAATGGAATAAATCTTACGTTTTACTTTCATTGTCTTTGATTTATAAGAGATATAGATAGATGAAATCGATGAAATATAAGATATTAGAGACTTAGTTATCGTATATCGTAATGTTTTGTTTATATACGTATGTATTACGCGCTTTATAAGAGGCAATATGAGAATAGCTTTAAAGATTAACAATTAGATAAAAGATCTATACTAAGAAAGGAAGATCTTCCTATAAGATTAATATCTATATGAAAATTAATCATGTGACTATCTATATTAATCACAAGGTAGAGGCCTAGAAATAATAGTATAATTTTTTTTCTTCATTTGAACTCTAAAATTGTATAATATTTTCGATTATAAATATAATATTTCAAAAAATTAAGATATATTTACTTTAATTTACTGAAGTATATCGATACAGATTAAATAAACTAAAATAAGAAAGCTAAATGTTACGTAAACGGATACAATAGGAGTTGTAAGCATTATATTACGCATATAATCTGTTTAAAAGGCATAGTATTAGGAATCGAAGTTCTGATAGCTTATTATTATATATATATCCTATAATAAAGCCCTCCTTTTCAATCTTTTTGTTTTAAAAAGATTAAACAGGGATTATTATTAATAATATATAGTCAACTATATAATTCATAATAATAATCAAATAAGCAAGTCTATTATTCAATACTCTTATTATTAATAATTCTATTATTAATGAATTTAGAATATCTAATTATTAAGTAAATATATTCTTATCCTTATAGATTTATTTTCTAATTAATTATTAACCTAATTTCAATCAAAGTATAATCAATAAAAGATTTCAGAATGATATTTATAAGATAAGATCCCTGATATTTTGTTATATAAGCAGATATAATAGAAGTTGTAAGCTTTATTACTATATTATATATACAATCTATTCAAAAGACATAGTATTAGGGATCGAAGTTCTAATAGCTTACTACTATATATATACCCTGTAATACTAAAAAGAAAAGATAACCTTGAAGAATATCTTAAAGAATGTCTTTATTACTTATATAATAACTATTACTTATCTAGTTCAAGCTAATCTTAAACTAAGATTAATATTATAAGATATTTTATTATTATATAATATTCGTTATACTCATAACTTTTTTCTCTTATAAAATAAATAAGTTTTTCGAAAATTTAAAACCTTCAACTTCAATCCTCTCACGCCTCTCTAACTTTTTAAAACATATATATATATAAGTTTTATAATACTTTTATTACTAGAATATAATATACAGGCTACATACTAGTGGCATAGCTTATATAACTTACATAGCCGGTACCTTTGAGTAGTATAGTCTTAGCTTTAATACAAGATTAGCTTTTATAACCTAACACATTGTATGCCTATTACGGAAGTTCACTATATAAATTTTCAATCAGTATGATGATATGATTGGCGCAAATAATAAAAGTGGAGAAAAGCTCGGTCGCCTTTTAGTCTGTTTTACAATGCCTACGCCGTCAACGTCCATACATCTCCCCCCACACACTTTGTCACTCTTCGTCCAATACTCGATTTTCTAGCTTACTTGATGCAACTATTGTAATTAGTAATTGAATTCCATGTTCATCCTGTTTCTTTGCTCTTATGGCCACTAGACGGCCTCATAAGAAGTCGCGGAAGGGATGCACCGCCTGCAAACTGAAGCACCTCAAGGTATGTAATCATGAGCCACGCAGCGCAGTCTGCTACAACATCCATATCTAACACGATCAATAAGTGTGATGAAGGTCATCCCAAATGTGGAAACTGTCAAGATCGCTGGATAACCTGCACGTATCTGTGGAAGCAAAATCCACCACCTTCCACCTCCATGAGAGAGAGTTCACAGCAGAGGTCTGGTACTCATTCCCAAGCCATAGTATCATCACCTGGTGCCCCCTTATCACCATTTCACATGCCACAAGCATATAACATTGAAGCCCTCAAACTTCTTCACCACTACACGGTCAATGTTTATGATTCTCTCAGCACTATTATTCCACAGCAGAAAGTATGGCAGACATACGTCGTACAGATAGCCACGCGAAACGGTTTCCTTCTTCGCGGGATTTTTTCTCTATCTGCTTTACATATTGCCCTTGATGGCTGCGATAACCCTCAAATTATGGTGGCCGAGGCTGCCCACCACCAAAATGCGGCACTAGTAGAGTACCGGCGTCTCATAAACACCGGTGACATTTCGCCAGAAAGTCAACGCGCCGCCTTCTTGTTCTCAGCTTTTCTGGCCATGTGTGGATTTTGCTTTATTCGCGCAGATGGGAACTTACTCGAGTCAAATAAGGGCGATCGCGGCATTGATGAGTTCTTGGCTTGCGCCAACTTGGTCAGAGGCATGGTTGGCTTGCATAGTCTGTGGGAGGAAAACATCTACTGTGATGGACTCTACGCTGCTATTCGGAGTGGTCCGCCTACAGATTTATACCCCGACATTGGTGGCGACGTCATTACGGAGCTGCGTGCTCTATCCGATCTTGTTACTCGCTGCGAGGCCGAAACATGCACGAAAACATCTAAGGTTTGCCAAGATGCCGTTCAACAGCTTTTTTATTCATTCGAGATGATCAGGAAGATAACGGCAGACAGAGGCTCAACATCCCCAATCACAGCTGGACTCATGTGGCCTGCTGCAGTTTCCAAAGACTATCTAATTCTTCTGAATCAACGAAACCCGCTCGCCGTCCTTATTCTTGCTTATTTTGGAGTTTTATTGCGTCGGCTCGACTCGTTCTGGTTCTTCCGGGGGTGGGGAAAGCATCTGGTCGAGACAAGCGCATCCATCCTGGGTGATTCGTACGCTGATCTACTTGCCTTCCCAAAAGCGTCGGTGAGGCTATTTGATGTTGATAATCGGTGCAGCCTCGGACAAACTCCAAAATCCAGCCTTTAAGCAAGGGTCAAAGTTCAAATGGCCATACGGGGTCAGCCTTCTCCAAGATAATTATTCAGGCATTATACAGTAGAACCTGGTTATACTGATTCAAAAAACTCTATCGACAAATATCGGTATGTCAAGGTTATTGATATATCCAGGTATATATGTGGCTAATCCAGTCTTATATGTAAAAGATTTAGTCTCGGTAGTCCCGGATTTTTTCATTTCTATTAAATTGGTTAGGTGATAAAAGCCTTTCAGATTTAATTAATTATTTTTATCATCAAGATGATATCAAGATCGAGAAAAAGTTCATTGGGTTATAGTAATACATAAAGGTACATTGGCACAATTCTATCCGTATGTTCAATATCAGTATAACCGGGGTTTACTGTATTTACGGCAAGATTCAGTTTCGCTCTAAATCTTTGCTTCGCATCTATATTAAAAAATACATCATTGACGCCAACAAGCTACAATTCATCAATCCGCCAGGATATCTAGCTATCCCTCTTCAGACTTCAAACTCCTGAATCCCGGTTACGCAAATACATGCCCGTACTTCCATGCAAGGTCGCTTTGTCTCCCATGACATCGGATGGGTGGAAAATGTTGAGTATCACCATTACAAAAAACATCAAAGTTGCGTCGAAGATGTAAGCGAAAACCTCATGCGAAAGCAGATACCCGTCATTTCCACCAGCATACTCGATCAAGCGAAAAGCCGAACGGACCAGGATCAGTGCGCTCGTAATATACAAAACGTACAGCAGAGCCTCCCAGTTCTTGTTATTCATCATGTTTTTAACGGACATTCTCATCGGCGCGGTACTTGTGGTTCTTTGGAATCGACGATGGAAAATAGTCGCGGTGAGGATGAAGACGCTGAAGAAGGCAAGTTGGATGGCAAGACCCGCTATTGTAATATACTCTCCAGTAGTCAGAGCGCTAGCTGTTCCGCTAGCCATAATTCCTCCACCTGTATCAAATCACCTCCAGATCAGTATATGTATTCCTCAATATCAACATACGGGGGGAGGTGGACCCGAGCACACAAGACAACATACCGGCCGCTTGACTCAGAAATGCAATGACATCTCCAGTGACAAAAACCTTGGTCATCCACTTCTTGCGGATAGGCGACATATCTTCTGCGTCGAGTGCGACGACCAATCGTCCGAGAACCATGTATATCGAGGCGGCGAAGAGCGCCGGTGCGAGCAGAATCAGTATCGTGGTGATGCTGTAGATGGGAATGGACTCTTTGTTGGAATGCGCCATAATTCGAAAGATATATCCGACGACTTCGACTGTTTGCGCATTGTATGAGCGGGAGTGGGGACGAGAAGGAGATGAGATGAAGAAAATAGAAAATAAACATACAAATACCGCCGATCACAAGAGGAGTAAAGTACCATGATCGGGCCCGGATCATCTGGTATATGTGATACAACGTCGTAGCTGCGAAGGCGATCAGAAAAACCACGGCCGCTCCTAGATTCGGCGTGTAGCGGTAAAGTTTGAAGACTGGAGTGTCTGTCGGGGCCGAGGAGGAGGACATTTTTGCTTTCGGTCGTTGGAGGGAGGACGGGGCCTTTTTGTATATTATATTTCTTGAAGAAAAGGATCGAAGAGGCGGATCGCAGCAGAGAGAGATGGAAAAGGAAGTGCTGTTTTGTTATCTATACAATATACAATACACAGTGAGTACAAATGAGCGTCTGCCCACTTGTAGTATAGTATATATAGTATTGCTCCAGATCCCAAATTAAAGTCAAGTATCAAAGTAAAGTAAAGTAAAAGCAAACATATGAATTCAGAATTTAGATAAAAATGAATACTCCATCCATCCATATATATCCAGACAAACAAACAAACAGGATACACAATCGACGAGAAGGCATATACATATACATATACATATACATATATATGTAGGTACCTACATAAAAGACACACAACACAGCCTCCCCACCCCCACGACCGAGCTACTTAACTACCTAGGTACTGAACGCGCACTTTTACGACGATATACGACTCAAAGTGGAATGATGGGGTTGGATTCGAATCATTCGATACCGCATTTCCTTTCCTCTGTTTTGTTTACGGAGTACTCTTATTGGGGAATCCTTTCTATTCTTTCCATAATCCAAAAAATTAGTCGGTTTGAGTTGATTTGGTTGGCTATTGGTTGATGTTCACTTGGATTAAATTAAGAATGGAACGCCGAGGCGAGGATACACATGCGTGATATGAGGCTAGGCTAGGTACCTACGTCAGTATTAGCGGGAAGGGTTTCCGAAGTATTTTATACGGAGTACGAACGAACGAATACGGGCGAAAGGGGTTTAGCGTGTGCGAGCGGGTTTATGCTTAATTAGTGGAGGGGTGGTGGTGGTGGTGGATGAATGGAGGGCTCTACGTAAGCAAAAAAACAGGCGGGAATTGACCATCATTCGAAAGACCTTCAACAACTAAGATTTCTTTTTAACCCTAATATTAGATAATAAAAACACTTGATTTCAATATAAAGAAGACTCAAATTTTCGTTTGCTTTTTTCAAATTTCAATATTTAATTTGAAATGAATTTATAATCTATTAAAAAATACCTTTGAAAGAGTACTCAATTTCCGCCTGTTTTTTCGCTTACGTAGAGGAGGGGCTTGGGAGCTTGGCTCACTCGGCTTGGCGAGGTAACCGATATCCCTGCTATATGCACGCCCCTACTATATGCACGTTTTCTTCAATCAAAATAAAATTCAATTTAAAATTCAAAAATCATTAAAAATAAGATAAATTTAGTTCTAGAATTAAATAAGATTATTTATTTTGATCCTTTAGAATTTCAAATTAATTGAAAGAAAAATCGTTAAGTAATAAAATAAAGAAAAATATAATTTTATATATAAATTTTTAATAAAGATATATTAAAATCTATTTATAAAATTAGAAATATTTTAATAGATTTTTTGATATGGAGAGTATTTTATTAGAAAAATCAAAAAAAATCAAAAAGGTAATGAAGAATTGGTTTTATATAGATTATTAGATTTTCTAAATTGTTTTATTATTTTGAAAAAATTTGTGAAAATTAATTTTAAATCGAATTTAAAATTTTATGTTAAATGTTAAGTTTTGACTATTATAGTTGTTTTGAAATAAGTTATATTGAATGGTAAAAGATATAAATTTTAGGTTTAAAGCGAAAATAAATTCGTTAAATAAATCTTTTATTTTAAA